>NC_140351.1:5683741-6258211 GCF_963514085.1 Chelon labrosus | reverse complement strand
CTGTTCTCTGCACGTCACATTAACCTGATGAGGGAATGAAGATTTAAAGCTTCGACTTGAAATAAGTAGAAGTGGAAGAGAAGTTATGGAAAAGACATCTGTGCCGCTTCAGAAGGAAAACGTTCAAGTGACATTTTGATTGCGTGGGATTTATAAAGTTTAAAACCCTACATTTTTATACCATTAATTTCAGCGAGTCCAGTTTTTTTTTGTTTTTTTTCAGCTGAGGCTTTTATCTGAAGTCATTCGTCCTCTATGCTGGTGTTGGCCAGGCCTCTTCTCTTACGTTGGCAGTTGCTGCAGAACGCTGCATCTCGTCTTTTAGTGGTCTTTTCAGGCTTGATTTTAAGATTTTAGTGTTTGCATATAAACCACTGAATGGTCTTGCTCCGGCAACAGAAAGATTTCTTATCTCCTACAACCACATAATGGTAACTCAGTCACTTGCTTCTGCTGCTTGTTTCCAAGAACGAGGTTGAAGCTCAGGGAGGAGTCCAGACACTGCCTGTCTTTAAATCCCCTCTTATTTCTGTTTAACAGCGGCTCTTTTTATTTCATTATTTCATTGTATTTTAATCTAGTATTTTTAATTTTACCTCTTCCTCTTCATTCTCTTTGGTTTTGAGTTGAGTGTGTGCTGACTGTACTACTCTGTGGAGCACTTTGGGCGACATTCGTTGTATTTAACCCTTTATAGGGCACTCACTGAAATACTTGGCAATTCTAAATTTCAACCCTAGAGTGTTATTGAAAATCAAGGTCAGTGAAGTTACCATATATGGTTCCTTGGCCTTAAGTGGTAAAATAAAAAGTAAATGTATTAGATTCAGGCACTTGTCAACATACACATTATCACATTAGACAACATTAGGCCTCTTCTCCGTGGTACCTAATAAAGCGGTTAAGCTCAGCGTTCATGCAGAGGTGGACCTTGCAGACCACCTCTTCTCTGATTGGCTGAGTGAAAACCACATGCTTCTAAACCTCACTGAAAGACACAGGGACGCAATTTAAAATGTGTGTTGAAGTTACCAAATATGGTTCCTTGCCCCATAAAGGGTTAAATGTGCTTTAGAAATAAACTGACATTAACATTAACACTTGCATCATGACATGGAAACTCCCCTAGGGAATTAAAGGTGCTTTTCGATTATCACCCTCAACATCGATCGTTGGAATCGAGGAAAAGTTCGGGCACGGTCTGGACATTGCGGTCTTGCAGTTGTGTGTTCACACTGCAAATAAATTGCACCGAGGGAAACTGAAATCACCAGCTCTAACCAGGCTCGGACAGAGGGCGATTGTTGTGTTCACACTGGCCCCAAATGAACCGATCTGACGTATAAATGCTCCCGCTTTTGGAACCTAGGTGTGAATTTTTGCAAGCTAGTGGTGGTGGAAGAATCATCTCTATATCCTACATAGAAGTATCAGTACCCTTCGGTAAAAATAACCACTTCAGGAAATATTATGCTGGGTATAATGGTGCCTTTAAGGGTTATGCATGTTATGTCATTATTATTACTGATGAATTAGCACATGAACTCAATTCTACTCCTGTAGAAAGTCAGAAATAATTCTAACTAACTTTATATAATAATAATAATAATAATAATACATTTTATTTGGAGGCGCCTCTCTGGGCACTCGAGGACACCGTACAACATATAAATAATAATAAAAACACTAAGAAGAAATAAGAGACAGATAAGTGTGGTTGAATCACATGATTTGATCATCATGACATACTCCTTCTGCTATATTCATGCTATTCCTGCTACTTCCACACTTGGCAAACTCTGTGCTACTCCTTCTTCTTCCTCCTCCTCCTCCTCCTTCCCCCGATCTGAACTCTATCCCCTCTGATGGATCCCTGTGTGTTCTTTTATCGAACCCAGGTAAGTGTATCCAATTAGCGCCTCTGTGGCTCTCGTGTCAGGCTATGCTAAATCTGCCTCCAAAAAAGCCGGGGATCCCATTAGCTCGGAGTTAACGCCTCTGTATTTTACACAACGGCTTTTATGGGCTCTCCAATGTCACTGCATCAAAGGAGCCTTGTCTGTACATGAATCTCGCCATGCCGGAATCCTTCAACCCCATTATCTGGGTGAGGAGCCCTTCCTCGGCCATTTGTATCCCGCCGCGCCTCGCGCCATTACCTTCCACCGGGGTAATGGCTCCTGAGGCTTCTTGTCTCTCCCGTCCTGCTTTTGGTAGTAGGGAAAAGCTGTTCCTCACACAACTTATTAATGTGATGTAATCCTTCTTACTGTTATATTAAAAAGCCTCTTAGACTTAGTGTTGGTGTTCTAGATAAGGTGAACATCTCTGTTATGGTTTCCTGTGACATGGATACAGAAGAAGCATTTACAAAGTTGTAACGCTTTGGTCTTAAAGATCCAGTGTTTAGGATTTATTAGCACCAAAAGGAATATAGCATTTGTTAGCTTAGCTCATGTTAGACCTCCCTTCTTAGTCAGACATATTGTAACTCCTAGTTTCCAAAGTTGCCTAGACACACGGGCTCCAGTCCAGAGAGGGCCTTTCATGGATTTACATTGACTGTAAATCCATCAGTAGCAGTGTCTGCATTACGTTTTGCATGTAAGCTCACTTCAGTACAAAAATGCGTAACCTTCAGAAGAGCTGGAGTCGGTGAATTTAGGCAGAATATGCACACGCCTCAGTCGTCCTTTGGTGATGATAATGATGATGGTGACAGCAGTGCTTTAAGTGGGGAAAACATAAGTGCCAGTACTCCACTTATTCATCTGTTGATGTGGAATTTTGTAACACAAATTAAGAACCGATGCATGGACCGATCAGGCATAACATTATGACCACCTTCCTACTATTGTGTAGGTCTCCCTTGTGCCTCCAAAACAGATGTGACTCATCAGAGAATGGACATGGGCCTTCTGAGGGTGTCCTGTGGTGTCTGGTAACAGGATGTTATTAGTGGGGGGGCCTTTGAGGGGAGGGGCCTCTGTGGATCATCCCTCAGATTCTTGATCAGTTTGGGATCTAGTGAATTTGTGCTGTTCTTCATATTTTTTTTAGTTGTTCCTAAAGCGTTTTTGTGGTTGTATCCTGCTGGGGTGTCATTGCTATGGGAGGGGGGTGTCTGGTTTGGTCTGATCTAGGTGGGTGCTACTAAATAACATCCACATGAATGAATGCCAGGGGCAAAAGTTTCCAAGCAGATCACTGAATTGTCCCAGGATGGCCAATGATATCGACTTCTCCTGCCAGTGGTTTTAATGTTGTGGCTGATCAGTATGTGAAATCACCCAAACATCATTCCAGCCCTCATCTTTAAGGATTGCTTATGGGGTACAGGCTGCTTGTGTGATAACAGCGTAGGTAAAGTACTGGATGCAAGAGAAAACAGTGACATAAAGGGGTATTCTGTTGTTGCAATCTGCAACCTCACCACTAGATGTCACTAAACCCCACACACTGGTCCTTTAACGTACTGCAACAGTAACTCAGCAAAACATCTAACAAAAGAACATTGTATTATATCATTTTACCTTGAGAAAAACTCTTCCATCATTTTACCGCTTTCCCATTAAACTCACATTAGATGATTATTTACTCTGCATGGCTCTGGATCTGCTCAGTCATGCTCTCAAGTCCCCTCCGCGGAGCTCGATGGATGAGGGGGGGAAAAAAAATAAAATTAAACCTCAAGGATAATGGAAAATTGATTTTTATCTCCCGGTATCTGTTTAAATATGATTAACAGCGAGCTTGACACGGCACGTCAAATTAATAATGACGTGCGGCGGGAAATGGCAATCAATAATTGACAAGATAAATACGGATAAGGGCTCATGATGCTCCTCAACGCCAGCCGCGCCGATAACAAATGAAGCATTAGCATGTGAATGATAACCAGGAGTCATTAGACGGGTGTGAATGACAAGACAATAGCACGGTGGCGTCCACTTTTTGACATCACCTCCAACACTGATGAGGGCGGCCAGTGGAATTAACTGGTATCTCTCTGTTAATCTGTTCTGCAGCCTGAAAGGAACCTGGAGGTCATTTGGCAGAGCACCGTGCTACTCCTCGACGCTCGCCCTCCTCCCTTCCCGCCTCCCGCCTCCGTCCTCCCACGCTGCTCCACTGTTTCCCCTGAATCAAAAGTGAAGTGGCGGTTAATGAAAACGAATAGCACATTTGTATGTCGTTAACGCCGAGCCGCTCTCCGGCGAGGGGAGGGGGGTGGTGTGTGGAGCGTTGGGCGTGTGAACATAGTTCAACAGTGATTACGCAGAGGTTAACGGCCGGCCTGACATAAGTGTTAGACTCCTCATATTATGTCGATTCACTGAGCTGTTGAACCATTACCACTCTTCTCCCCCCCAACCTTCCTCGCGCTCAGATAAAGGTATTTGCCCACGGCTAGACAGATGTACTTTGCATTTATGAGAGCATACATTATGTTTGACATCAAACATTTGCTTAACGCCGCCTCGGAATCTCATTTCATTTCAGTCAGGTAGCGGTTTCATCCCGGTTTCTCCGCCTGACACCGTTTCCCGCCGTATGATGCGCGCATGAAAGACACAAAACACACGTGGAAGCGTGAGCCGCAGAGATCCATGCACGGTCCCAGCCCTAACTTATCATCCGCCTGCTCCAAACTATAGTTTTTAGATGACAGGGCTCGTAAATGGGTTATCTAAAATCCAATATATATTGGAAGAGAGATCGCGGGGAGGGGGGAAAGGCGCGCTTGACTGTATCACCCTGATCCATAACTTTCCCTCCAACCTGGGGCCCATTTATTGTCGATTCCATCCAAAAGATGGGCCTGTCAGTTGGGTGGGAGTCTTCGCCGCTGTTTATTTTCAAATCAATACTCAATTACTATAAGGAAGATCCACTCCCTCGCGCCCATTTTCAGGATGAAATTATGGACTGCAGCAATAACACTTAGTCAAGGCGAAAGCAAGTGTCATTAACTCACAACCGGGCAGGATAAGTACACCAGGATTTTATAACTACTGGATCTCTAACCCCCCCCCCGCCCTCCACCCCCAGCCCCTTCCTTTTACCCTTTTAGTTTCTCATTAATCACCGTGAAAAAGACCCTTCACGACATGACGGATGACCAGAGAAAACAATTTTCACCCTAAGAGCCTTTTAATTTTAAACTCCGAGTAGCTCATTGACTGCAACTCCCAACAACCCATCAATGCTAGTTTTTAATGCACTTCCTCTTTTGTTATTGAGAAGAATGGAGAGGCAGCGAGGGCCCGGCTCCTCTTCATAACTCATGTCATCGATTTGCTAAATGCCAGACATTTGCCATAGGAGAGAGTCCTGTCAATGGCTTTGGCAGGGTGTGTGTAAATTACTCCATTAGGGAGAGTTTTTGGTTATTTATAGTCCAAAGAGGGAGAGATAGAGGTTAGGCTGCACATATGAGCACGAGCCGGGGCGCCGCAACTCAAAAACCTAGCCCTCGTCTGGCCCTGTCACTCGAAGAGGCCTTTTAAGTCGGAGGGGGACGGGAAGCGGGGGTAAAAAAGCTCCTCCAATACTGCGGCACGAAAACAGATAAGCCATCAGTCACTGTAACGCATTATGACAGATGGGCTTTGCTCTTGTGAAACTAGGCTAGACAGGTCCGAGGGCAAAAAAAAATAAAATAAAAAATAAAAATCCAGCCCTGGCGGAAACTGTGACAAGCAGGGTTCTGTTGTAGTTATTGTTAGCGTCCGCGGCGGTTGGACGGGTCAGTCAAAACAGTGCGGCGGGGACATCGGGAGACGCGGGAAAGAACGACGGGAGGAAGCAGCACCAAAAAAGAAAGTTCAGTGACAGCAGACGTAAAGAGGGCAGGAGCTTGAGTTCTTGGGCTGATTGTCATTCACTCGCAGGAGGACAGGAAACAGATTACTGGCATAAATGTAAAAAAAAAAAAAATGTTTGACATCTCTTAAGACATCCACAAAACCACAGAGAGTGTGTTGTTGCATTAACTGTTAGAGGACAGGTTTGTCACTTCTGTGGCGGGAGGGCAACGCCGGCAACATCGCACAAAGTTGCTATGGTGTCTAAGATGTTCTGTGGGTAAATTACATGTTGTAAAGGCAACTTTTTTAGTTGTCATTCAAGCTACGCTCCAGCTCTGCACATTAGAATAAGATTTCAACTCATAGGAGCAACTATACAGAGACGCAAAAGAGATGCATAGTATCACGAATAAAAACTATATAATAACTATTTAACTGAGTTTGAATCCAGGGGTCTTTCTATGTGGAGTTTGCATGTTCTCCCTGTGTCTGCGTGGGTTCTCTCCAGGTACTCCAGCTTCCTCCCACCGTCCAAAAACAAGCTTGTTAGGTTAATTAGTGATTCTAAATTGGCCGTAGGTGTGAGTGTGAATGGTTGTCTATCTCTCTGTGTTAGCCCAGTAATAGACTGGAGACCTGTCCAGGGTGTACCCCGCCTCTCGTCCGATGGAGATCACTGATATTTGTCGACAGAGTCTGTGTCAGAGTCGCTCAAGCCGTTGCACTAATTGTACGACACCACGGCGTACGTGTCGCGTTCGTTCTTTACGTCTCAAACTGAACGACACCAAAGGCTCGTCGCTGTAAAGCATGATCGCCTGCTATAGTCCAGAGACAGAGAGAGGGAGAGAGAGAGAGGGAGATAGAGGTTAGGCTGCACACATAAGCACAAGTCGGGGCGCTGCAACTCAAAAACCTAGCCCTCGTCTGGCCCTGTCACTCAGAGAGGCCTTTTAAGTCGGAGGGGGACGGCGGCGGAGGGAAGCGGGGGTAAAAAAAAAGCTCCTCCAATACTCCAATACAATTTATTATTATTCGCGGTAAAGCATGATCACCTGCTACTCACACATGCATTAACTCCATGCATCCACGTTCAGCTGCTTCCTGCCGATTCCTCTGTGTTTTAAAAAAAAAAATAATAGAATAAAATAAAGAATGAGGCCCAGGAGTAACAACAAAGCTTCTCTTTGAGCAACAGAATAATAGCTTAGAGTAACTCAAAAATATACGGCGTGTAATAATAATAATAATATAACGCATGAGCCGTTAAATTATCAGGTGAGTGATTGTGCATTCTTGTAGAGCACAGTTAAAGTTATTATCAATCATGGCAACAATTTGAAAAATCTGGTAGCTGTGTACGCATTAATAATAGTAGTAATAATGATAATAATAATAATAATAAAAAAAGAACAGGAAATAACACAATGCAGCATTACAGGGTAAGAAAGCGTTCCTTGGTAAGTCTTGTTCAGAACCTACTGAGCGAGCGGCTACGGCCACAATCAGCAGGTTATTGTCTGAGCTTTGCTTTCTAATCACGACATGGTAGTTTTTTTTTTTTTTTTGCATCGTTCAGCATCATGGCATGCCTTTAAAAACGTGTCTTCTGCAGGGGAAAAGTTTTGGAGTGATTGCTGATGAGGCTGCATTCATGGTAGTTTCTTTTCCTGCACCGGCGTCATGCCCCGCGTCCGGGGACCTCGCCGTTTCGTCGTTTGTTTTCAATCCCGGTGCAAAAAAAGCTACGAGACAAGCTAATAGCAGGCTCGGCAGGAAGCACGGCGGCTCGATATCCCGCCCTCAGTCTCAGGAGAGGTGATTTTTGTATATTTTATAATCAGACTTTTTGAGAGTGCTTGCAACTGTTCTAATTAAATCTTCCAGGGTTTCGGTTTAAAAAAATTCTCCCGTCATGTATTTGATGCTGAATTTCTTTTTTGTTATCACTCTGTTTATATGCAGCAGGCCTTGTTTTTGTGCCACCGCGTGTCTTGCCCGTGGATATGTCGCAAAGTAAACCCCCAGATGCCACGCTAACCTTTTTTTTTTACTCATTCAATCTGTGAAAGTAGTGCCAGTGTGGCGCATTTTAAATAGAATAAAAGCTAAATGGAGAGTGACAAAGTGCCCCCGAGGGGTAGTGATATTTTTTTTTTTTTTGACTCCTCTATGACACCTTGATAAGGCAATTATAGAGTAATTACCTTAACAAGTAGCATTAGGGGAAATTATCCTCATTTTTCTGCTAAAATAACACCAAATCAGCAGCGAGTGAATTTCAGAATCTCTAATCAGCAACTCATTAGTTGCTGCAACTGCCTGATTTAGGCAGCCGTCAATGACAAATGCAATTAGTGCTACAGAACAACAAAAATGTGACAACATTGTGCCAAACAAGCCAGATAAATCCGTCACATCCTTCAGAGATTTCATGTGTTTATTCAATTCATAAGGGCTAATTGTATTTGGAGGGCCTGCGTGCACGATTTGAGCAGCCCCCGAGATGCTATCCGTGGCCCGGGTGAAAACAAAAGGCTCAAAGTCGATGGCGGGGGAGAGTGTTAGAGAATCTCCCCCCCACCCCACACCCCTCTCGTTCGGCACACGGAGCAGATAAGAGGAAACGTTTTCTTTCTCTCTTCTCCCGAGTTAGCCGGAGCAGCAAGGTCAGGTGAATGTGATCAGCCGGTGTGTCTAAGCGCATTATCAGGTGAAATCCGTGGAGTGACGCGAGCGAACCGGGGGCCCCGCTCGGCTGTCTGGAAAAATCATTACACAGAGCCGGACGTTTTGGATAACTTCGGAGGCGATGGGCCGCTTGGGACGTGGCACGGATCACGCCGTGACCAAAAAAAAAAAGAAAAAAAAGAAAACGCCCTTGAATGAAACACTTTCCCATCATGCTGGTTGGGAGACTAATCGAGAGGTGACTGTTTTTGGGAGGACAGGCCAAGATGCGCTGATGACTTTCAGTAAAACACACTGTACTGTCTGTCCAGTGTTTAAAATCTGCAGCTACAGTATAGTATTAATAGACTCCTGGTATTTAGAAGCATTCGGTTCACTGTATTAAAGCAGCTACAGTTCTTCAGCAGTCTGATTTAGCTGAATGCACTAAATCAATTTCAATATCAACTTTTATCATAGTGTTTGTTTTCTGAAATGCACGGGAGAAACCAGATAAATTAAGTGTTAACAGCTCTGAAATGTAATATTCAGTTCACGTAATTTAATTAAAAAGGAGTTTCAACTTATTTTTCATTGCGCATCAAAGTTAATTGTTCTGATTCAACTTAAAAAAAACGCTTTTCTTTTTCTAAAAATAATGGCATTTAACACAAAAAACACAGATCACAATATTGGCTGTTGCTAGGGGTAACAGAGAGCAAGGAGGGAAATACACAAGAAAAAATACAAAGCTGTTACTGGCAGACGTTGTGATGAAATGGTGCATGTATCACTGAGAGAAACACTGATGATACTGAAATTATGTCACAGGGAGTTGGCTTCTGCATTTAATAGTGTCAGTTTGCTAGGTGTGCTGCATTAAAAGCCCCATTTGTGTGGAAACTGTAGGTCTTTAAAATATCTTGATCTTGAAAATATCTCCCAGATGCATTTTTGGACCAGAGCAAACAAATGCACTAGCTAGCTAACTGGCTAGCTAACTGTCGAGCTAACTGTCTAGCTAACGTTGGTAAATAAACCAGCTAGCCAGTAGCAACACTAGCATTCATTTGAAGCAGTGTTTTCTTCTCGCTTAGTCCACTATTCACTTTTGTTTTTTTGTTTTTTAAGCTTTAAGCTGTTTTGTTCTCCGCCAACCAAGAGACGGCAAGACTGAACCAAAAACTGTAAAACTATGCACCTGAAAACCAAAAACAATGAGCTAAAAGGTGCTAAAATGATGTGTGGAGTTAGGTATTATATATACAAGGTATTTAATATATAAATATTGATAATAACAGTTTTACCCATTTTTTTCCCCCGTATAAAAAAATGGGTAAAACTGATTTGGAACCGTTGCGATAGACTGGAGACCTGTCCAGGGTGTACCCCGCTGGTAAATAAATTCCAGCTAGCCAGTAGCCCACAGCTAGCAACACTAGCATTCATTTGAAGTACTTTTTTCTGCTCACCAAGTCCAATATTCACAAATTTCTTAGCTCCGTCCTGTTCACCACCGACAGAGTGGTGATACTGAACCGAAACTGAAAAGCTGTAGGCCTACAAACCAAAACAACGAGCTGAAAGGTGCTAAAATTCTGTACGGAGAAAGGTGTAAATGGTTTGGGGTTTTACTTGATCCTTTATTATACAAATCTTAATAGCAGTACCTTTAAACATTTCCTCCAACATGTTTTAACTTAATCTTCTATGGAGTGCTAAATAAAAAAAAATGTAAAAGGCTACACACAGACCCAGAGCCTGCGCTGACCTAGCAGTGTAGATGACGTGCTTCTCCCCAGAAACGTAACTGCACGCCGCGGCGACGCAGACTGCAAGAGCTGCGATTGGCCCGCTTGGTAGTAGCGTGTTTCCGCTTTAGTGTTTCCGGCTGCTTATCCATCTCCGCAATTTTTGATTGCTTTGGATCAATAAAGAATCAGTAAGGTTAACTGAGGAGGTTTGGAGATACAGACATTTGTGTGACTCGTGTTTGGTGATATTTGGCCAAAATTTCAGCGAAAGTTTAAGTCGCCATTGTTGAAAGTGAAGCAGGAAGTGGAAACAAAAATTAACCCGACTGGCAAAAAAAAGACACAGCGCCGACTAGCGTTTAAGTCACAGTTGGAGGAGGAAGTGAATTTGAAATGACCATCGTTTAATGAGGCTGAATCAGATTGTGTTAATTTACACTTAGGTGTAATAGCACAGGCATAATGAAACATACTATTCATCCAAGAGCATGGATGCCCATTTCACCAAGCTTCAGTCACAGGCCTGTCTCATCTTTCATCTACAGACAGAAAGCAGACGGGTTCAGTCGCTTTAAAAGTCACCAAAGTCGACTCCTTTAATTTATTTCCTTAATATTTAAACATCACGCAAACTTGGAATCCATAATTAGCCTCATAATCACAGCTCATTAATTACAAGCTATAATTATTCAGAGATCAGCCCCACGATAAGACACAATCACGTCTCCAGATGCATTGTTCCTAATCAAACCCCGAGATTCAAACACAGCCCAGTGAGTGTAAGAAGCGAACTGTCTGTCATCACAAAGCAAATCCCCGCTTTTAATGCATTTTCGCCTCCTGTTTGCTCTCGTGTGCGCGACGCTTGCCCGCCTTCAGCGCGAGCGAGCACGTGTGCATGCCAAGCGCGGCGAGGTATAGTTATTACCATACATAAACTGGACGTTTGAAGTAAAATAGCATTTAATGACTCATTTGAAGTGTCTGAATTGCAAAGGGAATGAAACATCCCTTTGAAGGGGGAAATGCCATATTCCAATCAAACATTTCACTGTTGCGAAGGTTAATGAATGCCATTAGCCCAGCGCCAGTAAATTCAGACTTGTACTTTCACGAGATGCATAAATTAGATAAAGGCCCCCGAATCCAAAAGCTTCATACAGGGGAGCGGGGGACGTATGACAGAAACACAATTACATGCTTGTGGAGGGAACGGCTGCTAAACGGAGGCAATTTGACAAGCCCCGACGACTGGAAGTTAGCGCTTCCGTCAACTTCTCCCTTGTTTTGTGATGCAGACTTAACTTGTACACAAGCTCTGAGCTGTATTCCTGTTTGTCTGCGGAAATATTTATCAGTTTTCAAATTCTGTGTCATTAACATATATTTACAAAATCCTCCGCTAATTGTAGCTCATCTGCACGCCCATTAGCAGAGATTCATTACCAGACTGCCACACCAAAATGTTACCAAATCCACCAGCTGGTTTGTTGCATGACTGAATTTCACGACAATATTTATTTTTGGAGATACCGCGATAATTATTCAGCAATTTGCTCCTTCAGATTTCCTGCGATGCTAATTAGTTGTTCATTTAGTTGTATCCTTTTGGGCTAATGGCTCGTCACTTCTTAAAGTGTCCTGCTTGGCGCTAATAAGGTCTGACGTAGGCGTTTTCTATACTTCATTACTCCTTTCAAATGATCATTGGCCTCCTTAATTAGATGATAGTTGAATTATAGCCGCACCGTAGACCGCGACCTTGAAAAGAAGTTAGGATCTGACAAATGACGGACCGGGACTGGAAGCTAATGGCTGCGACAGAAAGACACCTTGTTTTTGGTCGGCGCGTTGGTCACTTTGAAGGGTTTTCACTTTCTCTGCACATTTAACCTGCACGTGCAACGTAATTTAGTAATATATTTGTGATATTTTGTCTCTAAATATCAGGTACAGTAGTTAGATTTTGCCCTTGCAGTTTATTTCGAGTCATAAAAGGATGAAGAGACGGAGGAGGAGGAGGAGGAGGAGGATGCAGAGTTAACGTCAACTTCACGCATAGAGGGGTGAGATAATGGAAATCTCTGCCCTCAGTTTTTGCAGCTCCTCAGGTTGAACAGCATTATTGAGAATTCACCTCCAGTGATAGTGAAATGATGAATCAAAAGATAAAAAAAGTCAGGTCTATGTGCAAAATAGTGTTGCCACATGGTAAAAGTTTGGTAAGAGCTACAGAAAATATCGCCGTGAATAAGAAGTAACCTAGTTGGTGCACCAAGAAAGAACCTTTCAGGTAGGGAATTATTTTCTCCATATTCCATATTTTGAGGGGGAATCAGAGTTAAAGTTACAGTCTCTGAGCAGAGGTTAGAGTCTGAGGTAGTTTAACTTGTGGTCCAGCAGATGGCTCTCTTAAAGTTCACAGCTTGACCTATGGCATTTACAGTATATTATTAGTAAACCGGGCTAATGAATGGAAACAGAAAACAAGCAGACATCAGCTGCGATCGAGGCACTTGAGCACCTGAGAAGAAGCGTCTGCAAGAAGCTCTAAGGATTCAAATAAAATCGATCACCCGACCGCACTTCCTCCAGACTCACTTGCGTTTCATTTAATTAATACTGTGCTCTGCTCTACCTCCACCAGTCACAAGGATTATACACTGTACTTATTTTTAAAAAATAGTTTTTAACAACTCTCATCTTATTCTATAGCATCAAATAAATAACTAAAACAAAACTTATCCATCCACTAACATGGAGGAGGCGGAGCTTATGACCTGTATTGCAGCCAGCCACCAGGGGGAGCCCTACATGCTTTGGCTTCATATTTTGAGGAGCAGTTCCTCCATACATCTTTATACTGTCTATGGTTAACAGCCATGCAAACTAGTTTGTGAGACTGCATTTAACCAGTGTGAGTCACTAACATGAGGAAGTGTGTGTTGTATTTAGCATGTTCATCCTCTTAGTTTAGCGTCTAAAGGCCCCGATACACCAGACCAACATCATTGGAACTAGAGGTGATAAAGGCCGACTGTGGCGTTGACTCAAGTTGCGTTGAACACAAAGCAAAGACAACAGCGAACTGACAGCTAGCACGTAGATTCTGAGCCTGAGAGGAAACGACTCTCCAAACCAGCAGGTGGCAGTAGTCTGCATTTGTCACTGAAAAAGGGAGGAAGTGCAAAGAGGACTGTGAATAAACTGTTTGTACAGAGCTGCCCTAGTTTATTCGTTCAACATAATAAAATTTGTACACTGTGGCCTTTTTTACTTTATTATACTTCTGGGTTTCTTAATTTGCTGAGCTAAAATGCAAATCAGCATGCACAAAAAGCCACCATTGGTGATCAGACTAATGCCAAAAATACGGCCACAGATGCTCAATGGTTGGTTCAATACGGGCCGACCGTTATCTTGATGTGTCACAGCCCTTAAGCTCTAGTGTATCGCCGGTGTAATACAGCGCTGCAGCGTAGAAGTGACGCACAAATAGATATAAATGAAGCTTAAGTGCGCTAACATTGCTAATTAGCATTAAACACAAGATACGACTGAGGCTGAGGGGAAATCTATTATGAAGTTAACTGTAATTCACCTGAGGGAAATGTAAACGTCTGATCAAATTTAATGCCAAGCTGTTGACACGTTTCACTGAAAACCATAAATGTTAACCTACAGGAGAAGTCAGGCGAGTCAACAAGAGTCACACCATACATTTATATGAACCACATTTCATGCCGATACACTTCGACCGCACGCTCTGGCCTAACACTCTCAGATTCAAGTAACTAAGAGAAACAAAACATTTCAGTTTGGGAAAGCCAGCAACACAGATCTCTAATGTGCAGGTCTAGAGGCAGAGATACCTCCAGAAAGGTAGAGGGACAAGAGACAAGAAGGTCGGCCTCTGGCTTCCAAAGATCCTGAATAAGGCTGAACACTATTAAATGTGGCAGAAACCTAAGCCAGTGTAGCATCTGACAACATATACACAACCAGCGTATTCATACAACATTGACCGGTTTCGGTTTTCCTAGTTAACCAGACTGGCCGCAGCTCCCGCTCCATCACAGAGGCAGCGCTATCACTCTTGATGTACACCACCACCACATCACTCCAGCAAGCAAAATCCCCCCCCGAGATGGGTCTTTTTTCAGTGCTAACATGTGAAATATTGCTTTCCTGGGTGTTCACTCAGGCGAGCAAAAATCATTGCCTCTCTCTGGGTAAGGTTGACAGATGGCCATCCACACTGTGAGAAAAACAAAGGCTTGGATGGCAGAGTGAACAACCAGGTCGGCCCATGTTTTATCCCCCCTTCAGTCTGTTAAAAAAAAAAAAAAAAAAAAACGGCCTCCAAGGTTAACCCCAGCTGGCTTTCTTTAGTTTTATTTAAAAGGAAAAGCACAGAAAACCCTGCAGGTTGACTGGATGTGCTTTTAGCCTTTAGGTTAGTTTAAAGCTTTCTTGATTTTGAACTTTTCTTCCACGTTTTTGATTTGAAATCCACATGAATACCTGGCAGGATGTCTCTTGCATATCCCCACACCTAATCAGCACGCTTAGAAATTAACAACTTCAGACTGAAACGCAATTTGCATGTGTTTGCTTGTGCAGAATAATCAAATCATGCGGCATTAGGCCACGCATCAAGCGCTGGAGACAGTGGTTTTGTTCAGTCTGAGGTAATTGAGCCCCTCTGCCATCTTTTTTAGAACAGTGCCTGACATAACCACTGGTTGTCGGCAGTCTGACAAGTATCAGATGAATAATTTTAATGTTAATTACATAGCGGCAGAAATACATTCGAAAATCCTTTCATGACAGGCAATGAAGGAAGTTAAAGATGTCGTGAGACGCGGTCCCCCCTGGGATATTTTTAAAAAGGAGAGGACACGGGAGCGAGTTATATTTATAAGAGAGGCAGGCTGGGGTTAAAGGAAACTTTCTTTTCATTTAGTTAAGTTTAAAGTGAGGTTAGTTTCTAGTTTAACCCTGGAAACCTTCAAGGTTTGCAGCCAAAGCTTCTACTTATAAGCAGAATCCAGAAAAGAGCAAACGTTAGATTTCCAAAGGTTATTTATAAATGAGAGGTTGTTTGTCTTTTTTCATTTTTTTCCCCATCGTTTCCTGAAGTGCAGAAATGTAATCTGGGCAGCGGCGACGCTGAGACGCTGATATTGTTTTTCACGGATATGATTTACACTTAATTTCCAGAATATAACTTATCGATTTGCTAATCCACCTGCTGTGGCCTCGTCTACATAACTGCCGACGATCTCATTTTCAGACACACTGCGACGACGTGCCGAAGTCTTGGAACGAGATGGAGGATTGATTCGGAGGATGTGGGGAAAATGTGGCGGCTGATCGCGGGAACGTTTCTGCACATTTTGCACCGCACTGGATTTCAATATATGACGCTGTGCCGTGCTGAATAAGTGTTTTATAAATCTGATTTTTAATATAATATCATTGAACAGAGGTGCAGCTTGTTAACAGGCACGACAGGCAACTTCATTCTGCTCCAGGCCAGTAGGGGGCGCCAGAGGGCAGACACATTTTAAACTACGGGAGTGGCAGTTTTCAACGATAGTAAACAGCGTCCACTTCAAAATGAAAATAAGTTTCAGATCGTCCCCCCTCCCCCCCAAATACACTCTATAACTGCTTCTGATTCAAAAAATGCTAACCCTCGTCTCTGATGTGGCTTTATTGGATATCGGTGTTCGGTACCCAGTTTTTGGGGCGCCAGGTGAGCCATGGGAACACCCCGCATGAATCCTCATTTATGATAAAAGATTTGCCAAGACTGCGCATTAAAACACATGCATCGTTCCCAAGATAGCTTGGGAGTTAGCTATGTTCACAAGCTAGTTGCTAAGTTAGTTTGGTAGCGAAGGGTGCTAACTACCAAAGCTTTTTTTTTTAACGGAGCTGCAGGGTCAAGTGATCTTTCTTTTTATATCTTCTGCATATTTGCCACTAGAAGCAGCCGTCTTTTGGTAGATCACCTTTAAAAGTAGTCGTAGAGTGTAGATAAATTGATGCCAGGAGAAATGACATTCTGTGCTAGTCAGGCATTGTATCTTTAAGTTAGAGGCTTTCCTTTCACCTTGGTTCAACAGCACCAGCCATCCATCAGCGAAAGATAGATGCCGAAGTCTGTTGGCTGCCTTAAAAGATGACCAACTCCGCGCCTGGCAGTGATGGAGACGCTCGGCTGCTTTGATGCGCCGGCCTCGCAGCGCGGCGTCAGCAGAATGAACTGGACGGCCGTAAACGGCGGCGTCAGGCTGTAAGTCTGCATATAGACAGGGTCACTTCGCCTGGTTACTGGGGGGCGAGGAGCCGCTCAGTCAACCCTGAAAGCGTGTGCGCGGGGTGATTCGATCTGCTGAGGCTGCACGGAGGAGGAAAACCCATCACACGCAGGAAGAATTCATTCAAGAAGATAGTGGAAACTTGGAGATCGAGGTGCTTGAAACTCGTTCAGGATTAAAAATAACATCGCAGGCGGCGACAGCGTAGGGCTACGGTGTCATGCTGGGCGCTCGTGTTCACTGCTAACCTCCCATGTATGTTTTATTCTTGCCGCTGCGCTTCAGTGTCCATCACTCTCAGCAGTTCTTCTGGGTGGTCATAACTCATGCGGAGTTTTGTCACAGAAAGAAGCCTCCCGTCCCTTGGGATCAGCTCCACCTCATCCCCCTCCTCAGCATTGATTAGCACCGCGCTACGCTGACAGGGACAGAGACAGATAGAGTCTCACGGATCTGTCCGCCCGATAATACCCGCTGCCAAACGAGGGGAGGACGTTAAACCGAAACAGGCACAATGTGTTCCGACATCTCGGGCGGCTAATGTCAGGAGAAGGCGTTTTCGGCGGCGAGGAAATGAGGAGGCGACCCCGCGAGGCCACGATGCATATTGCTTTGACCCTCCCACTTGGCCCCGCCATTGTTTTTCAATTAATCGCAGCCACTTTGCGGCAAACGACACTGACAGATGGCAAGGTCTTTGTCGGGGGTTCACGGGGGGTGCGAGGCTGATAGTGCTTACTGGTGGGGAAAAGTGAATTTTGGGGCCAAATGATACACGCCCCCGAGCAGAGCCGCTGAGGCAGATTTCTAAGTGCTGATCTATTCAAAGTGCAAGGAACCAGGAAATAAGGTGGAGGTGTCTCCACAGGTCTGGAGGATATTACGCCGCTATGTCAGGGGAGAGTTTTGCATGATGAAGAGACATAATTTAACTCTGGTAGTTACTCAATTAGTCTTTAAAACTTTTACTGCAGGACACGGCCATTTGTCAGTATTACACAACAGCTTATGGAGAGCTTATGGAGACATAAAGATGACCACGGATATCGTTATGATTACCCTGAACAAACAAGGCGTCCTCTCAGTGTTATTGTCTATTAACTTACATATACGTATACCAGAGCAGCAAATGCCTCGTCGTACTCTACTACAGGTTTAATTTTAAATCAAAAAGTCTGAAAGGAATATACATATATTATCAACCTTTCAGGTAAAAATATCACAAAATGTCAACAAACCCAATGTTTTCCTGCTGCAATGCGAGCTTTTAATCTAAATATGAAGTCAACTGCATAGGAGTTAGGGTTATCTATAAGCAAAAATTTAATATAATACTTGTAATTATGCTTTAATTAGTGTATAATCAGCTGAAAAGCAGAACTATCATGTATTTGTAGCCATAGACTCAGCCTTTCATCTAAATATGTCTCTGTGGCGCAATCGGTTAGCGCTTTCGGCTGTTAACCGAAAGGTTGGTGGTTCGAGCCCACCCAGGGACGACTTGTTTTGTGGGGAGTTGTGGATTAGTGGTTAGAGGTGCAGCTTGGGGGGGGGGTCCCAGGTTTTGACTCCTGCTATGTGGCTGGGTGCCCTGAGCAAGCATCTAACCCCCAGATTGCTCCCTGGGCGTGGTCCCCAGAGCCCACTGTGAACGACTGGATGGGTCAAAATGCAGAGAGATAATTTCCCCTTGTGGGGTCAATACAATATCACCAAAAAAAAAAAAAAAAAAAAAAATAGGAAGCAGGTCCTCTTTCACCGAGATGCACTGCCACGTTTCTACGTTAGAATAAGTTGTATTTCTGCTGCGACTTCACTTGCTACCACAGTCCATGGAGGAGGTAAAGAAATTGTACGACGGTCAAGACTCCAGCAACACTTGGAGTATACGGAACAACTTTATTAGACGGACAGGTTTTGACTCATGTCCTTCATCGGGGTACATGTTTAAGGAAAATCCACGAAAGCGGCCATTTTAGAAATGGCTGCCAAAAGCTAGCAAGTATCAAATATGAGCTAGCAAGTTTTTCATGAGATATACTTGGCGTTAGGTTTTTAAATTTAAAAGTTTTCTGCACAACAGCTTTAAATAAATAAAGATCAACTGTAGACTGTATACAAATATGGACAATGCATCCCCACTTCCTTGCATTGGCCAAACTGAAGCTATTTTCGCAGGGATACGGCCGGCGCCATGTTGTGACTTTGGAGCCAGAGTCTGAGCAGTACGGTCCAAGAGTGGAGTCACGCAGTGCTACGTTATCGGTGACCCAACAACACTTTCTCCAGGCTCACTCTCGTTTTTTCATTTCATTAATATTACGCTCTGCTCTACCTCCACCAGTTACAAAGAAATGTTGGATTATACACTGTACTTATTTATTTTTTTGTTTTACAACTCTCATGGTCCCACGGCATGGCAACTGGTAGTCGCCATTATGTCGCATCCTGTTTCTGTAGCATCAAATAACTAAAACAAAACAATTGACCCTTGAACATGCATCTACAATATATTAACTACCTAAAATGACAAAAACCATCCTTGAAAAATTTTTATTTGACGTGTATTTTAGTGTTTTAGTTCGGCCCAAGCCCATCCACTAACATGGAGGGGGTGGAGCTTATGACCTATACTGCTACCAGCCACCAGGGGGAGCTCTACTTGCTGTGGCTTCACTTTAAAGGAGCAGTTCCACCGTCCACCTTTATACCATCTTTATGGTGATAACATGAGGTGTGGCGACTGTTTCTCCTGCCCCCATATTATCGACCAACCTGTTATTGCAGGTTAAAGGATGCTGGATTTGAAGCTAGAGATGAATGCAGCTGACCCTCTGGCGTGTGCGTACACCGGACGCCGGCACGGTCGAGGGCCAGTCGTTGACAATCCCTCTCCTTTATGGCCCACTAAAGCGCTGGCAGATGTGCTGTTAAGTAGCTCCCAACGATTGTTGGTCGAGCCCTAACTTCTCCCTGGTGCTGAGCTATTGATTCTGCATTAGATAAACATGAATCTTGTAAATAAGAGGTGAGCGTGGATCCATTGACTCTTCCCCCATTGTACTGAGAGAGAGAGAGAGAGAGAAAGAGAGAGAAAGAAAGAGTGCGAGAGCTTTAAACATTAGCCGACACAATGAACGGAGCTTCATTTGAGCCGTAATTATCTTTCCCACTGAAGTGCAGTGAGGGGACAAATGGGAGCGCCAGAGGTGACATAGATTCTCCACCGGTGGGCCACAGAGGTCAAAGCTCCGAGCTAAGAGAGCACTGAGGTGAGTTTTGATAAATAACAAATACAATTTTAGTCTAAAATCAAAGTTGCCTGCACGATGGACGTATTGATGAATGCTTTTGGCAAGGGAAAAAGATTGGGGTCAGAGTACATTTCATCTGAGAGGCCTTTCCAGCTCAAGAGACAGGAATTAGCGTTGAAGATTTTAAATGCATGACGGGACGGCTGTGTTTACTCCTCCTTTCTATAAGGGGAAAATAAGAGGCTAGAGAATAGGACTGCTGGGGTTTGTTGATGTCTTTCAGGGGCCAGAGTCCAAACCAGTCAATATGTACCGGTGGAAAAAGTTATGGTCCTGATCTGATCCAATAATTTAAATCTACTGTACGGACATAAAACAAAAGCTTGGTGCAATGGCTCTTGGCTTACTACCACAGATTTTCATCAGGGCTTTAATGATCGCAATAATGTTCTGAACACTGCCAGCACAGGAATTCATTTCAGAAAAGGAGGGGAGAAAAAAAATCCTTGATGGTGTTTGATCCATCTGTTACAGCGTCTTTTATTTATTTCTTTTCTTCAGAGAGGAATTTATGAAAAAGTCTCTAACAAGTCTGATTTATGTTTATAGGCATCTAAACAGACAGGTAGTCAGTGGAGCCCGGGGAGCGCTAAACAGAAGTACATAAAAACAATGGAGGAGGGATTGGATCAGCTCAGCTGAAACACATTTGTCCTGGGGGAAAAAAAGCCTCCTCGGCACCAGGGAGCGGCGGCGTCAGCGGCGGCGGCAGCGGGCAGAGACAGTATATCTGGGAAATGGAATCCTTTGACCGTTTATTAATCAATAAACACATTGGGTTGCATCAAAGCGTGACGCATTTTGGTCTTTGGTTTTTTAATGTCACTGATTAATTTTAGCGGGGTCCTTCGGTGCCGCAGAGGGCTGACAGCTAACAAATTGTGCGCGAGCTCGTGCGCGGTCGAGTCTGCCGCGGTAAATACTTCACTGCCGCAGAGAACAAGCACCAGTGGGCATCACATTACCAGCTCCTCACGCTACCACTTTTTCTCATTACAATACACGACGGTTGTAACCCTAATTCAAGCTGCGTGTCGATGCAGCCGACTTCGCTTAGATCGGATGGAGTCCGGTGTGTTTGCCGTGGGTGTAAAGGAGAAGTTTAAGTACCAAAATGTTCCGTCTTCCCGAGCTGCATTTGTACACGGCACAAGACAAACGCCCATATATGTTGTCTCTGCGCGTTGACATCCAAAAGCCCCCTATCTCCCGAGTCTCGCAGTCGAGGCATGTAAGTTGGGAGCTGGATGAGATTGAAAGTGAAAGCCTTCCAGTTTTATTTAACCCTGTCCCTCTGATTCAATATGAAGCCTGCCTGTGTGCAGATGATAACTGAGAGCAAAAGGTTGACATCAATAGGTTTGACTGACTGTCTCTGCTCGTGTGTGTGTGTGTGTGTGCTTGTGTGTGTGTGCACCAGTCTGTCTACAAGCGTGCTTGCATGTTTCAGGGTGTGCATGACTCTGATTATACATGAGCTCTGTGTATACACTCTGTGTGTTTGTGTGTCGGGCTGCAGAGAGCCTGTCTGTCAGTGAGTGATTAGTGAAACCTGCTACACTAATAATCCTCCTGTAATAGTTTTCTCAGAAGATGGCCTATTTGATTATTGGAATTCATTGGGGCCTTTAATTACACGCGCCAGGCATTTCCAGGCTAATTTGTACCTCCGTCCCCGTTTAGCATTTCAAAGTGGCAAATCGTTCACGGCGCCCTTATTAGACGTCTCCGATCACTACGAGGAATATGTTCTCGGCAGCCTCTGCAGCGTCGATACGGAGAAAGTTGAAATTTAATAGCCGACGCGGAGGTAACGCAATCGGCGCACGTCAGCAAACGTAAATCTCTTTCTTATTAAATACGTCGTGATTGAATTGACAGAGCTCACATGCAAAAATAATTAAAAATGACCCGACTGTATTTTTTTCTTGCATTATTTCTGTCACATTCAGGTCTTTCTGTTAATATTAAGTGTTGAATTTTTACATGTGTTTTAAGAAATTTTTAGTATCATGACCTCGACTTTTATAAATGTCAGCTATTTCTGTTCCATGTGCTCTTGTTGGCATTATTTCTCAGCCACGTTCTTCGACAAATCCTTTACTATCATTAAATTCACATCTACTTTACATAAAGCTTAAAGAGAATAAGAGTTTAGATATTTCAGTTACCATAGCTGGTTTGCATTACTGTGCAGCAGTCGGCGTGCCAGAAACTACAGTTCCTCAAACGGCCACTTGAGGCTTGGTGACAAAGCGAGTCGGTGCAATAGACCTCCACGTTAAGTTGGTATGGTATGGAAGTTTTGGTCTCTATAGCTAATTATAATTCATGACAACTGTATGGAGGTGAATCTTTATCTAATACACCTTTTTTAAATGATATCAAGGCTTGAAGCTGTTTCTATGTGATGAAGCTACTGGATACTAGCCTGACGAGCCAGACCCACATTAAATGTAGGGTCTGGGCACTCTCCATAGACAGGGCTCAACCGGAGGGGTGGGATAAACGGTTGTCTTTCAAACTCCCTCTCCACGCAATAGGATAGCGCTACAACCAATCACAGCAACGAAGAAGTTGACGTAGTCAGAGCGACGGAAAAGAGAGTTCCTTGCATGTGTTGTGGAAAAAACTTATCCTAATAGATATTAAATAGTTCTTGTTGCATCCTGTTTTGTTTTTTTTATGAGTTCGCCTACAGGTTGAGTTTCTCCTGCATTAATCATTTTTAAGCTGTGGATCAAACTTTTGCCGTATCCGGTTGGCAAAACTCCAAATACATCCTTCTTTTGTAAGAACGACCGCAGTGCAGTTCCTTGTTCTTTTCTCAGAGAAAAGCTTAACTTCAAGTCTTTCAGAGTGGCGGCCAAAGCCGATTCGAAAGAAAGTTGTTCGCTAGCAGCAGCCATCGCTCTGGTAGTTCTAGCAGGATGGGGAATTCACGCGTAATTCACGGAACTTATGGTCGCAGGTCAGTCGTCATCATGTTAAGCCCGCCCACCGACTCGTGATTGGCCCGGTCCATCTTGGATTTTTCGAAATCTCAAGTCAACGGAGAGTAACTCGACTGCCCCTGGAAGCAAATGTAATTTGCTGCCGCTAGGGGCGCGTCTAGATTCTAGGCTAACTGGATACCAAATTTCCCTCGGGATAAATAAAGTATCTGTCTATCTATCTATCTATAATAAAAGGTCAGGGCTGCTTTGAGTGATAAGTGTTCCATCACAAGTTGCTAGCTGTCTGCTTAGATCAGAGTTAGGTAAAGTCTGACTTAGACACTGCAAGGATGTCTCCACTCACAAGCTTCAAATATGCTTTTCAAGAAGCCTATGGGTGACAGTAGGAACACCATCCGCCACTACTGACTGTATCCAAGAAGAAAACCAGTTACTCCTCTGCAAGATTAAACTTTGCCTAACAACATGGAAAACACCCTGATGAATGTCAGCAGCTCATTCGTCGGTCGGATGCAGCTAACTTTGTTTAGATCAAGTGGAGTTCAGCATGTTTGGCATGGAGCGTGTATATATTAGGCTGTCCGATCGCAAAAAATATAAAGACAAGGTTTATTCAGCAAAATACTGAATAAAAAGATTAGTCCAGTAATCCTGGAACTAGAGGAATATCCCCACAATGATGTCAAAGCAAGGGTTTTTGGATTTTTGTCGAAAAAAGTTACGAGCTAGCCAAGTATTGCCCCCGACTTCAGTCAAAACGAACGTCTTTTAAAAGAGTATTTTAAAAGTGGACGGTAGTGCAACAACCTGTCTCCGGAGCCAGAGCATCTGTCCTCAGATCTGTGCAAGTCTGGTATTTAAGAGAATATATTCAGAGAATGCAATCTGTTGTCAAAAACAAAGGCAGACTTTACAAAATAAAGGAATGGAGGGTGGACTCACTTATGTTGGCTAAAAACAAATGAAACTGAATTTAATCAACTGACTTATTTAACAGTGAAAGTGCCCATTTGACTTTTTGCACGCTGTACATGCAATGCCGTTTCTAATGTTATGTATATACAATATATACATATATAAAATAATGTCTAAGAGGGTCTAAGAGGTGCAATCACTGGACAAGCAGAGTAGATCTTGTGAGGCCATCAATTACAGACAATGATAATGTGAAAATTTAACATTATTGCTTATTAACATAATTTGTCCCTAGCAACATGGTGAAACACCAGGCACCTTAGGATAATAACACCACTGGCAACCAGCCAGACGCTATCAAAGAGGCTTCAATTTATGATAATTGATGTGATATTAATGCAATCACTAAAAGTCTTTTTCTTTTTTTCCCCCACACGTATTGCTTTTGTTGCCGGATGAAAGGAACTTCCACTCATATGAAAATCTAATAACGTTCACCTCAAAGGGAGTTATTGAATTTTGATGTTCTCCCTATGAGCGCCATTTATACAACTTAGCAGGAAATCAAAAGCCGTTTGACAATCTGTGGAATCAAACAGAGCTACCCCGTTCTTATCGTCCTCATCTGCTCTTGAAATTTTTTTTTTTTATGAGTCTTTGGTTGTTTCTTTATTTCCTCTTCCATCTTTCCTCAAATCACAAGAAGCCTCCAAGGTGTATTTTTGCTGTTTTTTATTTTTTTAGACTTTTTCTCTAATTGTCGAATTTCTCCTATTACAGCCGCGAATTACTTCTTTGCCTTCCTCCTGGCTGCAGATGCTTGGAATGATTCCTCAGCCTGCCCGCACTGATAAGGTGTGGGAGCATATCTGATGTTGCTTGCTGAGGAAGCGTGATTAGATCTAGGCTATAAAGTCACTTTAGTCTTTTCTAAAATAGCCACGAGGCAAAAAGTTCTCTCGCTAGAAAAAAAAAAATAAAAAAATGTAATCTGCAGGACGAAACGGTCAAACTAACGCCTGTACCTTGTTGAGTCTGCCATGATCACTGAAACACAACTGAATATGTATATATATATGAGAATAAATTACTTTTAAAACAGAGGAAGCAGACCTGTTTCAAGTGGGAGGCACAAAGAGACGTTCTTGTTCCTGTAGCAGATAATCTATTTATGGCGCTTCCTCTCGTGTGCTCAATCCAAAATCTTGTGTACACTTGTGCCTTCTGGTACAATCGGTGCCCAAATTGTAAGTGTGAAATGTATCCGCTGCATGGTGCTCTGAGAAATGTAAGAAAGATTGTAATGGAAAATGTCTGCGGCAGACCCACAATGCAGTGTTCATCATTATGTGAGGTAACTGTGTCATCTGCACTTTGTAGAGGCAAATAATGACGTGCAATTCAAAAAGTGTAAAGAAGAAGAAGAGACTAGCAACAATATGGTGACAAGAGACCAAAATTCAGTGAGTTGTAGAGATGATAGGCAAAAAAATAAAACCCCTTAGGCAAAGTGAGGTAAACTTTGAGGCGACGCAGTTGGAGGAACTTGACGGACAAATCACAGTTCCTCAAACTACAAAATTCATCATACCGATAGGAGGTTTAGAGCATCGGGCTAAAGCTTGTTACGTATTCTACAAGAAGTGAGAAATTTGTTCTTGCTCCTCGGACTGCAAGAACGAGAAGCAGGGTCGTTCTGGTCAGGTAACTTAAACTTCACGAGAAACTCAAGTGCCGAACTCTGGGGAAGTCCTCATAGGTTCCTCCCACTACAGCATACATCACACACGCTAAGCATTGTGGGAAATGTAGGCGACGGAGGATGAGAGGCACTTTTATTTTTATTTTTAGGCGTCGGCCAGTCGTTTCGACGACCATGTCCGACGGATCACGGTGTTCGTTAAGCATGCACAGTATGACGATCTCAACCCAGGAGAGATTAGCGGTCACGCTACGAATATTAGCATCTGGGAGCTCATTAACCACACCCACTTCCAATTTATGACCAGTCACACAATAGTTGCCAGACACCACACGAGAAAGAAGTTCTGCCCGGTCGATGTGTCGAGAACAAGCTGCGAGAACAAAAATTTCGCCTCGCGCAGAGTATGTAACAGCCTTAACTCAGACAGAATAGAGTCGTTGACGGTATTTTCTTTTAAAATGGACAAGGGAGATTAGACAAGAAGACATAGCTCCGTACATACACTAACAATGTTTTCATCTTCTGCTTGTTTCATGGCCAACGTTTGGGGTTAGAGGGTTACCCAGGAAAACAGAACCTGGAACATGAAGATGCCACCAACTGTCTAAAGCTAAAAATCAATGAGCGACAAGTGAAGTGCTTTAAGTATGGATTGGGCTTTAGTAAACATACCACACCTTTGAATTAACCCATTTAACACTAGTTAATATCAAACATAAAACGTAGAAATTTACCTCACAAAGTCAAAGCCCAACTTCCATTGCGACTGGTGGACACCTATGGGTCCAGGACAAGACAATTATTCATGGTCAGCACTTCCGGGAGAAACAACTAGACTTTGTGCAACAGCAGCGTCAGAACAGACGTTGAACATTTAACACCTTCCCTCACAGGTCTGTTTCACCAGCGCACAGCTTCACATTAACTTTGGCCTACTTCCAGCTTGTATATCAGCGAGTGGACGCAACGCTCGGGCCATTCTCGCGGCCGTAAGGGGCTATATCAGCCGAGACGTTGACTTCTGGTTCAAGGTTAATGCCTGTTGGCTCACCTCTGGACACACACGGCTGTGATTGATGCATGCTCAGTCGCTGTGCCCGAGGGATTAACACTACCCGAATAACGGCGCCGTTTACATTCGGTGACCTCTTGCATCACCTTCCCAGCTCCGGCATGGATTACTGTCACAAACGTTGGCGTCCGTGTACCTTGTCTACCTTTGTTTTCCGCACAGAATACTAAATTTCTTAGAGGATGAGGGAGATTTGTCTGGGATTTGTCTGTGGAAAGGACAAAAACATACATGAGAGCGTCCTTACTCACAAAAACATGTACATTTTTAGATTTTTAAGAACAATTTAAGATTAAAAGTCAACAATTTAGGTCAGGTTGAATAAGAAACTACACAAATATTTGCTAATCTAGTAAAAACATATATGTTTCAGAAGGGGTCACCCATTTAATTCAGCATTTCTTACAGTATGATTCATGTGAGAGGAAAACTGGGCCCTCGGGGCGGTGGACGCGCTGCATGTGTGTTGCACCGCACGAGAGTCGATCACAGGCCATCTGGTCAGGCCCGGCAACAGCTCCGCCCGAGGCGAACTGTACAAGCAAGTCATTTATAAGTGTCGCAGGTGGTCCCCCACGTCCTCAAACACGGTAATGAGTAATGAGGGTTGGCCCGCTGAGGATCTGTCTTCCGGCGGGGGCTGCAAACGCAAGGACACCGAACTCACCGGCAGGTAGGTAGTTTGACGAAGCAGCGTGTGAATATGTCCAGCAGGCTTACGCATTAATAGACACCGTGACCTTAATTTGTGTGATTTATAATGTGTGTCCCCGCAGTCGTTTCTTATTTTATTGACGATGTAAATCTAATGTTACAGTAATCAGGTGCAGCAGTTCTTATATACGTGTGCAACTGGTAAAGCAGTCGGTTTCAAACTTGTTTAAACCATGCAGCTCCTTCCTGGTGCTGCTTTTTTTCACACATGCATGTGCAAACCTTTTAGCTACAAATGACACCACACATATTTGACGGGCTGATATGATTGTTACTTGTGACAGCAGGCTTCCTCGACGCACGGAAAGATGTTAGCCACTGGCAAACCAGCCCGTTACTTCCTTCGATAGCTGTGACTTCTGACAGCTGTGCACGCTCAAACTTTTCATTCGGGGATTTCAGTGTCAGTGCAGCTCTGAGACGCCTGAAAACGGAATAGAAATGTAGTTTGTGTTGTTGGTTTTTCAATTAACTAAATGGAAAATAAGAAATCTCACTTTAACCTTGGCCTGTGCTTCACTTTCACATCTTCTCACAAGTTCTGGCGCAATTGCAGTCGCAGAAATTTAAAGTCGTACAGTGATTACAGTCTCCATTTTGCTCCATGATAGAAAATTGTCAGAACTTTTGTTTCTGGTGCCAATGATTACACGGCTTGCAAGACAAGTTGTATCTGCAGTGGTAGATAAATACAGGTAAAGCTACCTGGAGGGTGAAGCAATGACAGAAAGTCCAAGGCAGCTCCCGCATTGTTTCATACAACCTTGGTTTATCTTTGCAATCCTTATTTCCAGTTAAAAACATGAATGTTGTATGAATTTGTTATTTCAAATCAACAGTGCTTCATCTTACGGATATCTGCACGTGGATTACTTCCGATGTGGAGAAGAAATAAGCACGACACAGTAGGGGTTGTACAGACTAGTCGACTAGTCGGTTTGTCGACTTCATTGAGCATCACGTAGTCACTGATCACGTGACAATAACAACATGGAC
The DNA here is from genome assembly GCF_963514085.1 of Chelon labrosus. Lineage (NCBI taxonomy): Eukaryota > Metazoa > Chordata > Actinopteri > Mugiliformes > Mugilidae > Chelon > Chelon labrosus. Next base: position 6,229,975 of record NC_140351.1, on the reverse strand, counting down.
GCCTCCTAGAAGACAGATGCAGCAATCTAGCAGCGGTTGATCAAGTGTGTGGGAATACTTTACTAAAGATGAAGCCCATGCTACCGTGACATGTCAGTCCTGAAATACAACATAAGTACTACTGCAATGCATCTGAAAAGGCTAACGCTAGCAGAGGAATGGTCCAACTCCTCTGGACAACAATCGGTTAACAACTTCATCAAACGCCCGGCGGTAACAGAGAGGAGGAGGCTGCACATCAACAAATTGATGATGAATTTAATTGTCAAAGTTATTAGATCTTTAGTTGCAGAGAAGGCTTCAGAGAAACGCTGCTGGTGCTGAGGTGCTGCCTGTTTTTATACAGGCTATGCATATCTGTAGCGCACAGTACGTAGCACAAACTGAGCTGTCTTTTCTCAGCATACGTATTGAGGTCAAGAATATAGTTTTCATTGCTGCAAAGCATTACTCTCTACTGTGTTTTTATTATTGACTTTAAAAGAAATCTGAACTTGTGCGGCCCCTACTACACATACCATCGTATTCTGACTGAACACTGGAAGTATTTCGTAGAAATGACTGAGGAATGCCAAGAAAATAGTATGGCATCTTTGGTGGCTCACTGCTACGTTGCAAATCGCTGATAAAAAGAAAACCGAAGAAAGTTCTGCAGCGTGGACGAGAGTATATATAACCGGGCCAGTGCAGTGTCCTTCCTTCCTTCCTTCCTTCCTCTCTCCCACTCTATATCCGAGGACCTAAAGACTGCTGTCCCTGGCTAATAATTGCTGACACACCAAAGCCAACATAGCCCAGCGAGCCTTTAATAGTTTTCATTTTTCTTCCTTACAGGACGGCCTCTAAGGTGCCATCATGAATGATCAGTGCACGGCCGCCACTGCAGCTCTCTGTGCAGGAAGCAGCAACACACACATATATATACACACACTCTCCTCCTTTCTCTCTGATCCTATAGCCATCACAGACATCTCTCAGCTCTCCGGCCATTACTCCCCCTGTGTCTTCCTCACCTCTCATCCTCACCCCTTACACACAATTTATATAAAAGATTTTCCTGCCCACACCTTTCATCACAGGCCCTATTTTCATCACAAGGCCCATCCACGACATTAATACTCTCACTCTTTTACCAAAAACCATCAAAACATTAATTCATATCCTATTTCTGAGGGGAGGGCGAGGGGGGGGGCACGAGTTATCAGGCCCTGACAGAGTGGGGTTTTTGCACAAACACAAAGACAGGACGGTGGGCTCTACCGGAGCTCTAAAGGACTGACCGCGATTTAGTCCCAGAGGCTTAAAATCGTGACGAGTAATGAATAGAATGAATCACCGGAAAACTATAAGAGCCCACAAGGCCGAAATAATCCATGTGAGTGGAAATGTCTGTGAGGAATTGCGCGCTCTTATGTTCGGCCTTGCAAGTCATTAGCGGAGCGGTATGCATGGGTGGTGAAGACGCCGAGCGTGGAGTCTCAGCAGAGGCAGAGATTTCCCACATCGCTACTCGGTGCCCAGTGTGTAGGCGACCTGCAACAACTCACCGTCTGATGTTAGTCCTGATAATACTACAACTCTAAAGCCTTTTATTATTGTAGTAAGTAGATATCATTTATACGCATGTTCCCGGATACGTGTGGTACAATGAGATATTAAGATACAGCTCAAAATACGTGATATTGAGGAAAATAAATCAACCAAATTTATTCCTACAGTCCCTGAACTCATCTCAGACAGTTACCAATAATGAATTTATTTAATAGAAGATGAACAAGATGGATGGACGTTTACAGTGATGTTGTCCAGCTTCATTCATCTTTTCAAAAACAACTGCATTTGTCCCTCCTTGAAACTCACTCCGATCAGCCACAACATTAAAACCACTGACAGTAGAGCTAAATAACATTGACCATTTTGTGACAATTCAGTGTTCTGCTGGGAAACTTCTGGACCTGGCATTCATTCATGTGGATGTTACTTAGACATGTAGCACCCACCTAGACCAGACCAGGCACCCCCACCCCATAGCAATGACACTCCTTGATGGCAGCAGCCATCCCCAGCAGGATGCAGCCACAAAAACGCTTTAAGAACAACTTAAAAAACATGAAGAACAGCACAAGGTGTTGACCTGGCCTCCAAATTCACTAGATCCCAAACTGATCAAGTATCTGTGGGATAATCCACAGAGGCCCCTCCCCTCAAAGACCCCCCCCACTAACAATTTCTGTTGCCAGACACCACAGGACACCCTCAGAAGGCCCATGTCCATTCTCTGATGAGTCACTACTGTTTTGGAGGCACAATGTGGTCATAATGTTATGCCTGATCGGTGTAACTTATGTTACATATGAGCAGCTTATGAGCAGAAAGGACGTATTCATTCCACTCTGAGGGAATGGATCAAGCGTTTGCATGTTTGAATTAGAAGTTTCTTCTCACCAACGTAAGATAAAGTCAAGTGAGACAAACATTTGAGGAAAAGTTGCACCATGGAATTTAATTAAATCAACCAACTTGCATCATTACATTAATTTAAATGTCCCTTTGACCCTTTGGAGAACTTGACTTTCTCAAGTCTTAAGTCTTGTGACTTTGAGTCTAAGAAGAAACAACACATCCGCAAACGTCCCACATGTTGAATTAAAGGTGCCCTGTAGAGAGTTTAAAGTTACTCACCCAAACAAAGTGTGTGCATCCATGAGGTCCAAACAATCTGCCCCGAGCATTTCCTTCCACTTTCAAACCTGATTCTTTGCACATTTTTCACTGGTGCACCCATGTTCACGAGCTTGCGTTCTTCTTCTTCGCTGCATTTATTGGAGCATTGCTGTGGTTCATGAAGCATTACTGCCGCCGACTGCCAGATAGTGAAATTGCACAGTTTCTTCTGATAATAACTAAAACCAACAAACAAATTTTTTACAGTTTTTACAGTGTAGTCACTTTTAAAAACGATTTTCTACTCACAAAATATGAGATTTTATGGTTAAAACGTAATGGTTAAAAGTTATTTTGAGTTAAGATCATATTAAGACTGATAGGGGCATGTTTGTATGGTGTACAAAGGGACAGCTGCCTCTGTCATTTCACCAAATCACTCATCCTGCCTATGCATATAGTGGATATTTAAATCTATTTCTTGTAGATTTGTACATGTGCAAATCTTGTACATTTTTGCTTATACCATTGTGTTTTATTAGTTTAATTCATTCATTCATTCATTCATTCATCTTCCGTAACCGCTTGTCCTATGAAGGGTTGTGTTATCGGGCGAGAGGCGGGGTTCACCCTGGACACGTCTCCAGTCTATCGCAGGACTAACACAGAGAGACAGACAACCAGTGGCATCTAACATATAAATATTTTCTAGTTTTTTTTTTTTTTACTCCTCTGTTGTTGCTCCAATCAAAAAAGTTTCACGTCGCAGATCCAGACTCACACAACTGTGTCATAATACTCCTGTCTCGCTATCAATCCCCGACCGTCAGCTGTGAGAAATGTTTGATTGTTTATGATGACAATTTGCATCTTGTTTGTCATGATTGCTCTGCATCAATATTCTATCCTCCAGCCCTCCCAGAGCTACCATAGCTGACATATTTCCCCTCCTCCTCCTCCTCCTCCTCCTTTCCCATCAGCCCCAGTTCTTGCGTCGTCGCCTTTCGGGGGCTTCCTGATCTCACACTGCTGCCGCTCCAGGCTCTGTCTGCTCATGTTCTGGGGCGGCTCCGGCTGTCATGCAAGAGGCTGGGAGACAAAACGTCAATCATTATTTTTATTTTTTTAGCAATGGATGTTGGGGCGTGTTTGTTGCCGGCAGGCTTCATGTCTGACTGGACACAACAGGATGTGGTATAAATAAGAACTAACACAAACGTCTAGGGGTCGGGGGGGCATTTGAGACTAAATATGACAGATTTTCTTTAAACCTGAGCTTGTGAAAGAGTTATCCGCATGGGTATAAAGTTGGGGAGGTGCTCCGTGTGGTTGAGCTAATGGTGCAGGAGGTGACACTCCCTTGATAATTGCTCGGATGAAGTTTTACGTCACCGCAGTCTCACATCTCTGAAAATACCCGGGCGTTTCATGCACATACCCCCTCCGGTGATTGATGACTGTGCTTATAATTTCCTAATTTCCAATTCCACTGGGGGACTTAACGGGAAGCGGCCATTTTTCCTGAGCACCGGCCGGCTTCCTTTTTTTTTTTTTTTTTTCTGCACAGGGCTAAATAGGAAGAATCTTCCAGCCCATTAAGCAGACTCTGTGTGTCATAAAAGTTTTGGGGCGGGGGGCGGTGCAGAGTCTCTCTCTCTCTCCCTCTCTCAGCGGCATGGAACAGTCTGTTTGATCTGCAGGCTGCAGGTTAATAGAAATCAACCCGCTCATCAGCAGCAGTGGATTGAACTCAACCACCCACCTCCGCCCTGTCAATTCAGATTTGGAAAAGACCCGCCAACACTGGCCGTAGTCTCATTTCCCTCTGTCAGGTAATCAGTATCTGGCTATAATCCTTTTCAGGAGCAAAATTGCAGCGAGCGACCCTCGGTATCAGAGCCAGCACGGGGAGCTGGATTTTGGTAACACCAGCCAGGTGGAGTAAACCCCCGAAAAGTCTGCTGACATGCAGATACAAGAGGATCACAATAATTACTCTCAATTGAGAAAACACAATGATTTTTTTTCCAATTAAGCATGCATGCAGCAGTCTGGACGTGAAGCCAGGTGAAGTCAGGCAGACCTTGTGCTTTTCATGGCAGCGGCTCGAGTCACTGAGTCACTGTTTGCAGAAAGTCAGGCCAATTTTTTTTTTTCTCTCTGGATCCAGAGCAGATAGTTGAACCGGGCAGACGACAGATGTCACATTTACAATCCAACAATGTTGTTTCCACAAAAACACAACCAGGCAAGCAAGGAGGAGAGAATGGTGACTTTTATTTGACTGATGAGTCAATCAATCAATTAGCTCTATTTTTTTTCAAGCATGTACAATGAACCTAGAGCCAAGGTATCCAGGATAAAGTCCAGGTGCATAACAATGTAAAATGAACCAGCCCTGCAGGATGTATAGCTAATATTTATATAATAATACACTAAATCCTACATTTCATGTTGCTAAGTCACACCCTGTGAGTGATAATGTCCGTAAATTTTGTCTTCGCACATTGTTCTGTACTTTTTGCAGCAGAGCAGCGGGGATTTATTTAAGCTGCGGGAAGTGAAGGTCGGGGGCTTTGCGCTTGTATTTTTAATGCACTCTGTCTATCAAATCCTCAACAACCGTGCAGGAATTTGGACTTTAGAAACAGCTTTAGCAAAGATGATTGAAAAAAAAAAAGAAAGAAAAGAAAATGCGTAAATCTTGCACGAGCACCGTGATGCAACAGGTGCAACCACCCCTCGCACATTTAAATGAACTTAAACAATGATCCGGTCTGTTTCCGCCACTGGCTGCATCCACGACCGTCATGTGTGACGTGCACAAGCACATCAACAACGAATTAGTTGAGATTTTGAGGTGCCACAAGTGGACGCAGCCAGGCTAGCTGTGTCCTTATGCTAAGCTAAGCTAGTCTCTCCCTAGGTAGTTCCAATCATCTCCCAAACAATCCCAAAGAATTTACCAAAATGTCAGACTATTCCTTCAGTCTAAGTCCCTTTACCTAACAACTTTATTTTTGTATGAATTCTCTCATAACACATGCTTTCTTGTTAATATAAACAGACACTCCCAAAATATGTTCAGAGCCAGTAACAAAAGGCGTTGGTCTTTTTGTACCTACGCTTCTCCCGCTTGTTTGAATACTTTTCAATCGCGCTTTGAGCACCCCAGCTCCGACTGAACTCGGGGCGCCTTCTCCAAGTGCCAGTCAAGTCTTGTGCTTTTCTTTTTCCCCGAGATTAAACGCAAACCTGATGTCGCCCGCTTGCGTGTCCCAGAACCTGATTTAGCACCGCGTGCCGCTGCGTTTCAAGGGCTGACGGTACGTCGCTCCGTGCAGTTCGCTGTTTGCTCCAGCGTCACGTCGACAAACTCCAGACACGGTGCTGAGCTGTAGTTTATCGGGAGCTTTAGCGGCTTCCCCTGCTCCCTGACCGGGCCAATCAATCACTGTGAAAACATGAAGCCCAAGATTATCAGCCTCTAACTTGCTCTAATGCGCTGGCTGATGAAGCGATGCAGCGACGCTGGGTTGGTTCAGGCTGCAGAGAGACAAAGGGAGTCTTAACCAAGGAAAATATGATAGGTAGCAGAGCTACTGACCTTTACACCATTAACTGATTAATTGAAATAAATGGAGAGATGATTTTTAGGACGTGGGAGGAAGGGTGGGGGGGCAACTGTACGTTCCCGTGTCATAATCAGGTGTTGATTACAGACTTAGCTGCTGATTGAGAGACTTCAATCAGCAGACTAAATACATCTCCATAAGCAGTCAGGTGAGGCAACTTTCAATCATCATTTAGTCATTAATTAATAGTGATGAGGAAGAGACGCGACTACACAATCTGGGGGGAAACAAAAAAGGCAGACCGTCTGCAAAGGGTATGTGAACTTCTGAAGAGGTTAAAAATACCTCCAGAGTTTGGAAGATGTTACCGAGGGAAGCCGACGCAACTTTCCCTTTCCTGTTCCCTGCAGATTTGAGTAAACACCGACTAGGCATAACATTATGACCATAGACAGGAGAAGTAAATAACATTGACCATCTTGTGACAATTCAATGTGTTCTGCTGGGAAACTTTTGGACCTGGCATTCATTGGTGTGGATGATGTTACTTAGACATGTAGCACCCACCTAGACCAGACCAGGCACCCCCACCCCATAGCAAAGACACTCCTTGATGGCAGCAGCCATCCCCAGCACAAAAGCGGTTTAGGAACAACTAAAAAAAGAGCATGAAGAACAGCACAAGGTGTTGACCTGGCCTCCAAATTCACTAGATCCCAAACTGATCAAGTGTCTGTGGGATGATCCACAGAGGCCCCTCCCCTCAACCCACAGGACCCATCGGCCTTCAGGACACCCTCAGAAGGTCCATGTCCATTCTTGGATGAGTCACAACTGTTTTGGAGGCACAAAGCAGACCTAGATGAGTGTATATCTGTTGAATCGATATTGGAAAAGAACAAGGAGATGCTTGCTTAAAGGTGCGATTTCACTTTGAAGGGGAAGTGGGAGTGGGAACCTGGGCACCCCCGTACTCACCTCTTACCTTCCTCCGTATAAATGTTTAAAACCGGCCCTGGAGGGCTGAAGATGAAGTGAGGTAACCCACTGTAACTGTGTGTTTCTGTTCAATGAAACCTTTTAATAATTAAAATCCTAAATGTTTCATTCCCACTGACCAGACTTCTGACAGGTGCAGGTGCAGCTTTCTTTTATATGTGTCATGTTTTATTGCGATAGGAAATGGAAAATTACACACGTGTAGTTATTGATTCTCTTGAAATGTGTCATGTCCAGGGTCCGTTAGCTTACAGCTCTTTGTCTCACACTTTGTCTCATTTCTAGCGTTTCTTGCATGTCCGTACATGCTAACGTTGCTAATTTAACATTAAATGATTTAGAGCCGAAGCTTCCATTACCCTGAATCTCACTTCCTGGGTTCTTCCATCCATCCGACTGAACATCAGAGGACCACCATCGGTCTCTTCATCTTCCTTCATCCCATCCCCTCCCCTACCTTTCCCTTCCCTTAACCTGGTCAAAATAAACTTCTTATCATATCAGTATTTAAGCTTTAAATTAATTATTACCAGTGTTGGAAATCAATTAAATACTAAAGTTACACGTCGACATATTGTGAAGTGTTGATATGGATGTTTATCGTAAATCTACTACATACAATCTACAATATGTTGGTACAGATTAAATCAATTCAATTGTAGCGCCACACACACAAAAAAGAAAAAAAAAGAACAAACAAAACAGTGTCCAGTTGGGTTCAGTGCTCAGATGAAATAAAGGAAGCTTTAATACGACCATTTTTTACGTTACTTAGCACCTCTTTGTAATTTTTTTTGGCCTTTGTCATCATTTTGTTTTTCTTTCAGGTCCAAATTCACACTTAAGTATATTCGAACACTGAATATCACTTAAAACTATTAAAGAAAGTCTTTAATGCAGCCATTTATAAGTCATTCTGTGACACTTTGTAGATGTTTTGCTGTTTTTATTGTCATTTTGTGCCTGGTTTATTTTGCAGGTGAACCGTAACTCTCTTGTCCTTCCGCGCCAATTTGTAGGTGTTTTCATTGTGCATTTTGTTTTGTCTTTATCATTTTCATCTCTTTTTGGCCATCTTCCATGTGAACCACGAGTCTTGGTTCAGAAACAGCAGCTCCACCTGACAGCTAGAGTTGAAGAATGACTGTCTGAGGCCTGACCGTACATAGTCGTATTGTATTATTTGCTCTATTGTTTAAGTAGAAGAAGCTTACTTTGCGTTTATTTTATAGAAAAGTCACAAAAAGCACCAAATGAGTTTTCTGGGTTACTGTGAAGAATGAAAGCAGATGGCTGTGATGCTGTTTTGAAAAATCTGAGTTGGTTTTAGCAATGAAATGAACCCAACTCTTGATTACGTGAGTTTGAATGATGCCTGTAACCGACTGTGGAAAGAGAACGATTTCAGCAAATTCACTAATTGCTAAAACAAATTGCTGTTTGGATGTTACAGTAAGGACTGACAGCAACCTGCTCATTGTTTCTGGGATGCATATGTGGTTAAATGTGTGTGTGTGTGTGTGTGTGGTGGTGTATGTGTGAGGCTGACATGTTGCGGGGAAGCAGACAGGAACACCAGGTGCTGACAACCAGAGAACTGTGATTGTTCCAGAAGCTCCTCCAACGAGAAGTCACGGCAGATGCTGGAGATGACAGAGCCGTCCTGGAGTGCAGCGACAGACTTCAGCGCTCGTCAGGACCCAGCTGCAGCACACTGCACCCGACGTCGTGTCTGCAAGCTGCGCCGCTCTGCAAACACGCGAGCTCAAATCTGGCCTGATCGGCCGGGCACGCGGCTCAGAGGGAACTTTTTGTGCTTAAAGATCCATCGCTGGCATGTTTTAACGCACAGAAAAATACTCTTATTTGATTAGAAAACAACATAACTTATATGGTTTTCACAAAGAAGCATGCTCATTTTATGTGATTAAATATGACAGTCATGCACTATATCCCCTTACACGACTGTCTATAATGTTCATGTTTGTGTTGAAATAGTTGCTGCTGCTGAAGAAGAGATGAAAGCAAGAAAATATTTTTTAGTACACGCCCCTTAGTGCAGGATGAGTCATCGTTATTTTTTGAATGGTTTTCCAGCAACTCAAGAATATCTACTTGTCCCAGTTGGGGAGTATATTTTTCACGTATTTAAATGGCATACACCCACTTGCCAGTTTATTAGGTACAGTAGTGAAAATGAATGCATTCTGATATAAAAGTCCTTCATGACTGTTTTAATGTTCAGTTTATGTTGAATCAGAGTCATAAAGGTGGTCATTCGATGGTATGATCATATTGGAGGATGTCTGGTCCTCTGACTAATACAGTGAATGTGAAAACACAGTTGCCATCGTCCAAAGACATGCTGGTTAGGTTCATTGGTGATTCTAAATTGGCCGTAGTGTGAATGGTTGTCTGTCTCTCTGTGTTAGCCCTGTGATAGACTGGAGACCTGTCCAGGGTGTACCCCGTCTCTCGCCCAATAACAGCTGGGATAGGCTCCAGGCCCCCGCGAACCCTCCAGAGGATGCCATAACCTCTATGAAGCTAAGATTTAGTGTAGGACTGCTATGTTACTAGTGTACCTAATGAACTGGCAAGTGAGTGTATAATAGTGCAGGATTTCTGCAAGTAAAAAATTGAACTGAATAACTGGTGCACATTGTTTTGCAAAGGTGCTGTAGATGCACATGTCCAAATGTCCATGATAAATGCAGCTAACAACAGTCTGGTGATGTTTAACGGAAAGTGTCGCTCTCATATCTTCATTCATTCATTCATCTTCTGTAACCGCTTGTCCGGTGAAGGGTCACGGGGGGGCTGGAGCCTATCCCAGCTGTCATCGGGCGAGAGACGGGGGACACCCTGAACAGGTCTCCAGTCTATCACAGGGCTAACACAGAGAGACAGACAACCATTCACACTCACACCTACGGTCAATCTAGAATCACCAATGAACCTAACCAGCATGTCTTTGGACGGCGGGAGGAAGCTGGAGTACATGGAGAGAACCCACGCAGACACAGGGAGAACATGCAAACTCCACAGTCGGCCTGGATTCAAACTCTGAACCTTCTTGCTTTGAGACATCATTGCTAACCACCACGAACATTTTTGAACTGAAGAAAATTTTGTTAAACAGAAAACAGAAAACTGTATTTCTTGCCCAACCTCACCTTCTTCCAAGGCACGTGGAAGGAGGTCAAGAACTCCAGCGACACTAGTAGTATATGGAACATATGCTACGAGGTCTAATATACTGAAATAAATCAACAACTTTTGAATAAAATACACAAAATAAACAGTAACTACACTGGAAAGCCACCAAAGCTGCCGTCTAAAACATGGTTTTGTATCTCTTCGGACCAGAGACATTTCTGGGATCAGTTTTCTTCCGTTACCTTTCTGTGAGGCTGTACTACTCTCTAGTGGTTACCTGGTATTACTGCAGCCACACAGAGGCACAATACAGTAGAACTTGATAACATCCAAAGCCCTTGTGTTTTTTCATATATTCCTCTACATGCATGTCTTGAGTAGACTCTTTTTTTTGCTGCCAAAAATCTTCTCGCAAATATACGTGAGCTCTACCGACGAGCACAAATGGAAATAGTGTGAATGGAAATATTCAGCTCTTCACAATTCAAAACTTTCTGCGTGTTTTCCCGGAGTCGTAGGAAACGAGGCGACATTCAGCACCAGGCTGCTCTGCCCATTATCGTGTCCTAATAGCTTGCTCAATGGTGCAGTGTGTTATGTGGGTTCACCGGTCAACCAAGACACACGCCATTAGCCCGAGCAAACGTCGCCCTGCAATGCTACACAAAGCATACCTTATTTGTATCACATTAGCTCTCCGATGTGGCGTGGCCTATTATATCAACAGCTGCGATTTATCAAACAATTTTGGCACTGATTTGCTTCACCGCCGCAGCGCCGCCGCGGCCGCCATCTTCACTTCTTTCCTCTGTTCCTCCACGAGAAGCTGCAGCCGCAAATAAATTACACATGTGTCATTGAGCATGCTAAATGGCTTGCAACACATAATCATCTAAATAATTATGAGGCTGCCATTAAAGTGAGCTAGATGGATGACACATGAGGCGTTATGGAAAAACTGGAGGTAATGGTGCAGGGTTTTTGAAACGGGGAGAAAGAGGAGACGGTGGGAGGATACAGAAAAAAAGAAAAGAAAAGAAAAGGAAATGCAGTTTTCTGTGAGTTTCCTTCCGTCGGTCTTTTTCTTCTTGCCGTTAAAAATCCCAGATTCAAAGTGCTGAGGGACAATGGGGTGATTAGCCCAATCAGAAAGAGCAGTGAGGGATTGTGGGTATGCCGCGGCGCCGCTCACAGCCGTCTTTTTGTCCTCCCACATTTCATTAATCAGCAACCTGAGGCCCCTCCGAAATCAGCTCGGCAGATTGGCAGCTCGCTCATTTGTTCCCATGTGGCAATCAGAGAGGGAAAGGGAATCAGTTCACAACCTTTATGCCATTACCTGACATTATAAACCGTCTCTTTGTGTTCTTTTTGTTACGTTTTCTCATCATTTTTGTCCCCCCGCGTGATTTGCCGCGGCAAATATGTGTTCCTGACGCCGAACGTGGCCTCTATTAACCTCCAGACAAGGTGTTTTTCTTAACTCCTGTGGTGGTAACAATACTCTCAATTAAATCTTAAAAAGAAAAAGAGGAAGTAACTTAGACAGAACTTATTTTTTAACAATCCTCCTGATTATTATAGCCCCGGCGCGTACACTGCATGTTAAATTCAGCTGTGAAATAGTCCGCCATTAAGCATCTTACAATATTTTAATGAGCCTCATGCATCAGCCTAAATGATGCATCACGTCACCGGACATGGACGACGGGCACAATAATACACCGTTCATGGAGGACATTGTTCACGGCTCTCCACTCTTTACACGCCATTAGCTCACAATGTCCGTCCGGCGTGCGCTTTTCCCGTGATCCCGCATCTGAAGCAGGAGGCGGAAGCAAACCGGAAACGTTTTAAACAAAGACGACGGGCAGCACAAACCGAGCGCCCTGTCGCACGTGTGCACGAAGCCGCGCCGAGACACTCCATCTTTGTTTAAGGCTTTAATGCAACAGCACCGAGGCGCGGTGAGCGCATGAGTGCTTGATGTAGTAGGGAGTTATAAGCTTCATTTATTAGCAGTGTGATTGTTTTAACGCTTTAGATTCCAGCTCAGGAAATTACAGTTTAATAATCTGCCACACTGAGTGTCTCGAAAGAAGAAATTTCAAAATAGTATGACAAAGATATAGAAATACAGACATATTTACTTCCACAGACCTCACTGCACCATATCATCCCAACAGATCACTTCGGGTCTCAAAGCACAGGCCTACTTGTGGTTCCTGGAATTTCAAAAAGTAAAAAAGGGAGGTAGAGCCTTCAGTTATCAGGCTCCTCTCCTGTGGAACCAGCTCCCGGTTTGGGTTCGGGAGGCAGACGCCCTCTCTGTTTTTAAGGTCAGGCTTAAGACTTTCCTTTTTGATAACGCTTATAGTTGGTGCTGGACTGAACCATCCCTTAGTTACGCTGCTATAGGCCTAGGCTGCTGGGGGACAATGCACCGAGCACATGTCCTCTACTCTCTTCTCTCTTGCACAGAGCTCCTGTCCTCTAATCTCTAACCTAATTTCTTCTCTGTTACCACTCATGCAATTCTCTGGTACTACTGTACAGCCTGCCCAGTCTTCATGGCCTCCTGCAGTTATAGCCAAGTGGCTCAGCAAGGTGGAAAAAAAAGATTTTGTACAATAAAATGAGGCCTCTGAGTCTATGAGATTTTGCGCTTTGGGCAATTTGCAGCCATACTGAAAAAAGTCCCTTGTTGGGGCGTTGCCCTATTGAAGAAACCTGCCATTGTTGTTTATATGAAATTTCAAAGCAGGACAAAGGCTCAGCTCATCACACATTTATCGCACAATTAACTTCCACAGAACATTCTCAGTGTCTTATACCTCTAATTTCGGCAACGTCAACCAAGAAGCTACTTGGATGAGCGCCGAAACATCTTCAAAAAGTCCAGTTGCCCTTGTTCTAGCTTTGTTTTTTGGATCGACCATGATGTATGACTGAGAACCTTCACAGACTAAGTTATTCAAATGGTGCCATGTCCTGGAAAGTGTATTTTCCGGTCCATAAATTACTGAAAAATCCTGGTTCACTATTTGTAAATCTGTAAAACAGTATTGAGACTAGTGTCCTAAAGGGGTGGAGACCCAAACAAGATACACTGGACGTCTTTTAAAGTAATAATAATGATAGTAACATCATTTGTTGCTGGGGAACAAGTGAAGAAAGATAGTTAATACTAATCGGAAGTGCAAACATCACAATCAAATTAGTTCTCGAGAACTTTTGAGGCAACAGTTCGTCTCCTGGGACAACTAAAGATTGAGCTCCGTCCCTTTGGGTCACAACATCTGCTAAACCTCATCCCGACGAAAGGGACCAATCTGAATGACAACCTGCAGCCAATAAACAAACAATCAACATGAGGCAATATCGCGGGAAACCTGCTCGGATTGGCACATGATTTCCCCCGGGACACAATGAGCGATGCAATAAGAGACGAGGTTTGTGGTGTAAAATTACAAGCAGGAAATGTAATTTGACGGAGAGCGGGCTTCTCCTTGAGGGACAGATGGCCGCTGGGATGTGAGCTGGTGTCATGAGTGACCTCTGCTGAGAGGGAAACGTTATAATCAGCCTCAGACTGTGTCACCACTACCTGATAATGTATGCAGCTAAGATTGTTATTGGGCCAAACTGGAATATTGCAGCAGACTACGACGACTTTTTAAACAGATATTCACAATAAAGAGGGTATGATATTGTGATCCCCTTGAATTTGACTTTCTGAGCTTTCTTGTAAAATGTCTCAACGTCTACAACATGCATTGCCTCAAAGTATCATGCTTTTCCAGCTTAAATATCTCCATGGATTTGGTTTTCTTCTGGCTTTTCCTCTAGCACCACCATGAGGCTGCAGCTGGAAGTTTTGTGCCTGATGAATTATCATAAAAATCTGGTACAAACACTGATGACCACACGCAGATGAAATGTAGTCCAATTAAAAATCAATTAAATATTCCATAAAGCATTATGAGGTCAAATTTTATATTCATCCAGTAGGGTGATACATGCAGACAGCTGTACTTTACTTATTTCTAACTAGCAAAAATGCTGATTAGATGATTACAAACCACTTTTAACTCCCAATAAAACAAATTCAGTCTATGTTAATTGAATATGTATTTCAGTATGCACTGACCTGCCAGTTTATTAGGTACACTGCAGAAAATCAATGCAATTGAATACATCAGGGGCGGCACAAAATCTTAGCTTCATAGAGTGAAGATATTCACATCAGCTATTGATTAAACTGTGTTTTCATTTTGTAGTATGATTGAATTGTATTGCACGTGTTTCTATTATTCTGACAACCCCGTTTTAGGCTGAATAACAGAAACATCTTTGTGTATAATTCAATCCAGTTTAACAGCACCTTAAACAACATCCTCCAAAATGATCATCCACATAAATTACCACCTTTCTGATGCTGTTTCAACAGAAACTAAACTTTAGATGTAGGCCAGGACTGTTAGAATGTATTAGTTTTCAGTATTGTACCTAATGTTTTGGCATGTGAGTGTTTGCCACTTAGAAGGCCAGTATCTGGCCCGACTAACACAAAAAAACATTAATTTTGTTGGTATTCTTAATGGCATTTTGTTATCACGGAAAACTGTTTAAAAATGTTGATGACTCATCCTGCACTGAGGGGCGTGTACTCATTTTGCGTCCAATGAAATGCCATCTCTTCTGCACATACTGCATGTGGGCGGGGCATGCTCAGTCCATTGGGCAGATGAGTCTTTTCATAGTGAAGTTAAGCTTATTGGATGTGGCTGTACCTATACGACTCTACAGATAACTGAAAGCTTTTTATTTGCTGTTATACACGTGCAGTGTCTGGTAGTCACTTATAGCAAAGTAAAAAAAAAATAAAAAAATGACACAAATAGTGGAAACGAAAACAGCGATACCCTGAGAAACAACTCTGGAGCAAATAACACCTCAGCTGTGGTTGCTTAGCAACGACGATGGAAACAAAGCGCTGCGTTTACAATTAGAAGCTGCTAAATATAAATGAGACAGCCTTAACACAAATGTCAAGCTGCAGTTTTTATTTCGTTTCAGTTTAGTCAGCCCATTCTCTCCTCATCTGCCATCAGTTCCACAAGCTAACACACTACACCAATCAGGCATAACATTATGACCACCTTCCTAATATTGTGCAGGACTACCTTGTGGTGACTCATCAGAGAATGGACATGGGCCTTCTGAGGGTGTCCTGTGGTGTCTGGCAACAGAATGTTGTTGGGGGGGGGGGGGGGGGCTTTGAGGGGAGGGGCCTCTGTGGATCATCCCACAGATACTTGATCAGTTTGGGATCTAGTGAATTTGGAGGCCAGGTCAACACCTTGTGCTGTTCTTCATGTTTTTTTTTTTAGCCGTTCCTAAACCATTTTAGGGCTGCATCCTGCTGGGGATGTCTGCAGCCATCAAGCAGTGTCATTGCTATGGGGTGGGGGTGCCTGGTCTGGTCTAGGTGGGTGCTACATGTCTAAGTAACATCCACACCAATGAATGCCAGGTCCAAACGTTTCCCAGCAGAACACTGAATTTGTTGCAAGATGGTCAATGTTATTCACTTCTCCTGTCAGTGGTTTTAATGTTGTGGCTGATCGGTGTATAACACAGTGTAACAGATGAATGTAAACTCAAACTCATGGCAGGTTACCACCCAGCAGAGCTTTCTTTAGGCTGTTGTGGTTCCTTTAATTGGAGACTTTGAAATCCTACCTGTCACTTAAAGCCTTACTGAAAGCTATAATCACGATCACATGCTGCCGTCCAACTAACAACTAAAACATCTGTTGTTGCATTGATTTGTCTTAACCTGTCCCGTTGTCATCTGCTTATTTTTGCAACTGTATGCAAAATAACATCCTTTTGCTGTAGCAGGTGACACCCACTGACAGCTTTCACGTTTTGTCAAGCCAAATGAAGATGTGTGCAGATAAAAGACAGATGAAGCGGCTCAGCGTCGAGTCTCCAGCTGTCGGCGTCATTTCTGCAGTTTCCTCCAAAGCCGTGTTCTCAGCAGGCGCGTGGAGTGAGACCATGTGATTGCTGTAAACGCCTGAGGCGACGGAGGCACGCTGATGTAAAGGAAGAAATTCCCTCGACCAAAAGAAGGAGATTTAAAAAACAAAAGTAGTAGTAGTAGTAGTGTGTGAGAATGATGGAGCACTTGTCATTTTGTTACGTTCTCTCCTGGGATAATTTGAACAATAGTTATTATATTTGGTGATTTTACAATAATCAGAAATGCATTTCCAGATGATATGATTTAACAGTAACTCGGCTTTCAGGCTACTTCTTTGTGCGCAATTTCATTTTGAGCAAAAATAGAAACAAAACTGAGAACATGTTTGGTCTTTGCAGGATTGAGAGACACTAATGCACATTTAAAAGTGAAGTAGATGCACAGAATCTAACATCCTCTTTTGCCTTTCAGTGCCCGCAGTAGTGGTACACATCAGAAGTAGCACAAAGCCTTTTAAGGAAATGGTTGTGTCCTCCTTCCTCATACTACTGACATTTCATTATGTGCAGAGTTTCTGTATGAACTAGTTTCTTCTCGATATTTCAGACGACTGATAATCTGAAATAATGGCTCTCTGGTCTAATTTAAGACTTTATCTTGAAGGCACGCTGGAAAAAAAGCTCCCATAACATTACTGGGAAACCAGACTCCTCCCATTACGAGGCAACGGCAAGCAGCCAGAATGACAGTGTTAACAACCACTTCTGTCAACAAACTCTTCCTGTGTTTGAGTATAAACATACGGGTCGAGGTAACAGAGGTTAATCTCACCATATCAGTTCAATGACTACGCATTTTGTCTCCAGCAGTCAAAGCATAATACTGTGTTTGTACTTGAAGTTTGAGCTTGAAGCCACATGATGGAGACAGTGAGCCAAAATCTAATTTCTCACATATGTCATGTTCTCCCGGAGGAATTTTGAGTAAATTTACTCTTGAATGTTTGACCTTTATTGAGAACAGACGTAAAGGCGCAGCAGATGTTCTTCTGGCTCCAGAAAAGTATCTGTAGCTGCCTCTGAAAGTTTCAGCGTTGGGAAAAAAGAACCACAGCCCTGACTCAAAGGGTTTTAGGCCTGCAATGGGAAGACATCCTTGTAACATAGTGAGAAGGTACAGGAGGTTGCAGGAGTAAATATGATGTGTAAAGAAACAAAAACAAAAAAAAGCATTTTAGATTGAGTAAAGAGTCCAGCTGTGTTTTGAAACTCTGTGAAATGCTGTCTATTTTTTTTTCCTGACGTTCTTGAACAAGCGAGCAAGAAATACACCAAAAGATGCCTGACATTTTAATAGTCCAAATGTCACACAGCTAAAAATACAAATATATAAAACAACCAACATAAATATGGAGCTTTGGAGCAAGACAATGACGCAAGTAATAATACTACTCCACTACTAAGCGAGGATGGGTGTGGACCACCAGCTGTCTACATGGATCTACCTCACAAACCGACCACAGTTGGTCTGTCTGACCTCCTCACCAGCAGCACGGGTGCCCCTCAGGGTACTGTCCTGGCCCCCTTTCTTTTCACTCTCGACACGGCAGACTTCAGAAGCAACACCGACGGCTGTGTACTGCAGAAGTTCTCTGATGACTCGGCCTCATCAGGGATGAGGACGGCGCAGAGTACAGAGGACTGACGCAGAACTTTGTGGACTGGTGTCAGCGAAACCACCTCGTGATCAACGCTGGGAAAACCAAGGAGATGGTGGTGGATTTTCGCAGACGCCGTTCTGCCCTCCCCTCACCAGTGAACATCCAGGGAATGGACATTGTGGACTCTTATAAGTACCTGGGTGTTCACCTCTACAACAAACAAGCTGGACTGGACTCACCTCACTGATGCACGCTACAAGAAGGGACAGAGCAGGCTCTACCTTCTGAGGCGATTGAAGTGTTTTGGAATGAAAGGGGAGCTCCTGAAGACCTTTTATGAACATCAGTAGCATCACAGAGAGGGAGAGGAAGAAGCTGGACAAGGTCATCAGGAAGTCCAGCTCTGTCCTGGGGTGCTCTCTCGACTCAGAGAGGGAGGTGGGTGACAGGAGAGTCCTGGCTAAACTGTCATCCATCCATGAGCTGACAGAACTGAGGAGCAGCTTCTTCTTCACCCTCGTTGTGTGAAGGAAAGATTCAGAAGGTCCTTCCTTCCTGCTGCTGTTAGGCTCCACAACGAACACTCTTAATATGTGCAATATTATTGCACCTCAAGGTTGAACACTTTTGCTATTTACTATGTATTCTGTACAACTTCATAACCCAGTTACACCTGGTTCCATCTGTGCAATATCTGACAATCATCTGTGCAATTCAATACTTTTTTGTATATATATATATATGCCAGTACTTGTATTTTTTTGAATTCTATTTTTATTTTATTATTTATCTTTTATACTCTGCACTTTTTACTCTTGATATTTTTTTCTGCCCTTTTGGATGCTGTTGTAGTTTTGCCATTGCGGGACAAATAAAGGTTTTGTTAATTCTGAATTCTTAATTATTGATACCCATATTAATATATATTTATATAAAAATATATACTATAATAATATGCTGACACAACTACTATTACTATTATTACTACTAATAAAAAGAAGAAGAGGAAGAAGGAAAAGGCTAGAATTGTTAGTACAGCACATATATTTTTTTATTATATAGCGTTTTGCACATTTATTGGCCACCCCGTGACACCTGAAGGTTGCTCTTTATGTGTGTAACTGTTTAACTTGTTGCAGTGAGCTGTGACCTCCTTCCAGCGACAACCAACTTCGCCGTGTGTGTGCGTGGGTTTTCCACTTCAGCTACGAACGCTGGCATCTCCTGAACAGGATCATGATCCCGCCCACGTACGAGCTGCCCCGTCTTCCGATTGGCCCACAATCAAACCGAGGCTATTCAACGTGCGCTCTGATTGGTCCGCGGCCGCGCCAATCACTCGCCCCCAATGCAAATCAACGGCTAGATGCGGAACAGGGGGGGAGAAGGAGAGAGAGAGCATAGCGGGCATACTCGGAGGTAGAGGGGGCGGACGACTGGTGCCCTTCATCACTTTTCAGCACAGTTTGACACTGTTGCTTTGGTGTTCTGTTTTATTAGATATATTTAACCGCTGTGATAAATAAAAAATGGCGCAGCCGGACGGTAAGAAGATATTCTTTGAGAACCTGTCGGGAGCGGGGAAAGCCATCGCAGTGCTGACGAGCGGAGGGGATGCTCAAGGTAAACTGCCGGGTTACACTTCCACAGACATATATATACACACTATTGTATGTGTGCGAAGAGGCCCGTAGAGGGCGAAAATACACGTCTTCTACTTGGTATCGCCGTGCCACTCCATAACGCGGCGAGGCTTTTGTTTTTAACGAAATATAAAGCATAGTAACGTTATGTAATGTTACGTACGTTTCATCCAGGAAGCCCGCCAGCTGTGCCCCGTGTTAGCTAGCATGCTAACATCTTGCTAGCTCGCTAACAGCATCCTCGCCCCCCTCCTGTCACTGATTTGGTGACACTTCCGTCGCCGCATGAAAAGGAGATGAGCAATGGCAATTATTATTTTTTTTTTTTTTACCCCTCCTCCTACTAAACACACTTTTATATTTATAAGTGTATTATAACAACTGGCTGGTTTAATTATCTAATTAATTTGGCTGCAGTTGAGAGTCGCTAAAGCGCAAGGGCACTGCAATGCGGCTGTTACGCGTTAGTAAGACAGAAACTCATTGACCCCGTCCTCATTAACGTATTCATTTCTCGGTTTGATGAGGCTTGAGGTTGTGGTTAAGCACACTGAGTGAGTGAGCCAGCGGTGGGATGCCTCAGCCTCTGTGTACGTGATGAGCTGCATACATCTGTGCCTACGTCCCTCTCTCCCTCAGTCCGCCGTGCGTCAGAGAGGAAACCCTGGTCATGTGCTCACCGGCTCCTCTCTTCATTTGACTGAAACTATTGAAACACGCCCGCCACCACCAGTATACCGCTGTATTTGAATAGCAATCGAGCAGCTTTAGTGCTAGAAACTAACATGGCAACGCTTGGCATCACTTAAAAACGAGCTAACCCTAAAAAAACTTAAACTTTAATGTACATTTTTAAGGCAGAATCCAATTATTTATTGTCCATTTATTAGAAAAGATATAATTTTGTTGAACAACTGCTTCGTCAAGTAACATTCATTCATTCATTCATTAATCTTCTATAACCGCTTGTCCTGATGGAGCCTGTCCCAGCTGTCATCGGGCCAGAGGCGGGGTACACCCTGGACATCGTAGAACTAACTATCAAATAACATCTCGCTTTCAAATTAAACAAGTTATCTGATTGTTTAATCTCTAATTTATAGAAAGAACGCTTTTCACTGTATACAATGTGTAATCGGGATGTCTCGATCCGATCTTTTAATATTCAGTATCGGTCGATCCACGTCCCGATCCAATCTTAAATAAGCAAACTTTCCTCTATTTTAGATTGAGTAAAGACTCGAGGTGTGTTTTGAAACTCTGTGTTAAATTCAGTCTGTGTTCTTCCTGACATTCTTGAACAAGCGAGCAAGAAATGCACCAAAAGATGCCTGACACTTTAATCGTCCAAACATCACACAGTTAAAAATACAAATACATAAAACAAACAGCCAGTGTATAGCGGGGATGTCTCAATCCGATCTTTAAATATTCAGTATCGGTCGATCCACGTCCCGATCCAATCTTAAATGAGCAAACTTTCCTCCTCCTGGAGTTTCATAAAGGCTTTTCTTATCTAACTTATATTCACTCGCGTGACTGGATTCTTAGCGGACCAGCCCATTCTCAGGAATGGGTTAGTCACGCAATGCCATCAACTCCAAAACCCCGTTCTGTAATGTTTATTGCCTTGACTTGTCTCCGGGAAACTGTTCGTTCGTGTTTGTTACCACAAAAGTGATCTGATCATATTAAAAAATGCCCGGATCAGCCCCAGTACTGATACCTATCAGGACATCCCTACTAGTATATACACTGTGTATCCTGTATCCTGTGTTATGTCAGAATGTACTCGGTAAAAAAGAGCCGCTGAGTTCAGCGTGGAAACATGGCGTCGATAAATCAATGTGCAGTGGGTGGTTTTAAAAAAAAAAAAGAGAATTCATGGCACATATATATACGCCACAACACAACACACACAGAGATGAAGGGGGGGGGGCACAAAAAACACACGAAGCAGGCCCCAGCACAGGCCAGTGAGGCTGTGGTATGCGCGGCAGAAGCTCAGTGTCAAAGGACATTGTGTTAAACCTTGGCTTAGTCCTTTCACCCACTCTGCAGGAGAAAGTGTCAGTCATGCAGAATGAGACGGGCAAAGACAGGGGGGGCCGTCTGCGCCGATGAATGCCTCTAAATCTTCGACAGGAAAAACGACGGATTCTTGCGCGATCGTGTTTTGAATTGTACCTCGGATCTGTCGCACACTCAGCTGTCATGATTAAACCAGGCTGTTCATTTGAACATAGTTATATAACAAGACAGCAAGTCATGGGCTGTTACACTGGGCGGTATTGTTGCTCTCTTCCTAATATTTACGGATGAATTTCTCTGTTTCTTTCATCGTTGCCTCCACTACTAATAGCTTTAATCACTGTGTTGCTTAGTAACAGCTCTACTTGGTTTGTGCCAGTTACTAGTTTCGAGCGGAGAAATGAAACTCGGGCCTTTTCTTCTGTTGTTTAGAAGTCTTCCTGTCAGCCAAGTTCCTGTCAGCTCGCCGTGTGCAAAGAGCGTTATCTTTTAACCAAACCAGCAATTGACATTCAAGTCACAGAGCTGCGTCTTACTGGTTAGTGAGAGTTCGTTTGGAACTGGCTGCAGAGTTAACCGAGAGTCTGTAGGAGGAGAATTTTTTTTCCTTTACCAAAAAAGGGCAGTTCTCAAGCCTCAGACAGACTGCACGAACGCACAAAGTGGCCGCACTCACACACGTTAGCTCACAAGAAAAACCCTAGAAAGAGAAAACGACATAAAATGAAGCTGCTAGTCTTTGCGACAGAGCTGAAATAAATACACCCCCTGCAGATAAAGTCATGCAAATCGAGAATTTCACAATGATTCACTGCAGTTCTGTTTTGTGTCTCCACAGCTTAGGTTTCACTGTTGCGTTGTATTGCACAAACACTGCTTTATGGTTTACGATTTCTTTCTTTCTTTCTTTTTTTATTTATTTATTTTTTTTGTTTAATCCTTGTCTTTTTCCAGGGATGAACGCTGCTGTACGTGCTGTGGTGCGAATGGGGTTATATGTGGGAGCAAAAGTTTATTTCATTCACGAGGTGAGCCCACACTCTCATTGTCATTCCTTAGACATTCTGCCACAGCTCGTATGCAAGTAATGTGCCGCTACACAAGTGGGCATGTATATAATCTGCCTGTAAACTGTCAGAACTTCACAGATTTATGCACATTTGCTTCACATTGGCATCGGGGATGTTTATTTTCATAGTAGCAGATTTCGGAAGAGCTTTGGGAAGTGCCGTCTCCTTGTTTATCCTGTGATCCTGGCACATCTGTGCTTGTTTTCGTCCTGCTCACGCCGTGTGTCGTTACATAACTAAACCGAGGCCTCCTATGAACTCATCGCTCTAGTTCAGGTAGCGCAGTGCTTTCCATGCCGCAAAAAGTCTGCTCGGAAAGGTCACAGTAAGAGGATGGAAACACTGGAAATGATTGAATTTCACATTACCGAGCAGAGTGATGATGATGATGACGGCCTAATGGTGCAGAGTACACTTAGCTCACTCCAGCTGTTTGCCTAATGCTGTTTGGAGTGTGCATTTGTTTACTAAGCTGCGGTATTTGTTTGCTAAGAAGCTTATTCTTTTTTCTTGTCAGGGATATCAAGGTATGGTGGATGGAGGGGAGAACATAAGGGAAGCAACATGGGAAAGTGTCTCCAGCATGCTGCAAGTGGTGAGTAATTATTATTATGAGCAGCATTCCACTCATCTAATGCAATTACTGCCGGGGGTTTCACAAACAGTCATTGTCTCATCTCTGGACGTCTGTGCTAGGATTACAGATTACAAAATAACAGTAAACATTCTGTAGTTGTTAAACTTAAAAACCTACAGTCAGTGAAATTATTCATCGTATACGCTGCAGTGCATAAAGGAAGAACATGCGAGTCATGTGATACAGAAGATAAGGCTGTTTCATGGTTTGAAATGTCATGCCACAACATCCGGACATGCAGTGTGTGTTTATTTGTGTCCTGACAACACCAACCTCATTACAAATAGCCTTGGTCCACTCTCCACTAACATTAAACCCGCTACCAGAAATCTGGGAGTCATATTTGATTCAGATCTCACCTTCGACAAACAGATTAAAACAGTTGTCCAGTCCTGCTACCTCCAACTCAGAACCATCTCCAAAATTAAACCTATACTGTCTCATTCTGACTTGGAAAAAGTTATTCATGCATTAATTTTCTCTAGACTAGACTACTGTAACTCCCTCCTTTCCGGCATAAATCAAAAGTCTCTCTCCCGCCTCCAACTGGTCCAGAACGCAGCAGCTAGGCTTCTCACAGGTTTTAACAGACGACATCACATCACCCCAGTTTTAGCTTCTCTCCATTGGCTCCCTGTTCGTTTTAGAATTGATTTTAAGATTTTACTGATCACTTTTAAAGCTCGTCTTGGCCTGGCTCCACGCTATGTAACAGAAATGTTGACCCCATATGAGCCAGTTCGCAGCCTTAGATCCTCGGGTGGGGGCCTCCTGGTGGTTCCAAAGTCAAGGCTTAAATCTAAAGGTGACCGAGCTTTTTCTGTTATTGCCCCTCGGCTTTGGAACGACCTACCTGAGGAGATAAGGCTTGCAGAATCAGTAACCTCTTTTAAATCACTTCTTAAAACTCAATTTTATAGACTCGCCTTTTTGTGATGTCGTCTTCGTTTTACTCTTTAATTTTTAAGTTTTGAGTTTTAATTTAACTGTGTTCCTTTTATTTGTTCTGCTTTGTTTGTCAAAGCACTTTGTAAACCCTGTTTTTAAAAGTGCTATATAAATAAAGTTATTATTATATTATTATTATTAAGTACACTCATGTGAGTTCTCAAAAACAACTAACTTTTTTGTCAGTCACAAAAAAAAAGAGAGCTGAAGACATTTTTGGTCCTTGTTGTTGTCGTCGTCATCAGGGTGGGACTGTTATCGGCAGCGCCCGCTGCAAAGAGTTTCGCTCTCACGAGGGACGACTGAAGGCCGCTCACAACCTGGTGCAGCGCGGCATCACCAACCTGTGTGTGATCGGCGGAGACGGCAGCCTGACTGGAGCTAACCTCTTCAGGGAGGAATGGAGCGGGCTGCTGGGAGAGCTGGTCGAGCAAGGTAGTGGAGAAACATGAACCTCCTATTTGATTTACTCGAGGAGGGTCATTTACAAACGTTTGGAAACAAATCCCACCTTAACTTGTGTTGTGTTAGAGTATTTTGTTTTCATGCCGCATCACCCGCTGCTATTATCAGATGTTTCTGTCTGTAGGCACAGCTGTAAGATACTTGACCTGTAACTGGATTTTAGTCAAAGTCAACAACTTGAATAAAGGAGTTTCTATTTAAGTCTTACAGTAACTACTGTTTAGGTTTTTCCCGGAGCTTAGTAGCTTCCATTGTTGCTAATCTTATGATATTATGTAGAATATAATGGAAACCAGCTCAGCCCTAACCTCCTTATCCCTTCAGGCTTGATTGAAGCTGATGCTGTCCAGAAGTACTCCGCCCTTCACATCGTGGGCATGGTTGGCTCCATCGATAACGACTTCTGTGGAACTGACATGACAATCGGTACCGACTCGGCTCTGCACAGAATCATCGAGGTGGTGGATGCCATCATGACAACTGCACAAAGGTGAGACAAATGCTATTAACGGCTGTTGGATAATGTAAAGTCCGATAAGCCACGACGTTATGACCCCCGACAGGAGAAGTAAATAACATTGACCATCTTGTGACAATTCAGTGTTCTGCCGGGAAACTTTTGGACCTGGCATTCATTGGTGTGGATGTTACTTAGACATGTAGCACCCACCTAGACCAGACCAGACACCCCCACCCCATAGCAAAGACACTCCTTGATGGCAGCAGCCATCCCCAGCAGGATGCAGCCTGACACAGACACCTGACCTGGCCTCCAAATTCACTAGATCCCAAACTGATCAAGTATCTGTAGGATGATCCGCAGAGGCCCCTCCCCTCAAAGCCGCCCCCCCCCCCCCACTAACAACATCCTGTTTCCAGACACCACAGGACACCCTCAGAAGGCCCATGTCCAAATTATGATGAGTCACAAGCATGCCTGTGTTTTGGAGGCACAAGGGAGACCTAAACAATATAAGGATCGGTTTATATCACTACATCTAGCCTCATTTCAACTCTGGGAGGAAATCACTCCGCTGCTGTGTTAATAAAATTGTCTTCTAACTCATATTTCCTCTTCTTATCTTTCAGTCACCAGAGGACATTTGTGTTGGAGGTTATGGGCAGACACTGTGGGTAAGAATACTTCCACAGCAGATCCAAAAACACAATCCCTAAGGTCTTGGCAGACGGAGGCAGAGACCATTATCGCCTCTGTTTATACACAAAATGTTCTGTCTGTGTTTATTATCTCAGCTACCTGGCCTTGGTGAGCGCCCTGGCTTGTGGCGCAGACTGGGTGTTGATCCCTGAGATGCCTCCAGAGGACGGCTGGGAGGAGAAGATGTGTCAGAAACTGTCTGCGGTAACACAGTCAGATTTGTTCCCCCCCCCCTGCAGTAAACCCAGTGAAGCGTCTTATACCAGTGTGCATGCTGTGTAATGTTTTATTGAACTTGACGACGTTGTTATTTTTCTGCAAACCCCAGACTTTTATACTGGAGAGAAGACGGATGTTTGAGGCTCATATGTTTTACTGTGTTTTACCTTCTTTGAAAACACGGCGATTTTCTATGATTCAGACCCGTTCCAGGGGCACAAGGCTGAACATAATCATAGTTGCAGAGGGAGCCATTGACAGGCACGGGAAGTCTATAACCTCTAGTTTTGTCAAGGATGTGAGTACCTGAGTGTGAAGAAAGGGGAAGCCAGAAGCATGGAGACCGGACTGATGGAAACCAGCGTTCAGAGCCAGAGTTACAATTAATTTACAGCACCCTAATCCCATGATAACAATGTGTTGACAAGCAGTCATAAAAGCAGGATGCTGCTGATTACACAGAGCGAACAGAAGCTGTTGTGACGTCCAGGCTTTTAATTGCGAGAGACTCCGTCCTCGGCTCACGGGCTGTCACCGTCGTTCCGGCCTCCCGTGCTTCTGAAAGCCCACGTCACAGCCACCGTCTCAGTTTTTCTGTCATGTTGTTTCTCCACCACGCCCTCCCTTGTAGAACCGAGCAGGGATGAAAAGGCTGAATATCATAATTGTAGCCGAAGGGGCGATTGATCGTAACAACAAGCCCATTACCACTGAGTATGTAAAGAATGTAAGTACAGAAGATGTGTGTCGCAGTGTAACAAGTTCCAGCTTTTCGAGTGGCTCCTGTGTGACCTCTACTACTGTACTGCTGCCCCGGTGTGGCTTTGACTCTTGTTGCTGTGTTTCTGGAATGCTTTATCAGGCACACTTGCTAGTTTGGTAAGACGGCTTTCACCACACTGTACTAAAACACCTGTGAGACCCCCCCTCACTAAACCTCACACCCTGGCATTTGTCAAGTCAAATGTAATTTATATGGAACAACTGCACACATAGTTTAAAATACTTGTCACTGTACATTTGCTTAGAGGGATTATCACAGAATGTCATGACCCTCCACTAACAGTTTTGGGATTTCATTTTCTTTTACAGTACTGGAATATTTCTGTTTAATTTCCGCACTTCCTTGCCTGGGTTCCTATGAGCTAAGAGCTCCCCACTAACATGACTGAAAAATTAGAATGGCTTGCTTGTGCTTTGCTGTTTCCCCTTCTCTTCGGCTTTCATATTGTGGTTTTTATGTTTCATTGTGGTGATGTTGATTTACGTACTGTGTGTGTGTGTGTATTTTTGTATATTCACTTGTTTCAAGTCATAGTTATATTGCAGACATACTAATACGCATTAGACACTTAATATATGCTCTGCTAAGCGTGTGCATTTTATTTCCTGGTAGCTTGTTGTAAAATGCTTGGGCTTCGACACACGAGTGACAATCTTGGGGCACGTGCAGAGAGGAGGGACCCCGTCCGCCTTCGACCGCATCTTGGTACGTCGACCACCTTTTTTTATGTTTATTAAACCGAGTTGTCATGCAAAAAAGAAAACAGCTCCTCAAAGATAAAAGGCTTTATCGGTATCCTGGGGAGCGGTTTTGAGTTTCAGGGTGGTGGCTGCCATCTTGGCAGTGTCTGACTCCCAGCTAATTAAAAAAATTAACAGTTGGAGTTGAGCCGAGGTGGATGGATGACAGGGCAGAAAGCTAGCAACCGTACATATTTCTGCTTAACTTCTAAGTCTTGATATAATTTAATTTAGTGAGTTGTATATACATTCACCTCCTATACATTCGTCATGAATGTGAAAAGTCAGTATAGAAACTAAACCAGCTGTAAACAAGTTTATTTCTTTTCAGCATCAGTCTCAAGCTGCAATTCAAATAATTAAATGTATATTTTTTTGCATTTTACAGACAAACTGATAAAATGAGAAAAGATAAATTCATTTTAGCCATAACAGAAAAATTTATGACACTATTTTAGAAATCATAACCCTATTGAATGCATTTTATTTCTTTTTATTTAGCCTAGAATTCACCTTAACATTGTAGTTTGTACAAATATACATGCACATATGTACACATACGTCTGAAGCCCTTACTAGTTGTCTTTGTGAAGAGTGTTCTAGTTGCCCAGAGCATTTCTTGTCTAATCCCGTGTGTGTGTGTCTGAGGAGAAATGTCCTCAGCTTTACGGTTAAGCCCATTAACAGATTTATGGCTCAACACGTGCTGCCGTGCATCCCAGAGCGGAAGATGTCTTGGATGTTTACTGCAAACAAACCACAAGTTTGAAAGACAGCTAAAAGAAATGTACTCGGTAGTTTTTGGAGTCAGAGTGAGGAAGGAAATAATGTGTTGGTTAAGAAAACATGAGTGTGCAAAAAAAACAACAAAGTGACGTAGTTTCATCTGTATGTGGCTTTTGCACACACACAGGCCAGTCGTATGGGCGTGGAGGCCGTTCTCGCCCTTCTGGAAACCACAGCCAACACTCCGGCCTGTGTGGTCTCTCTGTGCGGGAACCAGTCGGTCCGCCTGCCTCTCATGGAGTGTGTACAGATGGTAAGTGGTGCACTGAGCTGGAAACAGTCCAACACACCGCCGCACATTCAATACACACGCACATTTTTTGCCGAAAACTAGAAAGAGAAAGAGGGGCAGAGTCAGTGGGGACAAGGAGCTTAAGTAATGATGACAAACGGCGGAGCCAATTGCGCTTGGAGTGCACTAATGTTCACATGAGAGTCGTATTGTTTGAGAGGCAGTTAATGATCATTTGGCGGAGTGTGCGATGACTGCCAGTGTGATGATGTAAGAGTGGCCCATCTCCATAGAAACGCACAAAGCAGCTTTGTTGTTGTGCCCGCCTGTCATGTGTGGATGTTGACAGAAGATTTTGCGACTGGTACTTTCAAGGCAGTTTACATGTAAATCATTTTCTTTTTATCCCCGAACGGATGATAATATGTTTACTCTTTGCTTGCTTTTGTTCTCCCTCTCTATTCTTGAGGGCAATTAGTCCCAACATTCAGCAATTGTTCCACTCACAATAGACACTTAGAAGATCAAAGTCCACACATGCAGATATTTAACCTCGGCTGATGTAGATTAAACATCACTGTACCTGCAGGAAGTACAGTGTGTAAAATGCTCTTCTGTTTCCCCTCAGACTCAAGAGGTTCAGAAGGCCATGGACCAGAAACGGTTTGAGGAGGCTGTGAGGCTGCGGGGCAGGTATGAGTGATGGATCAATCCGTTACACCAAAGCCCATCACTTTCCTGAAGATCAAGACATCCTATTCAGTTTGATGTTGCTTACTGTAGACGGGTGGATCAGTGTGCTATTCTAGAAACACAACCAGTCTGCTGTTTACACTGAATAATCAGGATAAAGAGAAAAGTTGGAAAGGAAGTGTATCCCTCCCTCCCAGTATTGATCCCCGTGTTGCATCTTCTCCAGTAACACTGAAAACGTTTTGTTTAAACAGATGAACTGTCTGTCTTCGTTTTTTTTTTGTGCAGGAGCTTTGAAAACAACCTGAGGACGTACAAGCTGCTGGCTCATCGCAAACCAGAATCCGAACTGCCGATTGTAAGTCATCTTGTCGACGGTGACTGTGCTGAAAGCTTTGTTTGCTCGCTCCAAACACACACACACACACACACAAATTAAAAAGTAGGTTTTAAAGCCACGCAGACGTTGGCAGGCCGCTGCACGACATCCCTGGAGAACAGGTTGTTTCTGGAGAGTCAAAGCAGCCTCCCTGAGCCGCTGAGATGTTTAATATTTTATTAGACTGTCCTCAGGTTCTGCCCACGAATAATGACTCAGCTCCGGTTCTCTTGGCTGCTGCTATTTTCAGAGATATCCTTAAAGAACAAGGCTCTCTTACTGAGTACAGATTTCCTGTAAATACCAAACTGAGCGATGTGTTTCTCTGTAAATTTATGCATGCGTTGACTCCCCCCAAAAATAATTTACTGGCTTTTATCAGTCATGCATTGTCAGTTGTTTTCTGGCATTCATTATGAAACTGGTGGGGGGCTAGTTGCACTGAGCTGTTTTTGTGCCTACTGGAGGCAATAATTGTAGTAAAGTTCATATGTGGCTCAGTGTCGGCCCGCTGTGTAGTTATATCAGATGACACCTGGCTCCCCCGCTGCGGGAAGACCAGTTGAGCCGTGCCAGGAGCTGCTGCTGCTGCTGCGGCTCCAGAGGAGGCAGCTCAGACTGAAGATCAGTGAAGTGTAGAGGCCAGACTCCACGCTGTGGAGCTCGCCTCAGGGTTCGGCTCTCCCCTGTATGTGTGATAATGACCGCTGTAGTCCCAGCATGTAGCTGAGAGCACACCAGAGCCATTTATTGATTCCCTTTGTAGAGTATGATCAGCTGTCCTCCCTCATACACTCGGCTATTAGGTGGGATTAGTTAAACCGCAGCTGCAATTATTAAACCATCACATTTTGACGTGTTGACTTTCATGCCTTCAGAGCAACTTCAACGTGGCAGTGTTGAACGTCGGGGCACCTGCAGCGGGCATGAACGCCGCCGTACGTTCGGCCGTCAGGGTGGGCATCTCCGAGGGGCACAAGATGTTTGCTGTCAGCGATGGGTTCGAGGGATTCTACAAAGGACAGGTGAGTCCCATCAAACTGCCACAGGATTCGTGACATTAAAAACTCACGCTGTCACACAAACGGAGAAGACAGAAGAGAATTGGCTCGGCTTTTAGAGAGTCAAAGAGTGCACAGTCACTGTTAGCTCCCTGACCGAAGCATAATCAGGGAAAGCCCAGGGGATAAGCAGACCGGATTAATGTAAACCAATTTCCCACACTGCCTCTTCCTCCTCTGCTCTGCTCTGTCAAAGCTGATGCACCACCACAGGAAACCAGTAGAGGGCAACAGAGTTTGTGTGAATGATTAGTCAGCTTCTCATTTATCAATACAGCACAGACAGCGTTTTTAATTTTGCATTCAAGGTAACAAGCAGGCAGAGCTTGTGTAAAATGAATGCCTGTAATTGACTGTAAACTGAGACGTTACTATTTCTTTGTTCCATAACTGGTAGAACTGGTTCCACTCTAACTCTCCTCTGTCCTCCTTTGACCTTCTCCCTGTGAGAAACCTTACCTCCCCGCAGTCTGAGAGCAGCACACAGCGAACAGTGTGTCCATTTATCTCCATCAAAATGTCTCCAACATCACCGGTTAGTTAAACACCATCCCGTGTGAGCCCTGGCCGTCTGAAATCAGACTGCGCCAACTGACCCCAAAAAAGATTAGACCACAGGGAGTAATGGATTTCTACAATTGAGTGCTCGGAAACTCTCTGCTGCGCAGTTAGTCCACTATACTGTCGGAGAGTGTTCCCGGTAAATTAACCCTGCTTTTCCACAATCTCTGCACAGAGATCTCAGGAAGGATGTGTAAGAAATAACACAAGTGTAGCTGACAAAGAAGGTGTGATTTATTAAGGTGTGTTTAAAAGCACCAAAACAGGATTCATATATTTATATTAGAGTCACTGGTTTTGACCTTCTGCACACATGGATTATGGGAAAGACAGCTGACATTTTTCTGTGGTATTTAAAATGTGATATTTCAGTGAGAAGGTTGCGTGTGTCGTCTTCCCCTCAGATTAAAGAAATTAAATGGGCTGATGTCGGAGGATGGACAGGACAGGGTGGATCTCTGCTGGGAACCAAAAGGTAAAAGCCAGATGCAGCAGCAACCACATTAAAGATGCAGTCGTAAACCTTCATTTTTAAAGCTACTGCTGCAGATTAGATTCAAATTTAAGGAACATCGTCACGGCTACTTTTTAACGCTTAGCATTGGCTAAAATCATAATTGTGTTGTTTCTTTCCTTAGAACTCTTCCTGCAAAGCATGTTGAGAAAATTGCTGAGCAGATGCGAAAGCACAATATAAACGCACTGCTGGTAATTGGTGGATTTGAGGTATGTTTTAAAAACTCTATTTTTGTCCCTATTAGTTTATCAGCTTAGATATTAGCAGGCTACGACCAGATGCTTCTCAGTTTTGATTTTGTCTGCAAAATATAT
Organism: Chelon labrosus; assembly: GCF_963514085.1. Classification (NCBI taxonomy): domain Eukaryota; kingdom Metazoa; phylum Chordata; class Actinopteri; order Mugiliformes; family Mugilidae; genus Chelon; species Chelon labrosus. Next base: position 6,197,687 of record NC_140351.1, on the reverse strand, counting down.
AAGATAAGCTAACATATGCCTTTAATTTATCCCATACGGTTAAAAAAAACAAAACAAAGTAATGCTAGAATAAAAGATGTGTGTGGATATATTACAGTTTAATGTTGATCTTTTCCATCATTCTTTACCCGATTTTTATCTCAGCACACCGCCATATTGTCCCATGTGCACTTAATCATGCTTCAGTCATTTCTTTTTGCCTAAATACGATTACGCTACTATAACTGTACAGAGAATTGTTTTTAATGAAAAGTAATACGATGGTTTGGTTTGAATTGGAAACGGAGAACATCTGCTTTTCACCAGCCATTTCACGCTCTCCTGGTTAGACGCACACCGGCTTTAATGTTCCTGTGATGTATGCAAGTAAATGAGTTCTCCTGTATTGTTTGAGTGGGGGGTGTATGTGGAGTGGTACCTGTCTGTTTCGCTGCTGTCCGTTGTGATAGACCTGGCTCCTCCCCTTGGCACCCCTACACCCCTGTCTTTCCCTCCCTCGTGGCAAGTAGCACCTCTCGACCAAAAACCAAACCTGCCGAAACCTCCACCCCTGCACACACTAAACGCCCTTGGCTCTGCCCTTGCAGGCCTTGCTGTCACTTCTGGAATTGTTAACGGCTCGCGGGAAATATGACGAGTTCTGTGTGCCCATGGTCATGGTCCCAGCCACTGTCTCCAACAATGTGCCGGGCTCAGACCTCAGCATTGGCGCTGACACGGCCCTGAACGCCATCACTACTGTAAGTGATGGCGCCTGGCAGCAAGAGTAGATGATCTCAGCATTACACACACACACACACACACACACAAACACAAACATGCTCACACAGCAAACCAGCAGAGCAGACACTTTGTTTTTACAAGCCAAGTCAGGAGATTATTTGGATTCTTGTTACGGCGGCATCTGTCAGCCGCGTCTTGCACGGAGCTTCATTAAAAACAAATGAGTCAGGCCTGCACTGAGGCATGTGTGGTGAAGGTAAAAACCCAGCTGCAGAGTAGGGTTGTCTCCGTTCCTCGCTCAGGTAAGTAGGTGAGTGACGACTCGGAGGCATGCTGTGAGGTGCACAAGTGTCGTGACCGCCATGTGTGCTCTGCCTGCCCTTCCTCCCTGACTGTGTGCTCGTGTTTGTGTGCTGCCACGTCATCGACATCCACACGGATGCTTAAGAGCATGCAGGTTTTGTCTAGTTGACTCACATTAGTTCATCCACAGATCACCAAACTAACAGCCTGTAGTTCAGTTATCATGAACTATTTTTCACGTAGGAGCTACAGACATAGACATAACATCTCCGAGCCTGAATCTTAGCTTCACCGCCATCTTCTTCATTTCCGTTCTTCTGTGTATGCAGACTTGGTGAGTGCTGCTTGCCTGCACATACCTCTCAGAAGCAGATACGGTTGTCCTGCATCGTTGAGTCGCTGCTCACAAGCGCACAAATCCGTCCCATCTCTTGTCTTTCTGTTCTGTCTCTCCCTGTCTGTCATTCTCCCCTCTCTTCTGTCTGTACCGACTTTTCTACAACTCGGTTTTTCCCTCCTTCTTCACTTTGTCCTCCACCACTCTGTCCACACTTCTGTCCTCTCATCCTTTTCTGCCAAAGGGAAGCCACAAACGCTATCACACGGAAAGAGCCGGAATGGCAGGATACAGTTCCGTAAAACCAGAGAGACATCCACCCCGCTCTCTCTCTCTCTCTCTCTCTCTCTCTCTCTCTCTCTCTCTGTGTCTCTCAATGGCCCGGCCCTCTGAGTGGCACTAATGCGTTTTCTATATACTGCCGCTTCAGGCGCTTGAGAGTCTGCTGCAGCTGTATGATGCTCGCGCTACCTATGAGGAGTTTTGCATCCCGATGTGTATGCTGCCTGCCACCATAAGTAACAATGTACCCGGCACAGATCTAAGTATCGGGGCAGACACGGCCCTCAATGCCATCGTGGAGGTAAGGCAGTCAAAAACCGCCGCCGGCACAGCTTTGGCCACTATGTTCACGATGCTTGTGCAAAAAAAAAAAGATGAAAATGACATATGATATTCAATCGGATCCAGTGTTAACACTCGACAAAAACTGTCTGATTACGAAAGCAGATATCAGCTGCTAAACATTCCCACTATCAGGCATCTAATATAAATATACATATATATGATTATCAGCATCAGAGCAAAACTTCACCTCCAGCTCCAGTTGATATAAATATACATTTTCCATTTGAAATATGAATGTTTTATCATTTGATGTGCTCTCTCATCCTCCGCAGGACTCCAGTCTTATCTTGTGACCGCAGCATTTATAGTCTGAATCTGTTGTGCATTTTGCTAAACAAGCATGCTGTTTGTGGAATGTCTTACTTTACTTTCAGTGTATGAACATTCAAGGAGTTTAATTTTCTTCTTTGACATATAGAACACGAGCTCAGCAGCAGAGGCACATACACACAGATATAAATTATAAATACATTAATATTTGAGCTTGTGTCAATCCTAAATGTGTGCTGACTTTGTGAGCCTATGTGTGTCAGACTTGCGACCGCATCAAGCAGTCGGCTAGTGGCACCAAGAGACGCGTGTTCATCATCGAGACTATGGGAGGCTACTGCGGCTACCTGGCCAGCGTAGGAGGCCTGGCTTCTGGGGCCGATGCCGCGTACATCTTTGAGGAGCCGTTTGACATCAGAGACCTGCAGGTAACACACAACCAGGAGGACTACACTTTGAATTCATGCTTGCTTTATCCACTAGAGGGCACTCAAACTCAAGTCTTAAGCAGCTCGCTCCACTAACACCTACTGGGTAACATTACTCACATGTGCTGTGTCTTCCCACAGGCCAATGTTGAGCATCTGACAGAGAAAATGAAGACCACCATTCAAAGAGGACTGGTCCTCAGGTAAGGAAATGACAGTCACTGTACCTTTCAAAGCCACATCTCTTAGTGCAGACAAGTTAAAAGTCAGATATGGATGATATATCAACATATTAATAACATTGGCCATCTTGTGACAATACAATGTTCTGCAGGGAAACTTTTGGACCATTGATTCATGTGGATGTTACTTAGACATGTACCATCCACCTAGACCAGACCAGACACCCCCACCCCATAACAATGACACTCCTTGATGGCAGCAACAATAACGCTTTAGGAACAACTCAAAAAAACATGAAGAACAGCACAAGGTGTTGACCTGGCCTCCAAATTCACTAGATCCCAAGCTAATCAAGTATCTGTGGGATGATCCACAGAGGCCCCTTCCCTCAAAGCCCCCCCCCAATAACAACATCCTGTTGCCAGACACCATAGGACACCCTCAGAAGGCCCATGTCCTTTCTCTGATGAGTCACCACAAGGGAGACCTGCACAGTATTAGATCATAATGTTATGCCTGATCGGTGTGTAACCTTAAGCTGCTTGTTTAGTAAACTGATCTTGTGGTGATGTCAACAGTTTAACAGCTGACATTTTGCAGCGCTGCTCTCGTCGATGATGTCAGTGCAACTTAACCCTAAACACAAAAACACAGTTATCGTGCCTCTAACAACACTGTTTGTTTTACCGTGTGTGTGTGTTTAGAAACGAGAACTGTAATGACAACTACACAACGGACTTCATCTATCAGCTGTACTCTGAAGAAGGGAGGGGAGTGTTCGACTGCAGGAAGAATGTGCTGGGACACATGCAGCAGGTAGGCCGATTTCCTCCTCTTTCCTACCAACTAAATTAGCAATTCCTGCAGACTACAGAAGATTTAATAATTTGTATCATGAATATGCTGATTTACCAGATCACACGGGCGGTCTTTGTTGTAGTTTGGTTTTGCGTGTCTTGAGATTAGCGCAGATAAAACTGGATCAAACAGAAATTTAATGATCTCTGAGGAGAAATTTGTTTGTGCTTGCTTCAAATAATAGGATGCAGAAAAAGAATGTAGACTGGGGAATAGAGAGAAGACTTAACAAATATACTTTATGTTGAAATCATTGCCAGTTTCTAACCCCTAGTATCCCAGACACATATAAAGGCGGTACTGTCTTTCGAGTTTGGAGCCATAGTCTGCTCGGTGCTGTCTGAGAGTGGAGCCATGTTATTAATGACCCGTCTTCACTTCCTCTAGACTCACTGGCGTTGTCGTTTGTTAATACTACGCTCTGCTCTACCTCCACCAGTTTCAAAGAAATGTTGGATTATACACTTTACTTAGTTTACCTTTTTTTTTTTTTCTTACTCTCACGACTCTATGGCACCGGTTGTCATGTCAACTGTTAATTATTATGATGTCACTTCCTGTTTCTGTAGCATCAAATAAGTAACTAAAACAAAACTTGGAACATACACCAGTATTATATTAACTATCTAAAATGACAGAAACCATCTTTAAAAAAAAGTTATTTGACGTGTATTTTAGTGTTTTAGTTTGACCCAAGTCCCTCCCACTAACATGGAGAGGGGGCGGAGCTTATGACGTATACTGCAGCCAGCCACCAGGGGGAGCTCTACTTGCTTTGGCTTCACTTTTCAGGAGCTGTCATGGTGTCTTGCTTTTTATACGGCCTCCACAAATAGCCAGCAACCATTGAGGGCACCCACCACTCAAAGCAGCTTATTTATATATTTATTTATACATAAATACAGGCCTTAATTATAATCCTCTAAAAACTAGTGAGCTAACTATATAGTATTCACTTCCTGAACCATTTTAACATGGAGCTCTACGGGGATTGTCTCTCGTTTGGAGGTGGCCTCAAGTGGCCAATTAAAGAAACTGCAGTTTTCTCCACTCCGGCTTCATTCATTGCTTCCAGTTGATTATCGTGACACCTTTGAAATTCTCTCTGAAAGGGAGGAGCGCCGTCTCCGTTTGACCGCAACTTTGGGACCAAGATCTCAGCCAAGGCCATGCAGTGGGTTTCCAAGAAGCTGGTGGAGTCATTCAGACAAGGTGAGGTCGATGTTCCGCTCTTCCTTGCTGTTAGGCGAGCTGAGCTGTGGTAGTGGATCCTCCCTCCCTACAGAGGCGTGTGAAGCAGATCTGTCATGGAGTCACTCCGCCGGACATTTTGATGTATTTTACTGCTCTCAAGGGGAAATTAATTATTGATCATCAATGTAACCGTTTGATGAGAGCTGACTATACAAACTTTCTCATTTCACAGATAATAGCTGTGAGTGATGTACGGTACTTGTGCAAATTAAAGTAAAAACTCCTCTTTGTTTGTTTTATGTCTATTTCCCTTACACATGGATGACATAAGATGAAGGTAAATGTTTTTATTTATTTATTTTTTTTCATGCTGGCTCCATGACCATCTACATCTTTGTATTTAGCTCCATGTCCCTCTTTTTTGTTGTCCTTGTTGTGTCATATCTTATAGAAGCTTATACAGACACATGCGGGGCATAGCTTTTAATGTGCTTTACAGATTTATCAGCAGCCGCCATGCAATGCTGTTTCCAGTTCATGAGTCGTCTGATATCGATTGTCTGGAAATGTGCGAGCATGAATGAGTAAAGCACATGTTTCTTTTTTCCTTGCTCTGCCCCAAATTTTCCTGTGTGTCTGTAGCACTTTATGTTGCTTTTTAGTATTTTACGTTTTCGTATCATCACCTATTTAGGTTTTCCGCAGCCGTCCTGTAAATCCACCCTGCAGCTTTTCTATTTAGACTCTTCAAGAAAGCCACTTAGATAGTAAAAGAAAACACAAAACTTTACACACATACCGCAGAAAAAGATAAACACACCTTCCCGCGTTTCCACCTTCTCATTGCTAAGATGTTTCTGTGCAGGGAGAGTGTTTGCTAACACCGAGGACTCCTGCTGTCTGCTGGGGATGCGCCGCAGGGCTCTGGTCTTCCAGCCTGTCGTGCAGCTCAAGGAGGATACCGACTTTATGTACGTATCGCGTTGGTTTGAACTTAAAGGGACACAGAGAGAGAGAGACAGGGAGGAGGCTTTTGAAAACAGATGTGTGATGTGTCTTCTGTGGCGCCAATGTCTGAGGAAGCCTGCTGTACCAACTGGGGAAGAGTTTGAAATGTGATCAGTCAGAAGACAGGAAGGGTCCAGTGACACTCGCTGAGGAGTTGTATTGTGGGAAAAATAGGTTCCATCAGTTTTGGAGCTTGACCCTTCACCCTGTTTAATCTCTCTTGTGAAGTCCCCGATCTTTAGCGTGGTACTGCATCATTGGAATAGCCCTTTAAAATGCTTTGTAGTGCTGGCAGGCAGACGAAAAGAGCGTACACATTTTTCCCCACAAATGAACTGATTAATTGAGAAGATAGTTGGCAAAAATTCTTAGTCGCTGCCCTCATTTATTTCAGTAACCCTAAATTCAAGTGGATTCTGAGGCAAACATTAGAAGATGAGTATTTCCACAAATCTTTACGTTTCCTTCCTCCTTCTGCAGCCATAGGATCCCCAAGGAGCAGTGGTGGCTGAAGCTGCGTCCTCTGATGAAGATCTTAGCCAAGTACAAGACGAGCTACGACGTCTCCGACTCCGGACAGCTGGAGCACGTCGTCCGCAACCGACCCAAAGAGTCGGACGTGTCAGCAGCCATGTGAAGGCCCGCAAAAAAACCCCAGTCTGTGTGTAAGACTGAAAGAGGCGTCAGTTTATGTGTTAAAGATCTCCAGTAATGACGTGAACACCTTTGTCTCTGTATGCCTACATTACGTGTTCATTCCCTGTCCGCCGTTTCCTCCGGCGTCGCTCCTGTCCGTTTTGTCTTCACGCCTGTGCAGCGCTCCTGTCGTCAAACTCACACAACGCTCTCGCAAACACATGCACAGCTGCCCTGCCGTGCGTCTCTGTGTCCCCCGCTGACCTCGATGTTTAGTGTCACCTTTGTTTTTAAATTTGCACTTTCTCTGTCTCAAGTTGCTTAGTCAGGCTCTGATTCCAGAGCTGCACAAGGACAGAATAGACACTGTATCTGCAGTAAAGACCAGTGTGTGTGTGTGTGTGTGTGTGTGTGTGCGTCTGCCTAAAACCAGTTCAGCATATTTATGTGAGACTGATGCAATACAGTTTTACTGCTGCAATTCAAGAGAACTGCGTGCTGTGCTTTACACTGAAATTAATATTTATCTTTTTAACATTGTTTATTTTGCTCGTAAACATGGATATATTAATAACTGTAGGCACTGCTGTACTGAGTAGCTGTCTGTCGTATTGCACCAACAAGTTAGACATGTAAGAGACTAATGTTTCCCACAGAATAAAATCAGACTTGAGAAGTGTACTCTGTCGATTTTCACTGGTTTATTTATTTATTTAACCCCTTTAGTTTTCTTATTTTCTCTATACGTGCCTCTAAAATTGAACAAATCTCTATTTGGTGGTCTGACACCGTCATAAATACTCTATTGTTAATATTTACTGAAATATTCAAACACTAACCCTAAGGTTTATGGTTGAACAATTTCATCAATGGAAAAATTCAAGATGTCTTCATAAAATTATGTTTTGTGAAGTGAAATATCTGGTAACTCCAAGAGTTTGAAATACTTTTCTGTGGGTTCGACTAAAGTCTGGATAAACTTATTACAGCAAACCCAGGGGGGCGTGGGGGGTCAAGGTGTCAGGGGTTTTTGGGGCCAGATCATTAGTTTCTGCAAAATCCATTTAGTGATTACAACAAGACACAAACACACTTCAAATGGACACAAAATGCCCATGAAGAAACGCAATCTGGCAACAAACAGATCTAAAATGACCACAAAGACACACAAACGGGCTGTAAAGAGATATTACGTGATTACAAAGACACACAGGCTTCAAAGACACACCAATAGATGCAAAATTACCACAATTAAACACAACCTGGCTTCAAAAAGATGTAAAAATGAGCACAGAGACATAAACCTGCTACAAATGGATGCAAAATGATCACAAACAGACTGGAGAGACATTTCAAAGAGATGTAAAATGACCACAAAGACACACAAATGCACCACAAAGACACACAAATGGGCTGCAAAGAGATGTAATGTGATTACAAAGACACGCAGGCTTCAAAGACACACACACCTGCTACAAATGGACACAAAATGCTCATGAAGAAACACAATCTGGCTTCAAAACGATGTAAAATGACCACAAAAGACACGCAAAGAGGCCGCAAAGACATTTCAAAGAGATGTAAAATGACCTCAAACAGATACAAAGAGGCTGGAAAGACATTTTGAGGAGATGTAAAATGACCACAAAGACACACAAACAGGCCACAAAGAGATGTCACGTGATTACAAAGACTCGCAGGCTTCAGAGACACACAAACCTGCTTCAAAACGATGTAAAATGTCCACAAAAGACACGCAAAGAGGCCGCAAAGACATTTCAAAGAGATACAAAATGGCAACAAACGTGTTTCAAAGAGATGTAAAGTGCACATAGTCACACACATAGGCCACAAAGACAAACATACAGGCTTCAAAGACATGTAAAATGATTACAAAGACACGCAGGCTTCAAAGACACACACACACCTGCCACAAATGGATGCAAAATTACCACAAGGAAACACAATGACTTCAAAAAGATGTAAAAATGACACATAACGGCACACAAACAGGCCTCAAAGATATATAAAAGAGATGTAAAAGCACCACAAACGGGTTTCAAAGAGATGTAACGTGAGCACAGAGACACAAACAGGTTTCAGAGACACAAACCTAGAACCTAACAAGCTGAAACGAGATGGAAAATGAGACAGAAACGGGGTGTTAAGAGATGTAAAATGAAAGAAACAAACAGGCTGCAAAGAGACACAAACAAAAAAGAAACAAAAGGAGAAATCAAATCAAAGAGACTTTAAATAGGTTTGGAGCAACCGCAAAATCCCTCGTGACCAAACGGCTGCATTAATCACTTTTGTCTCTTTCACTGTCTCGCTCATACGTAGGAGAGGTGGGATCGAAGAAGGGGGGTCCATGATAGCAGCCTGCCTGAGTTCAGTTCAGTTGAAAGACAAATTACGTCCTCATCATGGGACAAATCAAATATTTGTCTGGTCTACATGTCTGAGATGATGATCCAACAAACAAAAAGAGCCTCTGCACCCTCGTCTTCTTCTGTTTTCACCAGTCACCTAAAAGCCAGCAGATGGCGACAGAGCACTGTCCCGTCCTCGTGGCTCTCCGGTTCATCGGGTCCACAGTGACATGGATTCCCTCCATCACTTGTCCTGTCCACTACTCCGGCTCCTCACACCTTCACCGTACGCTCGGTGGCTTATTAGCAAACTAGATAAACTGTGTGAGTCCTTGTGTGTGCGCGCGTGTGTGAAGCCATAATTAGGAATTAATCTTATCATTTTGAAAATTTCAATTTCCCACGGGTGCATTAATTGTGTATACATGCAATTGGGCTCTTTTTTTTCTTGCCTAAATGGACATTTTTTATTTTTTTGTTCCCTCTCTATCTTAAGAATGAGTAATTACATACATGCATGGCCTGGTTGAAGCCATTGCTTAGCGACAGTGGAGTGACGTGAAATGTAATTTGGAGAAAAAAACGCTACCTGAATCACCTTTACTCCCCACAGACCCTCCTGGAATAATTATCATCCTTAACTTAAGCCGGGGTGGTTAATTCAGGTTCGCGCCCACGCCTCCTCGCAAAAAAAAAATAAAAAGAAAGCCTCGCCTCTCTTCACTATAATTTCCTCACACCCCCGAAGGGCGCCGGCGTTTCCACTGCGGAGGCATTTTTTGCATGAAATTAGAAAATCCGATAATTTGGGTTGATTTAAGAATGCAAGGGGGGAGCGCCGGGGTCACATGCACATAGGTAATCAATACTAATTACCATTTCATTTCTGGCCCCGCTTTCTTTCTTTTTTTTCTTCCCTTCTACAATCACACGCGAATCTGGATCTCACTGGACTGATTAAAGGTTGCAAATGAAGGGTCCTCGCTCCCCGATTCTCATCAAAGGCCAACCGCGCGCTCGCCAACTTTGTCTTCATTTAATTCCTCGTTGTCTTCAGACAAGGCCCCAATTATAAGCTCGCGAGTGAATCTCCAAAATAGCCCGCGCGCATTGACCTTTTTAGATTAAAAGCGTATACTCTGGCTCCCACGGAGTCCCACGGTTTTCGCTCCTAACGAACCGCAGTAGTTGAATCTCTAAAATGACTATCGGTAAAATACATCACAATGAAGGTGCTCTGATAACAACGCCGATGAGAGCCGATAAATCTAAGCAGGCTCCAGATTGAAAGAGCGGTCTTCTAGTTTTGTAATGAATCACGTTTGTGACGTCCGGGATGAATATTTATGACGAAATAAATCCGTGCAAGAACAAACGAGCACGTAATGCATTCACTCCGAGATGAAAAAGCACAGAACAGCAGCAAAGTTATGGATTTTTTATTTTTTTTGTGCAGCCCCCCTATGTGTATTCAATGAAAACATTCACTTTGCAGGAGGCTGGCCGCCAAATAAACAAGAGCGAATCACGGGAACCTGCTTCCGGCTGCCGGATAAAGGATTTGATCCACCTCTCGCACACACACACACGAGGAAAAGCCTTAAAACAAGTCCAGTGAGTCGCACTCCAATTTTAGGCTCCCCGCAATCCGGGCGGCGAGCGCTGAAACGCTCATCTGAGAATCTCCTTTTGACAATTAAGACACCCACGGAGGCATGGAAAGCCCCTCGATTCCATTAGCCTCTGTGCTGTTTCACTCCATATGTCCACTCAGCCTTAACTTACTTATTAGTGGCAGTCTGCCGTATTTTGTTAGGGGGAAGCGATTAGTGAAATCTACATGAAAAGGCAATTTTCCCCTCCTCTTTTCTTTCCCTCTTCAGTCTCTCACACTTCACTGGGATCAGACAGATCTAAAGAATGGCATTTGAGCCCTAATGAAATTCGCTCTGCATCATTTCGGGTGTTAATCTTCGGATGGAAGTGACTTGTGTCTTTATTTACTCGTTTTCTGTGTGACAAATGGTCAGAGTTTGGCAAAAATTACACCAACGCCGGCGTGCGCCCCCACCTCCCCACCCCCTATTTAACCAAAGGCTGGGAGCATCGGCTGGCAGTCAGCTTAGAGACTGCAGCTCCTCTTTGATGTATTGGAGTTAATATCTTCCTGACATTTCTCAGGACAGATTTTCATCACTGGATTCATCTGTAGTTTTGGGGCTATGTGATAAATGAGTCGGGACATTCATTTTCCTCTTCTCTGTAGAGAAAAAGACGTGCATGTGTAAACACAATGTGTGTGTGTGCTGCTGAGATGCAGGGGTGTGAATCTTTGCATGGGGTTGTGCATGCGTGCGAGCCTGCGACGTGAAATAGACGGCGCCGTTAATGGAGCCGACGTTAATTTGACAGAGCGCTCACTAACATGCGAAGTCACTCGCAGTTCATAAGAATAATATTAACTCGGCATTAACATGCAAGGCTGTCTGTTGCACCAGATGCCGAGCATTTTGGGGAAGCGGGTGCCGCAGCCTGTCTTTCTGGGCCGCGAGCAGATCGCTGGTATGGATGCGTGCACAACGAGAAAAGCCTCGTTCTCTTTGCCTTGTGCACCGCGGCGGTGCTGACACGCCGAAACTCCTCTGCAGGGAGACACTCCGCAGCCCAGACACCATCCAGCAGCATTCTTAAAATAGCTAAAAATAAAAAGCAACCAGACGGTGTAAAGGGTATAGTTTAGGGAGCATGAAACCTGTTTGTCGCTGTAAAGCGCATATATCTTTTTCAGCTTGATGAATTGCTAGCGTGCCCTTGAGCTGAGCATCAACAAACATAATAACAAGAGTATCCAGTGGAAAAGCTGAAGGCTATTTAGTCCCAGCCATTAACACTAATCAAAAACCACTTTACCTGATAAGAACTACAGGGGTCGTCTACCAGCTACCGGCACCCGCATCCCTCTTTGCTAATATTGACTGGGCTTAAACAAGGTGCCACTAGTAGGAACCATGAAGGTGATGAAGAGACACAGGTGAGAGTGCTAATTCGTGGCCAGGAGAAAGAGGGATCGTTCAATTGCTGACCCGGACGATTAGTCTACGGCCGACTGCAAAGACAGTGACCCGAACAGGTAGGACTCACAACTCTGTGTGAGTCAGAGCGTGCACTAGATGGATGCACACACACAAAGAGAAAAAAAAAACATTAATGCATTACAGTGAGACAGAAAATGTGGTGCCAGAACAGGAACTAAAATTCAGGCTGACACACATTCACCTCAACGCACACACTCACCGAGCCCTATACAGTATGGATTGGACATTGACCACATCTCATGAAAGATGCAGTTATGCAGATGGAGTCGGGGTGAGTGAACGCAGGCCATGGGGGGGCTGGTGTGGAGCAGCCCAAAGCTCCCCCCCCCCCCCCCCCGCCCCCTCTGCTGAACAGGCAGCTCTTCAAGGCGACAGAAGCCTCCCGGTGTCACATGGAGTCACTACAATACAATAATCCATTAGCTGCTGGTAATGTTTTCGTGTTAACAGTGGATCTTACCGGTCCTTCTATGTGAAAGTGGTCGCTCACGGTGACCAGTTCACAGAGATTAAATATATCTTGTGTTATTGTTTTGGTTTGTAGCAGCTCACTGTTTTTGGTTGAGTCTACAGACTCTCATGCGTAACCAGAACGTCAATGCGTCAGCGTTAGCAACGAGCTAGCGACGATATTGGAAGAATTTTGACCCAAAAGTCTTGAAAGCTGTTTGCAAACAAATTCAACCAAAAAACTGAAAGATTCATGTTTGCAAATTAACTTTGTAATATATAAACATTGTCTTTGTTTATATCAGAACACTTTTTCGTCTTAAGACTCTCATAACGCTAAGTCCAGACGTAACGGATCGACTGTGCACTACGTAACTAGAACATCATATGTCAAAGTTAGCAACTAGCAAGTCAGAATAATGGAGAATTTAGAAATTAAAGTCCCAGATATTTCCCTGGGGAGTTTCCACAACTTTAATAATGCCTAGATCTAATTTTGATTGCAAAATTTGAAAAGAAATATGTTTGTAAATAACCCTCATATTCATGAAGTCGCAGAGCATTTTGCAGGTCATTATTTCATAGCCTGGCGGCATAGTGGTGTGGTGGTTAGCACTGATGCCTCACAGCAAGAAGGTTCCGGGTTCGAATCCATGGGCCTTTCTGTGTAGAGTTTGCATGTTCTCCCTGTGTCTGTGTGGGTTCTCTCCAGGTTCTCCAGCTTCCTCCCACCGTCCAAAGACATGCTGGTTAGGTTCACTGGTGATTCTAAATTGGCCGTAGGTACGAGTGTGAATGGTTGTCTGTCTCTCTGTATTAGCCCTGAGATAGACTGGAGACCTGTCCAGGGTTGTACCCCGCCTCTCACCCGATGACCCCCCTTTTCTTACTCAACCCCTCCTAAAAAAAAAAAAAGCAACGGAGCCAGTAACCTGAAATTCTGTCCATCTGTTCCTGGGACATGTGAGACTTGTCCAGTGAAGACACAGTCAAACAATAGCACTTTTTAAATACGTAAAAAAAATGACAAGCTGACTAAAAAAAAAAAATAATGTTTTTGGCCAAATTAATTCTCTTGGAAATTACCACTAAATGATATTTATGCATTAGAATTACAATAAATAAGAATTGCTTAGCTAGTGCTAGTGTCAAAGAATAAATAAGTGTAGCTAGTGATTGCTTAAGTAAAACTGCTTTATAGTTATGTTTTATTCACCTGTTGGCATGTCAGATTATCCAAACCTGTGACAGGATGATAGCTGTTCATAAAAATCCTGTTGCGAGTAGCCTGAAGGTACCCAAGGACCCACGCATATCGGACAGCAGCAACACAACGGAAACCACGTGACAACAATCGCTCGGGTGAAAATCACCCGACGTTAGTGTTCTAGGGTTAAAGATAAATTTGAAAAAACGTATGTCTGTAAATAAACTTTTTATTTCAGCGAGGAAAACAAAACAGTGAGAAGAACTTACATAATACGACACGATATTGAAACGTGATGCTAGCTGCTAGTATCAATATAATATTAACGATATAATGGACCTCATGACTACCTGTATTTAAAAGGACACCCTCACAATAATGCTCAAAAGAGCTTCACGGCACCTTGACTTTGTCTTTGGTTCGTAGCTTAACTTTACTATTTTGGTTGACTCCTTAGGCTCTCATAATAGCGGCGTGGAGTATACATACAAATGTTTTACCTAAAAGGTGATAACGTCCGCATTGTCTTAACACTTTGGTCTCTATTGCCCAGAAGAGGCTAAAACTTTGGTTAATGCAGATTTGAAAAAAAATCTCAAACCTAGATATTTGTTAGCTGGAATCAGCTGCTAGGCTCCAGCCAATAAAATCCAGTCCGCAGCCTCACAAACAGGTTTTTCATCAGATTCCCCGTGTGTTTACAGCTTTACCAAACAACAATGGACGACCAAAGAAAGCGTACCAGTTGCTCGCCTGCAGCATTTGGACCACCAACCCTGCAATTAGACCTGCTCTACCACCTGAGCCACGGCTGTCGGAGCCGGTAGGTGGATAAACAGCTGCTGGCTCCGGCCACAGATTAACAATTGGTCCATAAATCTTTTTCCCCAAAAAATAAAGCACTTTCCTCTAAGATCTGACCAGACATTGCATTCTCAATCGTAAAACGGATAGTGTTCAATGTTTGATGTAAAACTGCAGCAGTTCTTCTGTAATTCAGCAGCATATTCGAAAGAAACCTCCTTTTCGAGGCTGCGTGCTGTTTCTTAAAGCGGTTCTTGTTTCATCCTCGCGTTGGCTTCACCTCCTACACAGCCTGCTCCACCAGGCTGTTTGTGTCTGCAGCGTTTTTTTATTTATCTTTTTGACGTTCTCACTCTTACGCACACTCTTTATCGAGGAATACTGTAATTTACCGCGCAGCAGAGCGGACGGCGGCGGAGCGTCAGCAACCCACATACAGTATGTGCTCGAGTCTGGAGTCCCGAGGTCACCGGGGCCGCGCATCAAAGCATCATGAGCGCCATGAGCGTCATGAGCAGAGACGAGGGGCGGTTTGCTGAGATGATCAGGCTGCAGGAGCTGGAGAAAAACTGCTGCGTCCTAGTGCAGGTTTCCATCGCTCCATACATGCATTATTCAATTTAATATTTTCCCATTTTACCGCCCTAAATATTCATGAGTGATAAGAGCTCAGGGCAAACTTTTCCTAAACTTGGCGAATCTGTGAAATCTGTGAAAAGACGCCCCCTTTTTTGCCACACGTGTTTTTATTTTTGTGGCCGGAGCGAACGCCGCGTTGTGTTGCACCGTCGACCGGCGAGTGAAATAACGAATTCGCGGCTTGACACAAAGGCAGATGAAGGCATATTTGAACATTCAAAGGGGGAGCGAGGGGAGAAAGAGGGAGAGAACATTCCCAAAATTAATTTTCATCTCCAGGGTTCATGCATATTTAATAGAGAGCGCTTGAATATCATAGGGTAATACTAGCCCGGCGTGCATGCAGAGGCCCGGGCTGCCGAGAGAAAATAAACGACCGTGATCGTTGTCATGAGCAATAACTCTCTGTAGAACTGTGAAACAAAATAGCCAGAAATGCTTTGATGAAGGAGAGTAGCAGAGGATGAGGAGGAGGAGGAGGAGGAGGAGGAGGAGGAGGAAGGGGGGAGACGTAGCAAAGCAAAGAGAAGCAAGTGAGACAGAAAGAAGCTGTAGCAGAGGTTAAACACTGGTGGAGGGATGGTCCCTTCGGATGCAGCTGCTGCGGCTGCCGCTGTCTTTGTTTTGCGGGGAGGGGTTGCGGGAGGTGGGGTTTCGGAGCAGGGGAGCACGGGATATGGGCGACTGATGACTGAGTGACAGTAGCTGACAAGCCCTGCGGACGACATCCCAGGAGGCTTTCTCTTGCCGCCTTTTCGGCGTGTAAACACATCACAGAATCAGCACATGCAAGCATGCAGCGCAAGCGTGTGCGCATCACGCCTGCACACGAACGCAAGCCGCCTCAGTTGTCAGGCCGAATCCGAAGCCGCTTTAGACATCACAGCCTCTGCCGTTACCAGAACCTGCACGCCGGCATTGCCGATAAGCTTTGCAGGGTTTTTGCTGGTTCCCCACCTGCGCACTACCTCGTGGTGGTGCACTTTAGAGCACATACCAGCAGAGTCTGTTTACCTGCTAAAAGTCTCCACGCTTATCCCGCATTCATCCCACGTGCAAAAACAGAAAAGAGAGAGAGAGAGAGAGAGAGAGAGGGAGAGGAAAAAAAATGAGGCATGAAACAGCGTTGTCATGCCGAACAGAATTTTAATTACCGACCCTCTCCTCCCTTCACCGCGTGTGCGCTCCCAATTGGTCTGAAATAACGGCGGAGGGGGGGCGGGTGTGTGGGGGGGAAGAGAGAGGCGAATGAAAGAAGAAGAGGCCTTTCTGAGGGGTAGACAGTGCCATTAACACATGGCGCTATCAGAGCGTGCAGAAATAAAAAAAAAAAAAAAGCCAATATCAGAGTGCAATATTAACAGCATGTGGAGCGACTCAGCCACCCTCAGTGCAATGAGAAAATGGAAAAATATGTTTTATTTTTTTTTTTCAAGGACCGAGGCCCGTGTTGTTTCTCCTGAAAGATTAAAAGCGTGGAGAATTTGTCGAAACTAAACGTGTTAATTTAACATGCAGAAATAGAATGAAGCGAAGCGAGGCCCGTGTTTGTCTGAGGTGAGTCCCCCGGTCTCCTCAGCTAACCTCCCAGTCGAGCCGGCGAGATGCGAGGCGAAGCTGGAGACTGACGTTGATCTGAATAAACTTGCTCGATTAGGGCGCCCTCCCTCCCTCCCTCCCTCCTTCCCCCCCACCTTCCTCTCCTGCGTCTCCTCATTCCCACCTCTGATCCCCTACCCCCACGCCGCCGAGGCGAGCTCTCTGACAGCTCAGGGAGCCCCACTAACTCATCTCAGCCCCCCCCCGGAGCTCCGACGCCCCGCTTGTTTTATTTCCCACCCGCTAAATTGAGTCGTAAAGACTTGTAAAAATAACGACAGAAGCGGACGGGCCCGCGTTATGTTTCTTGCTCAACCCCTCCCCGAGCCGCCACCCCCTTCCCCTTTTCCCTTTCCCTTTCCCACGAGTCCCAGGTGGGCTGTTTGCAGACACATTTAAAAGCCGTGACACGTTAACAAGAGCGCGAGGGTATTTACGGAACGCTGACCTCCGGCACGGTTGGATTCGTCGGTGGTTTGATGCAGGTGTACTTAAATTCATCCCCCCCCGCCCTCCGCGCGCGCTGGATCAGTCGCGGGGGACTAGGTCGACACAAGATCTGAGACACGCAGTGGGATCTGTTCGTACGGCGTCCACCTGGGCCACGCACCGAAGAGCGAAGGGTTAATTTTCAGAACCCGGCGTGAGAACACACACTATAAATCCCACTTTAGGGTGCAAGAGCAAATCAATCTTTCATATTCTCCGTCCCGCACCGTTTACTCATTAACCATTTCGGCATTGATTGCTATTCCTGCGGTAGTTAACCCATGTTAAACAAAGGCACTAAAATGAAGGGGGTGTTAAACTCAGTCAGGACCAATACAATTCATTAGACGTAATTTGGTGAGTGTGCGCCTCATAAATCATTCTCTGCGCCACCGTACAGTAAAGGGGTGGCACGGGGTGAATAATGTAACCCAATCTGCAAAATCCTTTCTCCCCGAAGCACGCCATTGCTCTCGGAGTACAATGGAGCCACAAAGAAGGAGAGTGTACGTTATACAACCCTGTTAACATAAAAAATGTATGCATTGAAAAATGCAGAAGTCCTGCAGCGTTTAGCGTTTGGAGAACTTTCACACGGCTATGATTTCTTCACTCGGGAAGCGGGGCGTGCGCGGGCCGACGTTAAAAATGTACGTTAAAGTTATCGGTCGGGGACGAGGAACGCCAGCGGAGCAGTCTGACAAGTTTGACGGGGAGTAAAGTGGACTGCTTCCACTCAAGATGGGTCCCCTTGTGGACTGACGGAGCGTCCTTTCAGCGGTAAAGACCGATGTCCAGACTCCCAAAGTTGTCCCCCGGGATTGAGTCACCACTTTTCTGGTGCGTGTGTGTGTGCGTGTGCACATACGAACATGTCTACCCTCCCCCCTACCCCCTAACCTCAGTGTCAGGTAACTCGCACTTTCATCTCCTTCAGGACTCGCTCATGTGTGAAGGAGGGACACGCTCGGTCAGCTTCTGGTAAAAGCTCTACGTGCCACCAGTGTCAGTGTGGATCTCCTGTCACTCATCTGAGCAAAATGGACAACCGGCAGTGGTTTCCACAGAGCGGCTGATGATGTACTGTACTCTCTTGAACCCAGCTAGGCGGCTGAGTATTGTACAAGATCAAAAATTCATCTTTTAATTAAATTCATATACTGTATATATAGTGATGTGGCTTTATATATATATATATATATATTTTTTTTTACTACCGTGACTGCACCTCCTATGAAATTCAGTGTCCAATGTCCATATTCATAATTTGACTAGAGGTCAAGAACACATAAAAGCTGCTTTATAGTATCTCCTAAATTCAAATTGCTGCACGCTTAATTATTTAAGCATTCAATATGTTTCTCTGCACATGAGCTCTGGGGTCACAGGATTACTCGGGCCTCTGAGAGAAGCCGGTTCTAGCTTGTCCACACTAGTCCACATTTGGATTTGACTGTGGTAGTGTGGACACGCGGCGCATCCTGGGTCACGTCAAGCACCGCCTACTTAGCGTGGCGTGCCTCGTTCGTTCAAAAAATAACATGCACCTGCTGTTTTGAATGATCACCAGAAGAGGACAAAACCCTCGACCTGATGTCTGTTCATTAGCAACGAGGGCCTTTTAGCATATTCGAAAGAGAATTAACAAGTTAAATTATTGAATATTTCAGCAATTATTTGTCTTGCAGCTGTGAGATTACTTTGTGCATGGAAACTTCAATCTGAGCTTTGTGCAAGTCTCTGAACATAACTAACAACAGATCGGAGATACTTAAACTTCATGTATGTGCGTGCATGCATCTTGTTCCAAAATGTGCATCATCATCAGTCTTCACGTCATGATGCACGCACAGCTAACAGCACCGTGCTTGGTTCTGATGCAGCGGTGGTGATACGTTACAGGCAGCCGCTGCTACAATATTCTATCCCGGCGCTTATTTGCATACAGACCGTGGAATCGAGATCTTAAGAGGCATTTAAAACGTCAGGTTTGAACGAAGCGTCTTCGGCTGGTTGCTTGTGATCGCGTTCAAATAACTCAACTGAAGTCTGAACTATTCCAAAAACTACACCTCAGAGATGTGAAATTGAAGAGCTGTGCCAGAATCTTAATGCTGCAATGAATGAAATGCCAGAACCAAGTGACAAGGAAAGACGAAAATCTGATACTGATATTAGATTTGACATATCACTGCAAGTATTCTTTTTCCTAAAGCTAACATAAAGTGGTTCCTGATACTCACTGATAAAATTTGTCAGTAAGATGCTGAACATGGTAGCCAGGACAGTGTTAGATTGTGTAGAAGTCTTTAAATGTAAAAGTTTTTCAGGGTTAACGGAGAAGAAGCTCACTGTCATGACTTTGAGAGTGAAATATAAATTTGTTTGTCTCCGGGCTCCTATGAGCACTGATCAATGAAAAAAATGTTTTTATGTATTTCTCTCAGATCAGGACTAAATTTGTATTATTCTCATGTTTCTCTCTTAAAGAAGCATGCCAGTGTTTAAAACTGTGACTCCCAGGATATATAATCTTTATAAATAACTTCAGTGTAAATGAGAAAAATATTTTACTCGAAGTGAAAAAACTTTTGAGGCCTTTTGAAACCTTCCAAAGGTTTACGTAACCTTTTAACTTTCATATAGGTTGTAATTGTGTCTCGTATGCTAAGTCTTTATTTATGATAAGTCTAAATTATAAATAGAATTATATAATAGAAAAAGTGACTTTACAATACATAAACAGACACAGAAATCTTAAAAAATATCTGGTAAAAACAGTAGAATCATCTACAAAGAATAAAGATTTTGGAGTAAAAACCCACAAGTTTTATTCATCCTAGCATCCTGTTTCATTTATAACAAACCAAACTGCTGAAAATCTACAGAGTTGTGTTGTTTTATTTGATGAAAATCCTTCTGTTCTGACATGCAACCACAGGTCTGGCTTCATTACACTAATAAGGTGCCATATCGACACATGGTGCCACGAGGTATCTCTGTGTATATAATCAATGTAACGCGGGAGACGTGCGATAAATGAGCAAGCAGGAATGTCTAGCAGGAATTAGCGAGTCAAGCTAACTAGCCTCCACTCGCTACAAACCATAGTCTGTAAATAAAGCTGGATGGCATGACAGCTCCTCTAAAGTGAAGCCAAAGCAAGTAGAGCTCCCCCTAGTGACTGGCTGCAGTATAGGTCATAAGCGCCACCTCCTCCATGTTAAGGTTAGATTATGCTTCCGCGTAGTGATCACGCAATGGTCACGCAATGGCCACGCAGTTGCTCGGACGCAGTCGTGAGACCGTGATGGTTCTGCGTGGGGTTTATGTGTCGAAATGCATGCCACACCGGTAGAGGGCGCTATGATTTTTTGTGACCGACCGACCGAGACTCTTGTGACTATCTCGCCTCGTTATTTACCTTCCGGCTTTTGCCGTAGTCACAGTGTACGATGGACACCGAGACAGAGAGACTGGCGTTGGAGCTCCAAATTATTCAAGCAGAGGAAGAAATACTTCTTTTGCAAATTAGGGCACGACAAAGGAGACAATGATGTTTATGAGTGGAAACCGGAAAAGCGGTCTCCAGCGGATGTAGTTAGCGGACCAATCACAGCCAATGCCGCTGCGTTGCTGCTGCGTTGCTGTTGCGTCGCCTCGACGCGCGTCGAGGATTTTTGGGAGGTGCGCGTCTGGCCCTTGCGTTGGACGCACGGGGGTCCGCAAGGACGCAATAGGTCCGTAATAGGTCCGTACGCACGGACGCGCTGTGTCAACGCGGAAGCATAATTTGGGCTTTAGTGGATGGGACTTGGGCTGAACTAAAACATTTTAGGTAGTTCATATAATTTGAATGCATGCATATATTGGTGTATGTTCAAATCTCAATTTTTTGGATAAGATGGCGATGCCTGTATCCACAGAAAAATAGCGTCAGTTTAGCCAATGCAAGGAAGTAGGGATGCATTGTACATATTCATATACAGTCTATGCAGAATGTAAAGCATCAACTGTACATCAACAGTTTTACATAAAGGAAAAGGATATTGTGCAAATATATGTCGGCAACTCCTTTACAAGCCCAAACATTGTTCCACAAAACAAAAAGTGCACAAAAAATTCAAATTGTGACTTCATCCAAGACGCTACGCCTCCCTCTTTTGCCATCAGGGTACGATTGCTAGCGTTGAAAAGGGCAATAAAGATAGCAGCAGACTCCTTTGCTCGTCACCAAAGCAAAGCCACTGTTTATTTAAGATAAGTGATGCTTCCAGAGGCTTTGTAGTGCACTGAATGGTGAACGGGATCAAAGAGATGCCACCTCAAGACAACACAGTTTACTGCCAGGGTAACCTGCAGTATGTCACAGTAACCTACTGTATGTTTAGAGGCAGAGTGCCCTTATCAGGCTGCGGTATCCCGAGGAAACATCGCAAGGATTTGTTCTTTTTTTTTTGTAGCCTGGATGCTTGATTATTATGCAGAGAAATTATCCTGCTGGACCTCCACGGTGGCAGCTGACAGATCGGTTAGGCAGATTTGTGGGACACCTACAAAGCCTTAAAATACCGAGAAGACATGAAGAAAGAGTAACTGTCGGTCCCACGAGCCATTCATTGGTCCCACAGAGACAGACATTCCTTACACTCGGCGTCAGAGAGTGAATAGGCCGTGCCGCTGCTGCTGCTGCTTCGTCTATGTTCCTACAGCGAAGGGAAGGGGGCACACATCCACTGTCTGGAAGGAGAAAATAGAGTATCATCCTGAACTCGAGGAACATGATTCAAAAGAGCCTGTAATATTTTCGGCACTTCAAAATCTTTGATTTAATCTAGAAGTAACTCTTTTTATCCCGCGTTTCCATGGAAACAAGTGGAGTTGGGGCATTGGAGAATAGGCAGGGGGCCTGATAAGGGGAGGAAGAGAGAGGAGTGGGGAAGAGGAGGAGGAGGAGGAGGAGGAGTGATGAGGGAGGGGTAGTTTCATTTAGGAATTGAGGAGAGGGATGAAGGGATGAGGATTAGCTGTCACGATGAAGAAAAGGTGTCTGTGCTGTAGCTCTTTCTCCGTCTCTCTCTCTCTCTTTCTCCTGCTCTGGTTCACAGACTCCCTCCCATCACCTCCGTGTCCTTGACAAGCCTGCTCACAAAGGTATTTATCGGCCTCCATTCCATTAATTACCATCCAATTAGCTACTCCCACAGTGGAACCGCTGCAATCCTGCACAGTGTCAAGTCAGTCCACTTAGCGAGGCCTGACACCTTCATGTTTGCCGCTCTGCACAAACTCGGTGACAGAGCGGAGAAAAAGTTTTCACAAAGAATCCCGCGGCGCACTAATGCGTCCGTTTAAAAGTGCATTCACAACCCCCCCAAAAAACCCACCCACCCCCACCGCTCGTACATTAGACGTGGTTTCATTTGTGTGTCCGGCGATTTGTCACTAAATAGCTATTTTATCTAATTGGCAAGGCAGCTTAGCCTTGTGTATTTGATGTTTCATGTTAGGCGTCTTTCATGTCAGTGATACAGGCTTATTAATGCGAAGCCCCTTTACACTCCTCACAGACCTCCTTCATTCAAAAGCCTCCGAGGGAAGAAAGGGAAAAAAAGTTTCGAATTACTTTCCGGAGGGGGGGTTGACAGACCCAGAGCGAGGCTGGCTAATTGGTTTGCTTTGAGCCTGGCCCACTGGGCTGTGGGCAAGGACAAGCATGTGGCATCGCTGACTTGTTAGCATGGAATTAGCCTCTGAGAGTGAATTAGACCGTGCGCCTCCAGCCACTAGCCATCACACGAGTGGAGTGCACATTACGAGAGAGCTCCTCTCTTTGACGAGTGCAAAACAAACACACATATGCACCCGCTGATGCGCGGCTCAAACATCACTGCGTGCGCACACACACGTGCACTCACAAACTCATTAAGCCTATAGCCAGAGACTAAATACCCCAAGAGCTTTTAGCTGTGTGCTTTGCATTCATAACAAATCAAATTCGAGTTTCTCATAACGAGCTCCTGCACTCCAGAATCTTAACCCCCCGTTAAAAAATAAATTAATAAGTAAAAAATTTAAATAAAAAAAGAAGCCCGTCCTCGTGGGTAACAAGCGTATTTGCCAGATGAATGCGGACAGTAAGCATGTTAATGTGTGTACAGGCGGGCCCGTGATGATGATGATGATGATGTTTGTGTGTGTTGAGGGGAGTTTGTAGCTGAGAGGCGGCCGCACATCATCCCACACACCAAGCACAGCGCCTGGGGTTGTTGATGAGTTCTTTAGCCATGCTGTGTGGACCCCCTCATACCTCCCTCCCCATCTCTCTCTCTCTCTCTCTCTCTCGGACTGGGAGTATGCTGACGGGGCAGCTGCTGTGATGGACTTGCACACACACACACTGCAGTCTGCTGTTTTTGTCTTTGATCAGGCGGGCGTACTACGGCCTGTGTGAGTTCAGGGAAGATAAGACGTTGATGTTTAAGGTGATTACTGGCGTGTGTGTGTGTGTGTGTGTGTGTGTGTGTGTGTATTGAGGGGGGGCATCTGTCAGCTTTCATTCAGATATAGGTCACTGTTGGCGAGTGTGTCAGTTGCATTACACTCCACGTAACCGTATCAGGCAGATCAGCCCCAGACCACAATATAAAAAAAGAAAAACTTCACCTAAGGTTCTGTCTTAAATAGCCGAAGTGTGAAATAGTCTGGGAGTCAGATGAATCCCTTTTAATTGTTAATTAGAAGTCTATTTGACATTCACTTATTGAAGCTTCCAGCTCTAACTTTTCGCTCACTGCAGGTTGCCGGTTCAAATCCAGGAATTTGTGGGTGAGCAAACAAGCTAGCATGATAAATGTTAATGCCAGCGTGCTAATGTGCTCATAAACCAACGGCGATGGACAAATTAAAATGTAGAGGTAATGGGATCATCCTGTGAGGAACATGCATGTCCACACCCAAATGTCAAGGATATCCATCTAAGATTAATCTGGTTTAGGATTTATCATTTGAGACCATGAACATTCATTGTGCTCATCCATTGTGCGAATGTTTAAATGGAATGATTGGTTTCCTTTAGTGCCAGCAGGACTAAGCCCTGCTTAGACTGGATAATTGTTGAGGTGCCACTTAACTAAAACTAAAAATGTCGACTGGCCGGAGATAAAAAGTCAGAGGATCACGAAAAGCACCATCAGGTGGGGGAGCTTCTGGGGCAGCATGGATGCTTGAGCAAACATTTAAAGGCAATTCTTCTAATATTTGTTGAGGTATTTGTGACCAAATATGTGCATCACCTAAAATAGTTCCTTAGGGCACTAATAAAAAATGCCAATAATGGATACAGAAAAGAGAGAGAGAGTTTAGCTCCAAGGTTTTAAGTTTCAGATCAGCAAATAGAGGTAGATTTGCCTGCTGGTCCACGTACGTGAACGATTTCTCAGAACAATATCCCCCACTGGTGACGTAGTTAATACAGCCGTGAACATAGACTGTATAAAACATGAACAATGCATCCCCACGTCCTTCTTTTGGTCAAACTGTTGATAGAATTCATTTATTTATATATTTGTGTTTTTTTTTCCTGCTCTCACGGCCCTACGGGACAACTTCACGTAGCGGTTGCCGTGGCAACTGTTAGTTATTAACTGTTAGTTAGTAACAGGAAGTGACATCATGATGACTAAACCAAAACAAAACTTAGCAGAGAAACTGAAACTTGAACACGCGTCAGCTTTATATTCGCTACCTAAATTTACAGAAGCCATCTTCGAAAAAAAAGTATGAAATATTTAAAATATAAAAAAGCATGGAGGGGGTGGAGCTTATGACCTATACTGCAGCCAGCCACCAGGGGGAGCTCTACTAGCTTTTGATTCACTTTTGAGGAGCTCTCCTGTTGTCCATCTTTTATATACGGTCTGTGGTCGTGACTGGTAACGCCTCCTGAGCGCCATGTGTTGAAATCATTGACTGCGTGTTGTAATATGTCCATGGGTGTGTGCATGCATCATCTGTACAGCTCATCTGCTGTGGCAGAGTGTAAGAAAATATGACTTAGACTGGTTGACATATCTAATCCAGCCAGAGCATAAGTTTCCTCCACTCCTAAAACACAAACATAAGACTAAAACAATTTTACACAGAAAACGCCTGAAAGACATTATCAGCATGTTTTAAACAGGAGGCCATTAGCATCACAGTGTCCGCGCTTAATGGGCGACCGTGTGATTGTGAGATACAATCAGCGTTTCAGGTTATGTATTTAAGTGACTGATTTTCATGCCAAGAAAGTAAATGCTTATGTTTTGCATTATGCTGAATGTACAATCACTGATACACGAGGGACATTAAAAGCAATCTGACCACACCTGAGTGCACGTATTAGCGTTGACGGCCCGCTTAGGCTGCAAATGTACTCCGCAAGATAAAAAGAGTCATCGCCGAGGACTGAAATTGACCCCGGCACGTAGCGCTGACATGAGCTGGACTGTTGCACATTAAGTCACTCGCATCCATTTGGAAGATTGAGGAGCAAAACTGAAACCAGGAAGCAAGGTCTTTATAAATAAAGCATCATCATCGCGAAGAGGGCGAAGAGAATGAAGCCTTGGTGTTTCTGCTGATTCTGTGCGAAACCGCAGAGAGCACGTTTGTTGCTGTGGATACGGCATTAGTTCAAAAGTGCAGGTGTCTTAGTCACAAAATAGGGAAGCAAGGTCATTAGCCCTGCTTAGATGTAAAGCCAGGCTCAGTGGAAGGTGCACAAAGAGAAAACATGCTCTCAAAGGACTGATTACAGTCCTGACCTTTCATCTGATGGCTCACTAATTGAATCATGTAGTAAATAGATGATGATGGCAGTAGCGGCGATGACGACGATAATGAAGAAAATGCCTCTTTTTTTTTTTTTTTAAACTGAAGGAGTGTGGAAAAGGTAATAGTAGTAATTGAGGTTTAAATGGAGGGCGCTGTAGGAAAAGTCAAAGACACGAGGATGACATGAATAATACAAGAAGCAGCAAGATAAAACCAGAAGCCCTGAGCTTGCACTAAAATAGAACTAACCTCGCAATTATTACTGACACAGAGTGAAAATGATCATTATGGGGACCATATACAGGCCGTTAGTAATTTAGAATGAGCTACCGAGCTCAAAGGTAATAGCGCTAGAGGCGAGCAGAGCATGCATTTTTAAAAAGTTTTCCTACTGTAAAAAGAGAGAATATACCTCAAACAGCCATCAGACACATGAGAGAGAGAGAGAGAGAGAGAGGAGGGAGGTAGAAAGCGAGCGACTCGGGCGACTGCTATTTGATGCCACGCGTAGCAGAGAGAGAGAGAGCGAAATGATTGACATAATCAGAATCATAATAATTGCCACGGAAATAACGCTGCCAATCAGGCAATCATGTTGGTGTGCAGGCTATGGTAATTGGAAAACATGGTGACTGACAGTATCAGTGTGAGCCGTCCCCGCCAACACCTGCTAAATTGCAACTGGCACAACGCAGACGTACTGTAGTAGGAGTTGAGTCACGCAAGACAGAAGAAAAAAAAAAAATCACGCCGAGGGAGGGAGGTACTGCCTTTTTATTTAAATCTTTCTCCTTAAGAATCTCATGAGTCACTACAGACGCTTGCTGACTCTCCTAAATGAACCCTCTCTTCCCTTAAACTGTTCGACACTCGTGCAGATTTTGCAGGAGCTCGTCAGCGCCCATAGCGGAATCCGGATTCTACCCATGATCTCCATGTACCTGTGTCCACTGCCATGTTCAGCCTCCTTCATGATGAGATAATGACTTCATTTAAAATTGAGGAGCTCCCTTCTGGCGCTCTGCCTCTTTTGGCCGCGGCCGTGTTAATCCAGCAGCTGCTCAATAAAGCTCGGTTTATACTTATGCAACAGGCGTATAAACCAGAAGAGCCTGTAGTTTACACCTACGCCTGCTCAAGCGGCGCTGGTGCATCGCCATCGTTTGGCCTCTAGCCAGCTGCGTCGAGTGCATTCTTCAAACAATAATGATTGAAACTGAGCGGCTCATGTCGGAGTTGAAGTGACTAAATGCTGGCGGACGGTTACTGTTGCTAAGATCACCGCAACTCAGATGGCATTAAAATGAGTCTCTGCATGCATCCCCAGCCATTTCTTCAGATCCGATTCACGCTCTCTACGTAAATAAACGTAATTTGGGGCAATAGTAGAATAGTTTAACAGCAGCTTTCCCTCTAAAGCTGACTCTACTGTTGTTTCAGAACCACAAACAGCGACTTGGGCACACGTTTTAAGCTTTTATTTATTGATTTCCGCCCTGACATTAGTCAGACCAGCACAAAACTCAGATTATAGCTTCCATACGCACTGTAATCTCTGGTAATAGAGGTAAATAAAGACGCCAGTGATTATTGAGGAAATACACCTAGCACCACGGGGATCCTTATACATCATCGATAATTAACCGCATGCTGTTACGTTATTTAATGACAGAATCACACATAGTGTACTCTTGTTTTGATTCATTAATTTTTTAATAGTTAACAGCTACAAGGAAAAAAAAGGCTCTCTCATTACTAATGAACAGACTTCACTTATAGTGGTTTTTCCTTTACAGGCGATCATCTATAATAGCGGTTGTGTGTTTTTTTTTCTGAATGAATGAGGGAAAACTTCGCTGTTGAGTAGGAGGTCTTTAACGTGACTCAGGATATACTGTGTGTTCACATTGCCGAAGGACAAATGCGTCATAGATTACCTCCAAATGTGGTCAGGTATCGGATCTCTCCAATGCGACCTCAATGCGTCCTGGGTGTGTTCACACCTGTACTTTAAGCTCATCAGCATGGGATCGGATTCTCCAGCAAGGTCTGAACGGGGCCTGAGGGACGTGGGTGACAAAATGCATTTCGTGCCAATTACAAGTGTTTTGTGGTCTGCGTTGCTGTGACATGCCGGTCCATTTCCCGGGGAGCACCACTAGCAGAATCATAAATCCATCTTAACCCCTTGTCGCCGAGTGTCGCAAATTCGCGACGCAATGTTTCCGCTCAGACTGCAGCCGAAATAACGCATGTAATCCTCCAATGTCGGTTTGTGCACATTCCAAAAATACCTAGGAACCTTTTGCAAGCACTAGTTTCTCATAGGGGTGGTAAGCAAAAACACAAATAATTACTTTCTTTATATAATTGAAAAATCAATTCAGGCGTCAAGGGGTTAATCCTGCTCAGCATGCTAGTTTAGCATTAGCATGAGCCTTAGATAGCTAGCTAGGTGGGACAAATTTATTATTTATACCTGCCCGTACAGGTGATTTACAAACACACATAGAACTCCATCTCATTAAGCATCTAGTGGTGGAACCGGGTACTACAGCAAATCTACAACACATTTTCCTTCCTGTTACACACGTTTTCACATTTAGTTCATTGTCAGTTAATACATTTTTAGCAGCTTATATTGTTAACAGCAACTGACAATTACTTAAAGTCAGCAACCTCTTCCCTGCCTTGGACTGGGCCATTCATTCTGGCTTTAAGTTTCAGTTGCTTTGGGCAAACTCACTGCAAATATTAGATTTATTTGTTTGACTATTACTTCGTTATATTAAAGTTCTCTCTCTCTAAATTAATAAAATATTGGGCTACATTAATAGTTATTGTTTTATTTGATATAAACGAAGTAAAAAAATTGACTGCACTTCACGTGAACTTTCACAACCCATACAACGTGAAGAGGCCTTAAAGTTGCCGACCTTTTATTTACTGTGCTGCCCCCAATCCTGTAATGTTTAAATAATGTATTTCTCTATTTCCCGAATTAAATGAAGCAAAACGTTCCGCCTCTCTACCTCCTCATCTCTGTCACCTGCCCTCTGCTCTAAAAAGCCGCGATGGAAATCGTCTCTCCGCCACAGCCCAAACCGTGGCCTCGGGTTGACTCAACCTTAAGTTCACCCCTCTTACACGCCCCGATTTCCTCGCCGCGCTAATCTCCCAGGGTGCATTTTACCGCACGCGGCTCGCTGTTTGTCTCGGGCTCCGACTTCCAACCCCGGGGCAGGTAGCAGTAATGGGCTATACAGGAAACAACATTGAAGCCGGGGCCCTGTAGTGTTAGATCCTAATGAGAACAGGAATGAACAGACACACACACACACACACACACATATATATATATACACACACACACAGGCACACATATTTCCTCCTCAAGCCACGGGGGAATTTGATTATTAAAAATGGTTCTTGTGCAGCAACATGCCAGTCACTTGATTCTCAGGGCTTTTATGTAAAGTGGTGCTCTCAGCTCAGCCATCACAGAGGAATATTCAGGCGACAGCCCAGGGTTTCTAAATATAACCACACAGATGTACTTATTAGCTGGCAACGCTACTGATAAGTATGCCTCAGTAGAATATGCTCATCCAACAAATAAACACTGCACAGAAACACATTTGTCTACACATTTTATTAAAAAAAACAAAACCATATCATTGTATTATTATGTGATGAAATCCCTGCACTGGCTACAGCCTGGTATTACAGATTTAAAACTCTTCTCACGGTCCAGACGGGTATTTGTGGCAAAATTTAAGTGGCTCCAACTGCCGTGGCAACCTTTACCGAGTGTGTGCATTCGTTAAAGTGTGTTTGTGCATGCGTGTGGGAATGTGTACCCACATGAGTGACTGAGTGTGTTCACCAGACTCTGTCATCGCATGCTTTCATGGATTTGTGAGCTCTTGAGGAAACCCACATTTTTCCAGTCAGCACTTTCCAGCCTCCAGCCCCCCCAACCCCCCCTCTCCCTCTCTCTCTCTCTCTCTCGCTCTCTCTCACACACTCATGCACAAACACACTTGCACATGCACGCTCACACTCCCAGCTTTTGTTTCTGTTTTGTTTCCTCCACCAGTGCTTGTTCCACTACCTCACCAAGTCCTTTTGCTTTTTTAGTTTTCTCAAACCTTCTTCTTTTTTCCCGTGTTGCCATGACAACGCGACACACTGACTAAAAAAAAAAAAAAAAGAGCCCCTACTCCTGTTTCCCAGTGAGCAGATTCGAAAGAGATGTGTAGGTAGCACTGACACATTTTAAGCTCTTAATTTTACTCTGCCTTAATGAATTAAGAGTAATAAAGATATAATTTTGTGGTATTGTGTCGACGTTAGCTCAACAACAGCTAGCTAAGTTTTAGCCCAGTTTTATTTGCATGAGTAGCAGTGGGGCTAGTTGAAGCTACTAGGCTAGCAGGGCTGGGTAAACAGATGCAGATAGCTAGGTTGTAAGCTAGCTTATTGCTCCACATTAGCATCGCTTGGCTTGTGCGACTAGCAACTTCTCATTTAGCAGTGCCACAGACCGTAGACGCCATGACAGCTCCTCAAAAGTGAAGCCAAAGCAAGTAGAGCTCCCCTTGGTGGCTGGTTGTGGTATAGGTCATAAGCTCCACCCACTCCATGTTAGTGAATGGGGCTAAACACTAAAAATACACGTCAAATAAATTATTTTCAAAGATGGTTTCTGTCATTTTAGGTAGTTAATATAATGTTATCGCTATTTTTCTGCTAAGTTTTAGTTTTATTTTTTAGTTGCACCCAGTGACCCTATAAAAACAACATGTGACATAATTGTGATTGACAGTTGCCATGACATGTACGAAATTGCTTCCTCCACCAGTGGCTGTTCCACTGTCTCACAAAGTCCTTTTTCTTTTTTTGCTTTTTTAGTTTTCTCAAACATATTGC
The DNA here is from genome assembly GCF_963514085.1 of Chelon labrosus. Lineage (NCBI taxonomy): Eukaryota > Metazoa > Chordata > Actinopteri > Mugiliformes > Mugilidae > Chelon > Chelon labrosus. The sequence goes on along the minus strand of NC_140351.1, from coordinate 6,166,716 downwards.
CTTCTTCTTTTTCCCGTGTTGCCATGACAATGCGACTCACTGCCTAAAAAAAAAAAAATGCCCCCACTCCTGTTTCAGAGAAATGAGCAGAAATGATTCGAAAAAGATGTGCAGGTAGCACTGACACATTTTAAGCCCTTAATTTTACACTGCCTTAATGAATCAATCGTAATAAAGATATAATTTGGTGGTATTTAAGCTGTCAAGTTTTCAAACCGACGCGTTCACACTTCTTCGCAAATTTGCCTCACATTTTCAGGTGGCACCAGAATATAATAATATATTACACTGACAACACAAAAGAGTTTTGAGGAGAGTTTTGTGAATTCTTCATGCAGAAGGATATTGTGGGACTAGAATATTAATGATAACTTTGTTTTAAGGGACATTTTTCTAAATGGGACAATTAAATTAGGCTCGAAAAAAACAAAACAAAAAACACCGTAGTCACTTCCTTGTTATTTTTTTCTAGCGATCAGTGGCCTAAATGTAATTTATGTGAATAATTACAGATAATCGTATTCAATTATGCACTTAATGGTAATACGGCTAATAATACAATTTAATGAAGACAGCCTTGACAATTTATAATTTTCTAAAATAGAAAAAGCTTCGTAATTGAAAATGTGCTCTGGCAGTATATGTGTGAAAACAGTTTAATCCTCGCGCCGTCTAATTCAAACTGGATTCAGTGTTGCTAGCAGCGCACTAAAAATAAAGGTGGTCTGTTCCAGATGAAGAGGGTAATAACACGCTTAGATATTATTATCATAAATATTGATGTTGTAATATAACCTAGACCTGGCACACATACATTTCAGGCTCTGTAAAGGTCATATCATGTCACGCTATCAAATCCACCATGAAACTGATTATCACCAACACTTCGTCACATGCTGAACACATCATTATTTGTGCAATGGCCCGAATACTATATATATAAATATATACAGTATTTTGATCTTTGGTGATCCTTGGTTTGTTTCATTCAGTCACCAGCGAGCAGACGGTTAATGCAATGTGCAATGATTGGTTGGAAATGTAGAATGTGACCTTTGCTAAGGAGTACCCGCGCCATTAGCTAAAAGGTCAAACCAGACGACACATTTAACATTGGCCACATCTCCGCCGGCGCTGACGTGTAACCACACAGGACCACGAACCCACCGCCGGTCACTGTGCAAGTGGATTGATCTGCTCGTGCAGCTACTGTGGTTCCCTTCAATAAGAGACACCGAGAGTGATGGACTGTTCCTTCTAGAATATGTGAGAGATTTGTAGTTGTAGAAGTATATGATGTCGCTGCTCAACAAATGAATGAACTTTCTCAGTCAATTTGAGCCTTGTTTGTCCATTGTTATTACGAAAAATGTTAGCATCCAAGCTATTATTCCATCATTTATGTAAATAATATGTAATGTGATTCATAACATAACACAAGAAGTAATTTTACTTGGGATAAGTAACGGTACTAGTTGTAGCAATGAGGCTAGACACAAAAACAATCTTTGTGCAAATGGGTATAATTTAGAGATACAGTTTCACATCTAAAGCCATAATTTCATCAACCAGTGCTAATAGCTAACTATGTAGCAAGGCTAGGCTCATTGGTCCATGTTAGCTCAGTTTTACTTGTGTGACTAGCAATGGTGCTAGTTGTTGCTGCGAGGCTAGCTGTGGTGTGGCACAAAAGTGGTTTTCTGGTTATCGTTATATAAATATATACAATTTATGACAGCTTACCATACAATATAGAACAAATAGAAACAAATATGTGTAGAATTTAAAAACAGTTTCATATGTAACGCTATGATTTTATCCACCAGTGCTAATATCTAGCTCGGTAGTAAGCTAAGCTCAAGAACTGCTAGCTAAGTTTTAGCCCAGTTTTATTTGCGTGAGTAGCAGTGGGGCTAGCTGAAGCTACTCGGCTAGCAGTGCTGAGTGAACAGACTGGTTCATCACTTCACATTTAACGCTATGATTTTTTCCACTGGTGCTAGTATATTGCTATGTTGCAAGCTAGCTTATTGCACCACGTTAGAATAGTTTGGCTTTATTGACTAGCAACTACTCGGCTAGCATTGCTGTGTGAACAGACCATAGACTGTAGACGCCATGACAGCTCCTCAAAAGTGAAGCCAAATCATGTGGCGCTCCCCCTGGTGGCTGGCTGCAGTATAGGTCATAGGCTCCACCCCCTCCATGTTAGTGAATGAGACTTGGGTCAAACAAAAACACGTCAAATAAATTATTTTCAAAAATGGGTTCTGTCATTTTAGGTATTTTTCTAATAAGTTTGATTTTATTTAGTTATTTGACGCTATAAAAACAATACGTCACGTCATGGTGATTGACAGTTGCTATGACATGTACGAAATTAGCCAGCCAGAGATTAATGCAAATTTTTATAACCACATTTTCAAATATTAAAAATCCACAATGCTCATTAATTTTACACATGTGGTTCCATGCTGCTTCTGACAGTAAGAGGAGTCTTCTGAAGTGTCTACAGAGTTCTCTGTCTGGGTGGTTTTTGACCCGAAGGCCCTGTTAACACTCATGACATTGGCATGCTCAGACTGGTGTGGATAATGGAGCAAAGGGACGACCTTTATGATGAATTAATAATTGATAGAGTAATTGGGTTGGCCTCTCACTGGGCCGAAGGAGCCCACGGTTTTGCCTCGTGCCGCTCAAAGAAGGCCATTATTCTGCACTGTGTGGTCGGCAAAGGGCAAACAGCAGATCAAATATTCACCATGGAGAACACACACACAATTATCCCCGACTTAATGGGGCCGACTTCACAAAAAGTCTTTTCTGAATGCAATGAACTGGAGCTGACCATAGTTACTGGCGGTCACCTTGGAGGAATTGGTCAACACTGGTGCTAATGTGGCCGGTAGGAGCGACGGCGGTGGGAATGATGTTCATCTAGCTCTGTCAACAGAGTAGCAGGGATATGATTAAATATAAAAAGGGTTGGGGGGCGGGGAGGTGTATTTTCACTACAATTAGACGAGATGGCACTTGCCACAGAATTGCTTGATGGGAGATGATCTTACAGAGGGCGGTGCCGTCCACATCCCAGCGTGTCACTCCTCCATCTGTCCTCTCGGTCTTTCTTTGACGGGGAGATAAATGCGCTCTGCCATCTCCCCTTAAACGCCGCCCGGGCCCGCATATCAATTTTTGACAGCGTGGCTTCGCCGTCCATTAAGGCGTAATTATGTTAAAGATCTTCTATCTATTATTTGGTGCTTAGCTGTGCACGCAAATCGTAGCGAGGTCAGGCTCCAATCGAAGTCTGCCGTTTAGTGACTCTGAGTGCCTTGTAGGTTTTTGTAATTGGCCTTTTGAACACTAATGGTATGTCATGACTGATGAGCTCTTCAGTTTTGAGGCCCAACGTATGCTTTTTTTTTTTTTATTTGCCTATTGAGGCCAGACATTAAAAGAAAAGGCAGACAGGGAAGGAGCACTTCAGCTTCCGATCATTACCGACTCGTTGGTATTCTCGTGATTGCCGACGCCGATGTTTATATATATTTACCGAATCGAATGTTTGGGGGAAGGGTCGGAAAGAAAGTTGGAAAGAGAAAGCTAAAGACAGAAGTGAGTTCAGAGGGTTCTCTCTAGCAGCAAGGGTGAGGTGCCCTGCCTGACTTATGGAAAACACTGCATATTAACCGGCCCGAGCTCGCTTGCTCGCTCACACATACTCAGTGAATACTGCATGTATAATGAATAATTCCTATTTGTGTTGGCTGCGGTGTGCTCCGCCTCTGCTGGCCCCTCATACATTATTTGTTGTTGTATTGTTTTCCAGCTGTGAGAGTACTCAACGCTTCGCCTCTCCAGATATCAGGGCCCGAGAGGAGTTCGGTGCCCGTTTGCGGCTAAGCGAGAGGCGACTCAGCTCGTCGCTTTTGTTTCGTTTATTTCCATGTTTATCCTCTCGGTGGTAAAACAACCCCCCCGCGCGCTTTTGCGTTAACAAAACCTGGAATAATAGCTAAAAATGGAATCGCTTTTAACAAAAGTGAAACCAAAGAGCCTCGCAGCTGAGACGTGCTCTTTGAAGTGTACTTCCTGGAGCTCAAAGCCGTGGAGGTGCAGCCCATCATCTCCTGAATATTCTCTCAACAACATGACAGCCGGTTTAAACACACGAGCTGAGATGAGCACAGACGAGTCCAACGCATAGAGAAATGTTGTTTTTTTTTTAAATATATATAGTCGTCCAATCCCCCCCTCCTCCCTCGGTGAGCTCCAGTTGAAAAGCATGCGGCGCGGCGTGCACAGCAGGTGCCCGCAAACTCCTCTGAAACTCGGTTAAACAAACCAAAACTGCCTCCCTCTCTCCCTCTCTCTCTCTCTCTCCTCCGTCTGCGCTGACGAGGGATCAAACGAGAGAATGCTGACACACGAGAAAAATAAAAACCGTGAGGCTTGATGACGAGATCAAGAGGAATTTTTTCCTGTACTGGTTTGGCGTGAGTGTCCCATGCTGGATGGTTTGGAAGCGGCGCTGCCTAATTACATATTCCAGACCATCTCTGAGACAGCGCTCGGGGCAGGTGGGCTGTAAGGAGCCGTCTGGATCCCTGCTGTGATGAAAGGAGCCTGGTTGTCACGCAAATTTGATTGGACGCTGTTTAATTGCTGCACTCTGGTTGGATGGAGCATTGGTTAATTGTAACCAAAGCTGGCCTGCGAGCCTGGTCTGTGTGCATATATCAGAGCAACAGCATGTGGACGTGTAACATATGGCATGGGAGCAATAAACGAGATTTGTGCAGGGCCATGCGTGCACGACCGGTGGGTTTCAGCATCACACACAGCGTCCTCTGTTTTCCGCGGTCTTGACGAGCAGCCGTTAGGCAGATACCTCACAGCCCGGTGTGCTGTGCAGCTTCAGATGGAGATGACACGAGTGATCAAAAAACAAATCCAGAAAAAAGAAATAAGCGGCTAAGAGACAATTGACTAATCCTGTACAAACCCAGGATCTGGGTCTTATTGACTTACTGTCACTGTAATCCATATCATAACCATCTGCTCCGGTGCTGAGAAACACCAAGGGCACATTAGCTGTATGTCTCCTGTGAGGGTTTCAGCTGACAGTAGCCTGAAGGGCTCCGTGGAGTCATTTGGAAGAGTACCTGTAAAGCCACGCTACATGAATCCTAATTCTGCCATTGTGCCTTCCTGCTGAAATCTCTATACTTGTCTTACCAAGGCCAATACAATACGCGCTGCTGGCACAAGAAGAGTGTTCAGACTACAGATTGACACGGAGTTAAGTCTGTGCAGGCAGATCTTGTAACCCTAACCCTAACCCGCTCAGTGTTTCTTCCTGTTAAAATTATGTTTTTCCTCCCTTGCTCTGGGGGGTTTTCATGCTCTGGCTTCTGCAAAGTGTCTTGAGACAACCTAAATTATTAGTGAGGCTATACACCGATCAGGCATAACATTATGACCTAATATTGTGTAGGTCTCTCTTGTGCCTCCAAAACAGTTGTGGCTCATCAGAGAATGGACAGTTTGGGATCTAGTGAATTTGGAGCATCCTGCTGGGGATGGCTGCTGCCATCAAGGGGTGGGGGGGAGGGGGGGGGGGGGGGGGGGGGGGGTGCCTGGTCTGGTCTAGGTGGGTGCTACATGTCTAAGTAACATCCACACCAATGAATGGCAGGTCCAAAAGTGTCCCAGCAGAACATTGTATTGTCACAACATGGTTTACATTATTTACCTCTCCTGTCAGTGGTTGTAATGTTGTGGCTGTTCGGTGTATAAGTGAAATAGAATCACATTAACCCTAACCCTTTAATTTGTGATGCTAGTGACAAACATCCTTTGAAAACCAAGCTCCAGGAGCAAAGTATTCACATCACAGCTGATCTTTTTTTGTTTTCCCAGCGACAGTCACCCAAGCGTTATTTTGACTGGCAGTTATCCGCTGGTTTCCTGAGCCTCTGGATGCCTCCGATTACAGCGGCCCAGCTCATAACAAACACACAGAGCGAGCTGCAGTCCAGGTTGGCCCTTTGTGAGCCCTCGGCGCAACAACATATTATAACCTCGGCGGGCCAAAACACCCCCAGAGGTCATTTTCTGTCAACCGCCTCCACTGACCCTCCCTCTCTCTCTCTCTTTTCAGCGCTTCCCAGAATCCGAGCGAGCCCGGTGACACAACCCTCTCCTCTCCGGGCTTTTAATGAAACCTGCTGAGCTCTCCCATTCCTCTGTGACACGAGCTGGAATAATGAGTCCGTCCGTCCGTCCGTCCGCGGCCTTGACACCGCGACCCCCTTCCCAACCTTGTGAATTTCAACCTGATGCGCTTTCATTAGCTCCCAGCAGACGGGGTTTTCTGCGCGGCTCAGTGTGTGCGCCGCAGCGTCGAGCGGAGACGGGAGCGATAGGTAGGCAGCCCTAATCTAGTTTTTGTCACTAAATATCAAGAAGACTGCCGGGATAACAGAGCGTGACAATGCAGGATGAAGCGCTCCGGAGGGGTGTTCATTCCACGTCTGCTCCTGTTCCCCTGTATTACTCCGTCTCCTCTTACTCGCTACCCCTTTCTTGTTACACTCTGTTATCCCAGGTCTGATCCCTGTTCTTAGTTTTAATATCTTTCTCTCCACCAGGTGAATCTGAGAAAATGAAGCCGCGCGGGGCGAAACCGAGGACTCTGGATGTGTGTGTGCGTGGATGTGTGTGGATGTGTGTGGATGCGCCTCCCTGGGCTGTAGTCTGAACCGCCCGACCGATGAGTCAATACGGGCAGCAGCACAATCCGTAGCTTTTAGCAGAAAACCAATATGCTGCCGTATCGACTCGTCTAAAGATAAAACAACGCCATATTTTGGTGGCTTGAGCATCTTAAAAAGCTGTAAATAGTGTTACGTCCGCGGAGAGAGCTAGAGAGAGAGAAGGAAGACGTTACGGTGCTTTTGCTGGCACATTCAGGCCAAGGTTTGCACATGATTTATAGACTCGTGCAGGGCCAGGTTTTATTGAGCGCAACGTAAGGATGTCGTGGATGCCGTCCTTAAAATAGGGGTCATGCTATTTTATTTATTTATTTATTTTTTTTACACTGCAGCAGGCGTCTAATTCGATGCAGACCGAGGTAATAGAAGACATTTTTGTGCATCCAGCAGCAGACGCCTCACCTTTAAGCCCCCCCTCCTGCACACGTGGGCCGGTGCGGGGCTTAAGCCTCCGAGGGGAATTAATTTGCCTCCTTTAAGAGGGAGGGAGAGTAGAATAAGAGGAGCCCGTGGAGTTAAGGAGAGACGATCATTGAGCTGTCCAAAAACATATGGAGACGGACCCGGAGAGACATCATGAATGAAGATAAAGCTGTTTTCCAGCTGCCGTGAGGACCCGTGTTATCGGGTTAGCTAGACGAATGGACAGCACCTCTGGCGAGTGGCGAGCGAAGGCCTCCCCTCCCTGCCCCACTGCTCCCCCGTCCTCATAAATAAAAGTTAAGAGGGATCTTCCTTGTTGTTGTGAGTCGTTATAGATCGGCTCCCTAAACAGTCGGCCACCCCCTCCACCCCCGCTATCAATCTCCCCACCTCTCCATAAATGCCAGGAGCCGATAATTAATGATAGATCGGCGGTTAATGAAAGATTTACGCGGCATAAAGGACGCTTGGCAATCAGGCAGCGTGTTGGAGGCTTTTTGAGCTCCGACGCCCCAAAGGCACATCAATTGAACCCCGGAGACAAGTGCGCGTAATGGCCCGACAGTCAAAGCAATGACAGTTGTAGGTGAGGTTAAGGAAAGGGAGAGGACAGAAAAAAAAAATATATATATAAAAATAAAGGCAGCCAGACGTCCCTCGGTCACCAGGCAGTTGTGACACGCGGCAGAAGGCTGGCCCAGAGCGTCCCCGTGACGACGCAGACAGCCGTTTAACCTCAAGCCCTCCTCAGGCACATCACAGAGGGGCGGGAGGGAGGGCTGAGCGGGACCTCGGAGCCCCGCGCACTCCTGACAAAATATTTAATTCCGACTTAAAAGGTTATTTCACAATAACACACGGTCCCCCTTGCCTCTTTCTTCTCCCTCTGTCTTCTTCCCCTCCACAGCATTCAATTTATTTCCTTCAGACACACGCTTCACTGGGTACTGTAGTTGACTCCCTCTCTCACTACAACTGCTGGCTTATTAAGTTTCCATGGCAACTTGCTGCATCCACTTGTGTTTTATTCCAGCCTGTTGGGACCCCACAGGGTAAGGCTTTAAGCCGGAACACCGGGAAGCGATGGGTTTAGAGGAGGGGAAGAACAACCTGAGGCAGCACCGAGCAGAGGGATTGTTGGAGAATTGCTCATCGCCCTCCGCTCCATTTAACCCGCTATGAGGCAGTGGAGCTGAAGCGTCGCTCCTTTATGTCATTGTGTCCCCCTGCATCAGGCCAAATATTAAAATATATTGACAAAACCACTAGAAGTGAAGGACTACCTGCGGGAAGCAAACCGTCTTTGTTTTACCATAAAACAAATGCTAATAAATAATCTTTGCGCCGTAAATCCTTCATTTTTGATGCCGCAGCAGCAGATTAAACGGTTTTTAGCCACACTGGCTGGGTGGCACTAAGGATGGCTAAGTCAGCTTTTTGTCCAAACTTAAATATCTGCTACTCAGCTACTTGCCGTGAAATTTTGTACCAACATTTATGGTCCCCAGGGGATGAATCATAATAAAAATGAGTGAGTTTAGAGCAACCTTTCCTGTAACACCATGATAAATTGATATTTTCAGGTTTTATTCTCTTGTCTTTAGAACTGCGTCACACGTACATGTTTCTTTAGAAGAGTTGGATTAACTGAGATGATTTTTTGTAAAGACAGTCATGATCCCCAAAGGATGAACCATAATGATTTTAACTTATCGTGACTTTTCCTGTAACACCACAGACAAATTGATATTGTCAGGTTTTGTTCACGTCTTTAGAACTGTTGAATGAACTGAAATTTTTATACAGATATTTATGGTCCCCAGCGGATTAATCACAAAGATTGATCCTCTCTCTGGAAATTCATTCATTTATTCATTCATCTGCTTGTCCTGTGAAGGGTCACGTGGGGGCTGGAGCCTATCCCAACTTTCAGTTTTTATTCACATGCACGTGGTTCTTTTGAAGCTTAACAGAGATGATTTTTTGTAATGACAATCATGGTCCCCAAAGGATGAACCATAACAGCTTCATTTTATCCTGACTTTTTCTCCAACACCACAGACAAAGTGATATTTTCAGGTTATATTCACATGTTGTGGGTCTGTCACTCTGGAAATGGTCGCTTGATTCAGATGGAATTTTGCAAAGACAATCATGGTCCCCAAAGGATGGACCATAATAGTTTTATTTCATGTCGACTTCCCTCTTACACCACAATTTGATAATTTCAGGTTTTATTCACATATCCATATCATCAGAATCAGAATACTTTATTAATCCCTCAAGGAAATCGTTTAAAGATTTGACCCCGACGTGATTTGAACACGCAACCTTCTGATCTGGAGTCAGATGCGCTACCGTTGCGCCACGAGGTCTTGTTATTCATATGTAATAGAACTACTATAGTGACATTAGATGAATTTCTGTCAAGATAATCATGATCCCCCAAGGATGAACCATACTGCTACTGCTTTAGTTTATCCTGACATTTCCTCCAACGCCACAAACAAATTGATATTTTCAGGTTTTATTCTGTTGTCTTTTGAACTGTTGGATGAACAGAGATTTATTTTTGTGCAGATATTCATGTTCTTCAGAGGATTATTCACAATCATAATCATCTGCTTACCTTGACTTGACTTATACTGTAGACATGTGAATAAAAAACTGAATATGTCTTAAGAAGTTTGTGTTGACTGAGACTTTCTTTTGTGAAGACAATCATGGTCCCCAAAGGATGAAACATAATGCTTATGCTTATCCTGACTTTTCCTGTAACGCCACAAACAAATAGATATATTCAGGTTGTATTCTCTTGTCTTTAGAACTGTTGTATAAACAGAGATTAATTTTTATACAGATATTTATGATCCTCAGAGGATTAATCATACACCGTCATACAGATTAATCCTGTTGGCCTTGACTTGACATTTACAGTTTTTATTCACATGATTGTGGGTCTGTCACTCTGAAAGTGGTCGCTTAACTGAGATGAAATTTTGTAAAGACAATCATGGTCCCCAAAGGATGAATCATAATAGCTTTATTTTATCTTGACTTTCCTCTTACGCCCCAAACATATGATATTTTTAAGTTTTATTCACATATCCATATGTTTTCAGAAGTACTACAGTGAAATTAGATGAATTTCTGTCAAGATAATCATGGTCCCAAAGGTTGAACCACAAGGGTTTCCGTTTATTGTGATATTTCCTCTGGCGCCACAGACAAATTGATATTTTCAGGTTTTATTCACTTGTCTTTTGAACTGATGGATAAACTGAGATTTATTTTTGTACACATATTTATGGTCCCCAGAGGATTAATCATATACTGACATACATGTGAATCCTCTGTTTCCCCTGACATTTGTCCTTGTCCCACAAACAGACTGACATTTTCTGATGTCTTCAGACCTGTTGGATGAAATGGGATGAATTTCTGTAAAGACAATCATGGTCCCCAAAGGATGAATCGTATTGACTTTTGCTTATCCTGACATTTCTTCTAACACTACAGAGAACTTGTCATTTGCAGTTTTTAGTGACAGCAGTTTAATTTTGGATACATTTTTGCATAGATGTGCATGGTCTTCTGAAGATGAACCCAAGAGATTTTAGTTCACCATGATATTTCCTTGGTTTCTGCCTTAGCAGCACAGTGCAGAGTGAACAAAGGTGAAATACGTGGTGCAAGTTAAATATACGCGCTTATTAGCATGTTAGCACTGCCATCGTGAGCATGACACAAGCATGCGGGTGTTAGCATTTAGCAAAAAGTAAGTTTTATATCCATCGACAACCACTACATTGACCACGAGCAGAAGCAGCGGGGCTCAAACCAGCTTTGTCTGAGCCGCTTTGTGCTCATCACAATGAAGCTCCCTGCTGATAAATCACAAAATCGTAACTCAATTCTTCAGGGCCTCTGCCGTTTCAGGCGTTTCGGTCCCCTCCTCATTAATGCCTGTAACCTTAGAACGACTACCGCTGAGCTAATATGGACTGCCATTGATTAGATCGTACATTTTCATTTCATTACCTAATTATCAATTCAACTCTGTGGGACCTTCTGAAAGCAAATAGATGGAATCTAGCGCGATATAAGTTAATAATGCCAATTTGATTTTACAGTCCGAAATTTTATATGCATACTAAGTAGCCTTGTTAAGATATTTTTTTTTTTAACCATAGAGATAATTAATTATTTTATATGCCAAATCAGAAATTGTCTTATCTTTAAATTACTCTTGAAGGTATTACACCAGATTTAGAATTTCAGCTCTAATTTGCTGCCGTTCTTTCAAGGCGTCGGCGCCCACATTACAGTCTTCATTAAGTGTCAATTCTATGAAAGACCACAGATTTCATTAACATAGGCTCCACACAATCAAGGCCCCTTTGAAAATTACTCCTCTTGTAATGTATGCTCAGGGCAGAGACAGGGGATGGATCTTTACAAAAACTGCGCACGTTTTTTGAGTGATTTCACTGACAAATTACCGGCAAATGCACTTTGACCGCGCCGAGCCACAATCAGCGCCCCGTCAATGGACTCAGTGGTGGGTCAAGTTCACTGGAAAATGGCTGTAAAAAAAGAAAAAAAGAAAAAAAGAGGCGATTAGATGAGGCCCTGACTGCCCTGGTTAAATAATATCGATGGCTCTCGCTCACGGCGCCGTGCGAGTTGATAACAACAGCAGTTAAGTGATTTACTTTGGGAAACGTGGACAGATGTAACGCCGGTGCAGTGAGAGGATTTGGCTCGTCGGGAGCCAAACTTATGAAAACATTTAATCGGCGCGCAGAGAGGATAATTAGAGACAATGAATGTGTCTCCCTCTAATTGTTTATCCCTCGGCCAGCGTGAAACTATTAACAAAAACAACCGAAAGCCATCAATTTCTCTTCTTTATGACAGGCGTATTAAATACGACCTCGCCGCTTTGGCAAAGTTGTCGGACACAGAAATTAAAATACTATAACGCGTGGGAGGGAAAGGATGACAGAACACATCAAACACTGTTATTTTTTTTTTTTCTGGATTTGGGTGCTAAAAGAAGAAAAACACCACAGGGATGTGAGCTGTGCAAGCCGGCTCTGATTTAAGAGTGAAGGCCATGGGGGGGCCCAGATAGTAAATCATGAATGGTTCCACTGTGTCTCAACCCAGAGCTACAGAGCTGAACCACATATACACAACGCTGGCACCCAGCGCACACTCCCCTGGTCCAATCTTTTCACTGCCTCTGTGTCTCTATGGAAACCCTCCTACCCCTCTCCCGCTCCCCGTCACTCCCACAACTGTCCTCTCCTCAGTAATCCTTGGTTGGGGCTGTGAGGAAACGATACCGGAGCATGACTGAAAGGAACATATTGGAAAAAAATAAAATAAAAGGACTTGGACCTTGGAGTGTGTCATGCCTCTAGTTGCCCGTCCTCACCTGGGTGATGGTGTGTGTTTGTGGCCCGCTGGACCGGTGAGGCGTGTTCTGGTGTGTTTGTGTTCCGAGACAACCTGCCTCCGATTGGTTGCCGCTTTATCAGTAGCCACGGTGTAGATACCACATGTAGCACATTCACTCCCTACCATCGGGCTCGGACACAAAGGGATCATTCTGTTGGTGGTGATCTCATCCCTAAGCCATCTCTCTTTCACCGTTAGTGTCACGGCCTTGGTCGGATGTTGGCCTTGAGAAACAGACGACTGGTCCCTTCTTGTTATTTTGTTTCCCCTTTTTTCCTCCTTTTATAAGTTAACTCAAAATATGCAGGAATTACAGTTCCCTGTGACAAATTACCTGATAACTGTTTCAGCCCAGCGCACCGCCGGTATCTAACAGAGCCTTATATGGAGTTTCCACTACTGTTTTCTGGCCACACGGAGGGGAGGTGCAGATGCAAGAGATATGTGATTGACGGAGCAGGGGAGGGAAGGATGAGACGGAACAGTGGGAGAGGGAAGAAAATCTGCAAAAGGGGAGTGAAGGAAGTAAAGTATGAAGAGATAGGCGGGCTGAGATATGAAAAAAAAAAAAAGAGGGAGGGAGGGAAGGACGAAGGGGGACAGAGCGTGATGGTGGCGGGGACAGAAACAGGAGATAATAAGTCCCTCCTCCAATCTGGTGTTGTTGAGCAGGGGTAGTAGCAGAGCACACATTCCATTAGGCAGTAAATATTGACTCAGCACCGAACAACTGGTTTCTATTGCATGGCAAACAAAGCTATTGTGTGCCTGGCAGCCCTGAAAGGCCTCTGTTTGCACATCACACTCACGGCTGATAAGTAGGCAGTCTCATTCACAGCTGGGGGGGGCTTATATGTCTTCCTTTTCCTCTGTGTTTTGCTTCTTTTTTCTCCCCCCCTTTCTCTCTCTCTCTCTCTCTCTCTCTCTCTGTGAATTTCTCTATCTGTCTCCCACTTTTGGCTTCTGGCCACCGGGCCAACAACCTTGACTCTAATCCTCCTCCACATGGTGGTTTCCAAGTAGCTGAATGTGCAGCCGAATTAATCAACGGGCGTTCCCATCTCAAACAATGGGCCCAGACATGTTGCACGGCAATAACCGCTGGCCGAACAGCCGGCGGCCGGCGGCTCGTCGGCATTTATGGAACGCGCGTTCAAAGCTGCGAGACGAATGAGCGCAGCAATATTTACCTTGATGACTGTGCCGCTGGGCTGGGCCTGTTTGTCTGCAGATTACATTGTGCATTTACATGTTGACCTCTGAACCAGCGCAGCTCTCCGAAGGATTTGCTGGCTCAGAGTGGACTTATCGCTTACCTGGAACTGTAAATACGGGGCCCGCGCCCTATTCCTGCACCCATGGCATGCTCTCGCCACTGTTGCACCACACGGGCTGAGTCAGGGTTGTTAGCACACGCTGGGGTTGTGCAACACTGGCAGCAGCGGCGGCTGTGTTATGACCCGGGTGCGTGCAGTTTGGACACCTAATTGGAACTGCCGTGACACATCAGGGCGCTACAATGCATGGCGTCAGCAGTTTGACACAGACGGGAAGAAGCATCATGATGTACTGTAGGTGTGTCGTTGCCATGGAAATTGGTTATTGCTTCATATGGGGTTGTTTGACGGGAAGAGGTGCAGATTTAGGTGCATAAAACTGAATTATAAACAAGGTCCAACATGGAAAGTTTAGCATTATAGTTTGTGTCACCGTGAAGGATGTTGGGAATTTAACACTTTCCAAAATAAAATCTTCCTACCTGAAACGAGTGCATGCAAAGCAAGGTGTTGAAATACCGATTGTGCAACAGCAGGCCTACATGTGTGTTAACATGACTGACTGTGGAGAAACACTGCAGTAATTGTACGCCGCAACATGAAAAACCTGACCTGCAGTCGCTTGTGATTTTGCAAGCGCCAGAAAAAGAGACACACGGCGCACCCACACACACACATGCACACACGACTACGCACCCCGCGCTCACTCCTCCCTGCAAGGCCGACTGTTCTTCTGCCAAAGTGACACCTTCTTAAAAGAGCGCCACCGGGGTCCCGTGCGCGGCGCGGTATGTAGGTTCGGGTGGCGCGTTGTAATTACATTGCTTTTGTCACCGCGCGATGCTCCAACAGATGTTCAGAGAGGAAGTGCCCGGGAAGGCGCGGGGCTGTTTATCACAATCTGCCGTGAGTCCTGTAATATCAAGCGGAGACTGAAGACTTTAATACCGCTCCTCCACAGCAAAGAAAAACGGCAGTAAAAATGAAAGCCAACCCATCAAAGCACAATATGTCCAGGCGACAGCTTTGCAGAACGCTCCCTCTCCTCCAACACCCCCCTTTTATCTCCTCCCATCCCCCCATGTCTTACTCTTGCACCTCTCTTCTCCCCATCCATTTCACCCCCTTCATACCTCCTCCTGCACCCCCACCTCTTGCTTCTCTATTTCTACCACCACTAGCAGCAGAAGCAGCGGCAGCATTGTCTGGACCCAGCAGGGCTGTTGCTGCTGCTGCTGCTGCTGCTGGTCAGTCTCTCTGATAAGCAGGATTCACATTGACCTTTCCATTGTTAAGATGGCAGTTGGCAATAGCGAGGATGGAAGTCCTTCCAAACCAAATATTTGATTCATAAACACCGGGGGCCCCCCCTGAGATGAGCAGGGCCGAGGTGCATGTAATTCCGACAGAGGACTCCGGGACCTTCGATGCTAAACAGGCAAAGACGGGAAACGTGGAAAGCCCTCATGAATTGTTTCCCCCTCTCTCTCTCGCTGCGACTAAATGTGTGCAGCTGTCAGGAAGGGAGGAAGAAAAAAGAAAAAGAAAGTAAAAAAAAGAAAAAGAAAGCCGAGGAGATCATTTGAATAATGTTTCTGTCAGCTTCTCACCCCCCCAACACCACACCACACCACACCACACCACCTCCACCGATCCGACTTCACTCTCCCCTCATGTCCCCCTGGGAGGAATCTGCTGAGATTTACTGCAACACACAGCACGCTCTACAACACACAAACCACACTTACGCTACACATATACTGTACGCACACACACACACACACATATGCCAGATCACCATCAAGCCTGGTGAATCGAGGCAAAGAAGAAATTTCACTGGGTTGGATTTCAAAGTGAACATCGATTGAATTCCCCACTGTTTCCCCTCCTCTCTGATATAGTGTGTCCTAATGTAGTGCATTTGCAATGAGAATGGATGGTCTTGCATGGGAAAGAATATTTCAAAAGCTATTTTTTCTGAATATCAATGTTACTGCATGAGTTTGATATCAGAGAACAAAGGTTATAGCCCAAGGCGAGGTTTGATACCAGCCTGTATTCCCCAGTGCAGGGAAAAGGGACATCTACGAGACATGTCGGGATCACTGCGCGCCTCGTGCACAGCCGAAAGTTTTGCCTTTTTTTTTTTTTTGTCTCATCTGCTTTGGTTTGTGTGGGAACATATTTTCTGCTGTATTAACCACGGGAGCTTGGGTTAAATTGGTGCGCGTCAGATTTAAAATGACTTCCTCTCAAGTCACGTGACATCAAAATCCCGATAAATAAAACTCAATAAACACACGAGGTCTTTATTTTATGCACTTTACGTTCCCTTGTTATCTTTAAGGCCTTATAAACTTCACACAAGTGCGAGGAACAATAGGTGGAGCATCAAGATCGACAAATCCCTGGTGGAGAATTAACGAGACAGTTGTATAACATGGTGTAAAAACCAAACAAGCGAGCATTTGCATAAACTTTAATATGGCTTTAAAATAGCATCAACAAATGCTGTAATATCAACACTGACAATATAGCGAGGTCTATAAATTATTATTACAGCTCAGTCACAGCAACACAGACGTTATTTGCTCAGCTTAAGGGAAAACTTGAAGTCTGGAGAATCGATTGGTTGCTAATGCACATTTCCCTCCTTCTTAGCACATACCGTCAAAGGGATCCCTGGCGTCTGAATGTTAATTGGTCAGATCAACCTACTTGTTACCAACCAGACCCCTAATTCATCTGGACTTTTGCTCCAGCTCCTCAACACAGCAGCTTCCGGTGCAGGTAGCACAATCCCCGAAGTAAACCTGCAACATTACCTTGTAATCAATCCCAACAAGCAATTCATGAACACATTTTGGGAACTGTAATAATTTAACTCAACTGTACAAGCTAACACAGGTATTTAAAATAGCCAGTCCAGTCAAGGATGAGTGAGATCTCCCTCGTTTGCTTAAAAAATGCTGACCTTTGGAGGTGAGGTGCGTGCCAGAGCTGCTACCACACAACAGACAGGGAAATAAAACAGCCACACATTTCGTTCCTGCAAGAAGTCAGGAGGCTCGACCAGCTGAGGTTTGGTGCATGCGCGCATACCTGCCTTCTGTGGATCTAAGTGCGATGTATACCTCTGCCAGAATAGATGCCGTAACCTTTGTACGTAGCCTGCACCGGTGCAAGCCATATATACTTGTGCGCTCGTCAGTCTGGCTCGCTCTGTAAATATGTCACCCAAACACTAGTTACCTTTGTGTCTTTATTTCTCCCCCGATTCGGGTTAATTTTTGTTTCTACTTCCTGCTTCATATTCAACAGTGGCGACTGAAACTTTCACCAACATTTCGCAGAAGACGAGTCGTACAAATGCTTGCACCTTCGAACCTCCTCAGTTATCCTTTTCTCGATGTGTTCCATCTTTATTGATACAAAACAATCAATTAGAAAATTGCAGAGAGGAGGAGAAGCAGCAGGAATCACGCTGGGGAGGTGCATGTCAGGTTACGGCATTAGGGTCTGCGTAGGGTCTGAGCTGTCGCTGCAGCTACGGCGTCAAATTTACCCACAGCATAAACATTAGATGGACTTTAATGAACATGGCCTATGGGTTCAAAATGTCAGAAGCATGTGGAACATCAGTAGAAGTCTCCCAAGTAAGACAATTTTTGGCATATGCAACACTGAGTAACTTGGTTTTAAATGAAAGAGACATCATCTTGTTGTCCAAAGCTAGTTCTCCTTAATGCACGCTGGAGCTTATTAACTAATAGACTAAACTAATACAGTAGGTGTGTGCCACAGAAGTCAAAAAAGAACATTCTTCTTGTCATGTTCAAACCTTCTCCCATATCTAATCGGCTCCTTTCCCCGTTTCTAAAGTTCTTTTCGAGGCTTCACTCTTGGCGCTTTCAGGAGACGTGTCAGAATGTGATTCAGAGATGCTTGATATACCGCACCCCGGACGGCTAAAACTGTGCCACAGATGTCTTTTATAATCTCAACTTACATATATCAAATCAAATCGTGTGAAAGGATGAGTGACGGGGGGTAAGTTTATGTGACTGCCGGAAAAAAAAAAACACCCAAAGACAGGGACCATTATCGGGATATTGCCTGGTTAGAAGCAAAGGTCATAAAAGTTGCCAGGTGTGCAATCAAATCATCCGCGGAGACGTGAGAGGATTTAAGTGTCCGTTAAAAGAGAAAATACCAGCCCTGGCTGCTGCTGCTGCTTCTGCTGCTTCTCGCCTCATTCACCTCGACGCATTTCTTACTTTTTTTATTATCCCATCACATGGATGAATGCAGGAGTTTCGGCAAACTCACGTATTTTAAAGTATCAGAGCCCGGAGGGAATGCTGATTTCTCTTGGTCCTCTTCTTGCATGAAACTTCAACAGAAATCTGACAGGATTTAATTATGATTTCACATTTATAGTTATGAAATCTAACTAGTCTGCAATGAAGTGATGAAGATAATGCACCATTTTATAGTTAAACTACAATCTACATGTGATATACACCTGAACATCAGGACAGAAATATTATTATCATTCAGCATGGTAGACACTGTACAGCCGAAGATCATCAAAGAACCAGGTTAGACCATCAGGGATCAAAGAGTCACATAAAACACTGTATAATCAAACCTGCACCCTGCGGCATGTGAACGGTCTTCAGCTGCTCGCACTGAATCATTCACCATCCGCTATAAGTGATATGAGATGTTAGCGAAGCACATGTATGTTACGCAACTTGTAGACGGAGAGCGAAGCTTGAGGGGTCTTAAAATAGGTGCTGTGGGGCTGCAGTTCTGCGTAGGACTGATATAGACACCGAGCTCACTTGTGTCACCGTCTAAGACGTGATGAATGGCCCGCGCTGCAGACCACCGGCACTGCGGTGACATTTACAGAAAGACGCGCAGCAGTTTGGCCGCGTTGTGGGATAAACTGAGGTCCAGTCATAGCGCCAGTTGAGCTCATGTTACTGATTTAAAGAATGTTTCATGATTAGTAATGCTATTTTTATAATCTAATTTCCTGTAAATGGTCTTTTGTAGTTGGAGAACTGTTCATTTTGGCATAATTTGCAAAAATATGAACATTTAGACCATGCAAAATAGCAAGAAAATCCACAAGAAGCATAATTATGATTAAAAGACCAACAATATTCTGCATAATCCAGAATATCTGTTATTCTTATTGCACTTTCTTAAAGTTAGAGGCCTCAGAGGAGACTCATTAAAGCGAGAATGGAAGTAAAAGAGGCTGAGATTATGTTAAGACACACAAGTTAAATTCATCAAAGCCTGGATCCTACACGTCCCACAATGCCACCCGGTTGATTCCCTTTCTTATTTACTGCAGCATCCAAGGAACTGTAAATTCAGTTTAGGTGAAAGTTCATTAATGAATAGCTTAACACGTGTTCTACCGCTCTACCTCTATAATTAGTTCAGGCTATTTCCTGCTGCTCCGTTCTCTTTGTCGCTTCCTCTTCCTCACGCTGTCACTACCCAATAATCTGTTTCTCTGCTCTGTAAATCCTTTCCAATTCTGCCACTTTTCAGACCGTCTGTCGCGCAGCCCTCCTCCTACCCCGTCCAGGGCGTCTCGACCAAATTCTCCATCTGCTCCACAACTATACCAGCATCTAGACTCTGGAGGGGCCTTGTCCTTATCCCCTCCTTTCGTCTGCTCTTGGATTTCACTTCTTATTGGAGTCTGACAATTGTACTCTTTACTTCCAAATGATTTCCACTTATTTAATTACCACTTGTAAAAGACTAATTATGACTGGGACCTTCACATGGGGTTATACATCAGCTTGATAGGCGGTTAAGACCTCCCAAGAAATGTAACCGCAAGAGCTGTGATTGGTCCGCTTGGCAGTAGTGTGTTTCTGCTTTAGTGTTTCCGGCTGCTTCTCCATCTTGGCAATTTTCGAATTGATCATTTTGGATCGGTAAAGATGGAACACATTGAGGAAAGGTTAACTGAGGAGGTTCGGAGATACAAACATTTGTTTGACCCGTCTTCTGCGAAAGTTCTGCAAAAGTTCTGCAAAAGTTTCAGTCGCCATTGCAGGAAGTGGAAGCAGAAATTAACCCGACTGGCAAAAAGATTGGCGTTTTTACAGAGCGAGCCAGACAGACGAGTGCACAAGTATAAATGACTCGCTCTGGCGTAGGCTACGTACGTAGGTTACAGCATCTATGTCCGGCACTCCTAATCCTAAAAGAGCCTTGAGTTGTCAAAAGATTTGTTGGCATCATTGCCTTCCTTTCCCTCCCACATGGGCTGTCTGTGGCTCAGTAGGCAGAGCGGGTTGTGCACCAACCAGAGGTTTTAGCGTGCCTCCGGTGTCCTTGAGCAAGACACTTGAAGCCCAAGTTGCTCCCTGAGCTTGGAAACCGCAGTGTGAATGTGAGTGCATGAGGGGATAGATGCGTCATCTATATGAAATTTTGCAAGATAAATTCAACACCATTTACCATGACGTGACGACAGCATTTGACCCTCTTCATCATCAGGCACATGCTCACATCTTTAAGGGCCACACCCCTCACTTTGCGAGGCTGTACGGTAAATCTTTTGTTCCTGAGCCCAAGTAATGATGTCATCTGTGTTATCTCTCGTCATTTTGACAGGTTTTTCAAAAGCTCCCATGAAAAGCACCCGAGTGTGCACGTTGCAGTGTAGTCGGCGCAGTATTACACACACAACACCTGCAAATTCCCCCTGAATTAGTGTATTAAAGTGCTGCGTGTAGCATTTTCTAAGTCCTCCATATTTAACGCGACAGTTCTGGTCAATGCTTCATGAAGTGAGCGGAGGTAAAATCAACTCTTTGTGTGTTAAGCGGCGCAGTGCGGGGGGAAGAGAAAAGGATTACTATTCAAAGCCTTTAAATGAATTTAAAAACAGTTACTTTAGCGCATTTGCAATTCAATCGCCGTGGCTCGGATTAATGCACAAAATGCCATTTGCATTCCTGGTTTGAGCCGAGCCGTGCGCGCCCATGCACACGAGGATCCCAGTAGCGGCTAATTTCGGTGATATTCTGCAGCATTATCGCTGATGATCACCTGTACGGCGGCTCCTTAATGCAAATTGTCTCCGAGACAAACCTGCAGTGCAACATATGTGCCGCGTGCAGCAGAATGTTGAGCAAAAAACAACAATCTGCAATCACACTGTACAGAACAGCAGGGTGCACGGCTTGATGCTGCTCAGATCCCTCCTACTGTTCAACACTTCCCTCTGAGGCTTTAGTGTATTTTCATGATGCAACATGCTTGGCAGCTGGCACAGTTGCAGAGCCTTGTCTGCTCCGAGTAAAAAGACCCGGCATAAGCCCTAATGTTTTGTGACTGGAATTTTGATCATTTAAAATCTTCTTCCCCCCCCCCTCTCCACACTTGTTTTCCCTGCTCTCCCTCATTTTTTTCTCTCCCCCTTTTCTCTCCAGCTCTCTCTGCTCCAGCCTCTCGCTCCGTGTAAGTCACAGAATAATGAGTTCCTCATCCTCCTGCGGTGAGCGGCGTTCACTCTTGCAACCCAGGGCCCCTCTGATATGGATTCTGTTTAAATCAGCCATCCCAGTTATTGTTGGGGTTTCCTTGAAAGGTCATACTCTCATTAAAACCAATCAACACGGGAAGTTTTAAGATCACTTTTGCCCTTTTTGAAAGGACACCGAGAGATGATTTGTGCCTGTGGAACAGATTATCCTTTTCAAATAAATCTGACCCTAAAATATGGAAGACTCTGCGAGATCAAAGACGCCGAGGTGGAGGATCCATATCTCACACCGATTTACAATCCTGGAATTCAATTAGGCCCCACCACTGTCACACGCTGATTGTGATGTTACTATATATATATATGTATCTGAAATTGATTTAATAAACTGAAATCTATATGCTTGCAAGAAGCAAACCTGAAGCGCTATCTTACAAGCGATTGTGCGTGTTTGCACCTCCGAGTTCCACCTCCATAGTAACCGAGATTAAATTAGCACAGCAGTGAAACGAAGGTATCATGTCTGGTATTCTGGCATGCAGGCTACAATATCCTGTTTACCCACAGCCACCGGCTTTTAGCATGCATCCACTGAGCAGAAAGAAGAAGAAAGAAAAAAAAAGACATTGGATTTCTCCATCTTTTAAAAGGGGCGTGCATGGAGTAAGAGCAACATCTGGCATCTCAAGAGTCTGCAGATTCATGTCTCTTTTATCACCTCTCCTGAACCAAAAAAAACATAACACAACAGCGAAACCTTTAAGAGATGGATTTTACAGTATGTGCATGAAATGGATAATGGAAGCTCCGAAACATCAGCATGCTAATGTGAGATGAAATGTGAGAATACTTGCAAAGAGACGCAGCATATCATAAACACTCCACGGCATTCAGGACAGGGTCTAAACACCTCAATTAGCAACTCTGTTTGTAGACTGAAGGCCGCTCAGGGAGCTGCAGGATAAAATACAATCCAGGAAGTCCAGTTTAAGCAACAGATTCATGCACTTTTAAGCTGATATTGCAAAGATTGCAGGGTTCGTAATACGACAGAATGTGGCAGCAGCAGCAATTTTATCTTCAAATCCCACAATACAGCATTCATGAAGTAATCTGAAAGGAATGTACGCCTGCACACGTAGCGTATGATGAAGCGATCTCCTCGGATGATGTCTGCGCTTTTCCCCCAAACAATCTGGTGTTGCTTTGTCGTAGTCTTCAGCGTTGGCACCTGGCAGCCTCAACGGACAGATGAAGCGTTAGTTCAATCTCTTCATGCTTCGCCTAATTTACGGGAGTTTGCCAGGTAACCGTTCTGATTTTGCCACGATCTCATTGCTGTCAAACTGTAAAATTTGTCATTTCAGTTTGAAATTGCCGCGACTCGTCTTCACCTCGTTGACTTCCAGGGACCAAAAGCCACCACAAACAACGTTTAGACACAAGAGGTTTCCTGTAATGAGCACGGCCTCATGCATTGACATGATGATTGTGTCTAATCGCCCAAGACTCTCACTTTTCTCTCATCGGGCACCTTAATTAAAACAATCTTTACCGTTTACTCATCAGAAAGTCTTTTTTGATTGATTAAGATTGCATATTTCTGCACAGGTTTATTAGGTCTGAATGCATGGAAGCTTAAGGCCAGTGTATGACTCCACCTGACTGCTCTGCAGACGTCTGTGTGCAGCCCAAAACTTGAGACCAAGCAAACAGTCTATGCTGCAATCGATCTGGCTGAGCATGTGCCAAAAGACTTAGCTGGACGCAAGCGTGTACTGTATTTATCACCCTGTTGTACATACGGTTTTCTCTTTCCCATGTTCCAGCCAAACACATTATAAAAAGCAGATCCTTCCTCTAGCTGTAATGTTTTATAGCATACATGTGTGAGCGCATAAAGAAGCTTGTCTGCTCTTGCAGAGTTCCAGACCGCAGCTGAGGGATCAATGAATTGACGTTTAAACTGCGGCAACCTCGACTGAACTCATCGCGTTTGCCAGACACAGTTAGTTCTCGTCTTCTGCTCTTATGGAAATGTGTTTTTACGTGTACGAGAAAAGAAGGGGTCATGTCGGGCCCTGTTCAGACTTTGCATTAACATCCGTTCTGGGCAATGCTAGTGGCCAGCTTTAAGTACAGGTGTGAACGCACCCAGGACTCATTTGACTAATCTGATCTCAGACCACATTTGGAAGTGGTCTGGGACACTTTGGACCGCATTCCTTTGGTAGTGTGAACATGCTGTATGTCCTGGGTCACATTAAAGACCTTCTACTCAACAGAGGGAAGCAGAGTTTTGCCTCATTCATTCGCAAAAAAAACCCCACAACCTCTATTATAAGCTCGCCTGAAAAGGAAAAAAGCATCAAGTGATAAGTCTGTTCATTCAAAATGAGAGCCTTTTAAATATTCTGTCCTTGCAGCTGTTAACTGTCTAAATAATAAATAAACCCAAACAAGAATTAAACTAATTAAATTACAGAGTAATCGGTGTGTGATTCTGTCATCAAGAAACATATCGGCATGTGGTTAATAATTGATGCGGTCAAGTTTGATGAATAAAGAGCTGCGTGGAGTCAAGTTAAATATTTCCTCAATAATGACCCTGGAACAACAGTTAAATGTCTGAGCTTTGTCAGGGTTCGAGTTTTAATCTGAGTTCATGTGAGCGCGGAGATCAGGGAATAACAATAACGTGACTCATGAGACTTCTTGTTCCAAAACATGTATCACGTCTCCAAGTCATGCAACAGCTGTTTGTGGTTCTGAAACAGCAGTAGATAGCAATCCAGAAGAGACAGCAGCTGTCGTAAAATTCTACTGTGCCCCTTCCCCAAATGATATCTGTGTTTAATTGAAAAACTCAGATCAGATTTCAGGTGCTGGCTTTGGACGAATGTGAAGATGCATTTTAGTCCTAGGTGTGAAAAGACACAGGTAAGCCAGCCACTTGTGATCAGATTGTCCTGGTTGGATGTTAATGCAAGATCTGGATGGGGCCTCTGGAAATTTAGATTACCATGAGGCTAAGTAGATTCAGATTCAGAAAACTTTGTTTGTTCCCGGGGGGGGGGGGGGGGGATTTAAAAGGGGAACTACTGTTTTTACAAACTGGACCTTATTTCTGGCATAAAATACGGTCGTTTACTCACCCATATAAGTTTTGCGTCATTTGTAGTCGTTCAGGAGATATTTAAACCTGTAATTTAATATTGCTATGGTAATGCATATTACAGGTAAACAAGCTGACCGTCGCGGGTGCGAGCGGCGCACAGTGATGACATCATCCTGGTCAGAAGACATTCATCCGGGGTCTGTACGTGAATCTACAGACCCCGGATGATGATAACAGCTAACTCTGGACTCAACGGGGAATAGCACTAGCGTATCACAACAAAATATTGGTGAAATGAACGAGTTTCGAGGCAGATAATGCGTTATTTAGAGGCTGCGTTTCGGTGCCCCAGTCACTCCCACTATATGGATATATACGGTGCTTTGCTGGATCTAAATAGCTTCCCAACGACTCCAAATGACACAAAAGTTATATGGGTGAGTAAACAACCGTATTTTATGCCAGAAATAAGGTCCAGGTTGTAAAAAAAACCGCAATTCCCTTTTAAGTAGTAGTTTGTTGTGTTTAGTTTAAAGATATATTGTGGCTAATTGTGCACGGCACACAAAGAGGCTGCGTTTCGGTGCCCCAGTCACTCCCACTATATGGATATACGCAGATAAATATCTCCTGATTGACTACAAATGACACAAAAGTTATATGGGTGAGTAAACGACCGTATTTTATGGCAGAAATAAGGTCCAGGTTGTAAAAAACAGTAGTTCCCCTTTAAGGCATAGCCATGTAACATCAACTTGAGAGGGTGCTGGAATTTTTACTTTGACCTTTGTAGCATTGTCATAAGCAACCCTGGCCATCAAATGCATATAAGACCTTTATGTTTCCTGTTTCGCAGTTGGCTGGAGTTTTAATCCAAAAGAACCAAGTTAGCTTGAGCTAGCAACTGTCACCATTTAAGTGAAGTAATTATAATCAAAGAAAAGGAAGACAAAGACAGGAAACCGAGCCGTGATATAATGTAAAGTTTAACAGACGTGGCAACAGTAACTAAGAGGAGCGGGGCCTACAACTGGTCAGCCGTGTGCTATCTAATCAGAGAAGGCATAAAATCTGGGACGTGTCACGATGCTGGTGGGTTGCCAGGTGTCTGAGCGGTCCCTCCTTTCAATCTGATAGCAGCGTGACTTTTGTGTGGGCGTGCGGAGATACAAAGACTCCCACGCACTGCTCTATCTCGGAGTTTATCTTTAGATGAAGGCCAGACCGTCCGTGGCTCATCACTGACATCATGAATCATAAAACAGAAAAAAAAAAAAATTAAATAAATATATAACAGAGTGTTATTAGCTTCTGCTGCATATGATACCAGCGCTTGATAAAAAAAAGTGTGTGTGTGTGTGTTCAGGGTGCACAGGAAGGCAGGTAGAGACTGAGAATGAGACAACAAACTAATTATGAAATCAAGATGTATCTCTCTGCCCACAGAAGCAGAAACGCAGGAGGAAGCCGGGAGCTCAGGATGGAGAGATTTGATTAAAAGAAATGGAAGGGTTGGATAACAGACGGCAGTGTTTACAATCACTGCTTGAACTCAGCCAGTTTAATGCAGATTCAACAGAGGATAAACATAATCCCATAGCTGAACTTAAAGTGGGTGCAAAAATAAATAACAGTTATTTTCATGATGACTGTCATCAGCGCCGAACAGCAGCAACAACAAATGCGAAAGCTCGTTCTTGAATTATTTATATGTGAGATATATACATACACACACGCTGCCTGGCCAAAAAAAAAAACAAGTCTCCACCTGGATTTAACTAAACAAATAAGTAGGAGCCTCCTATTGGATAATTACTGCATGGGTGATTATCTTTTAGCTGGAAACACGTTATTTAACCCCAACTGTAGCAATAAGTAGCTTCTCATTTCTTAAACAACCATGTCTAAAGACACATCCCGTGGTTGTGGAAAAGATGTTAGTCTGTTTGAGAAGGGTCAAATCATTGGCATGCATCAAGAAGAGAAAACATCTAAGGAGATTGAAGAAACTACTAAAACTGGGTTAAGAACTGGCCAACGCAGTATTAAAAACTGGAAGGATAGTGGGGAACCATCGTCTTCCAGGAAGAAATGTGGTCGGAAAAGAATCCTGATTGATCACGATTGGCGGTCACATCAATGTTTGGTGAAATCAAATCGAAGAAACACGTACAATGTGAAGGGAACTCAAGGGATTGGGACTGAACAGCTGTGTAGCCTTAAGAAAACCACTAATCAATGAGGCTAACTGGAAAAAAAAGGCTTCAGTTTGCTAGGGAGCATAAAGATTGGACTCTGGAGCAATGGAAGAAGGTCATGTGGTCTGATGAGTCCAGATTTACCCTGTTCCAGAGTGATGGGGGCATCAGGGTAAGAAGAGAGGCAGATGAAGTGATGCACCCATCATGCCTAGTGTCTACTGTACAAGCCTGTGGGGGCAGTGCTATGATCTGGGGTTGCTGCAGTTGCTCAGGTCTAGGTTCAGCAACATTATGTGTCCAAAGAATGAGGTCAGCTGACTACCTGAATATACTGAATGACCAGGTTATTCCATCAATGGATTTTTTCTTCCCTGATGTTCACGGGCATATTCCAAGATGATAATGCCAGGATTCATGGGGCTCAGATTGTGAAAGAGTGGTTCAGGGAGTATGTTCACACATGGATTGGCCACCACAGAGTCCAGACCTTAACCCCACTGAGAATCTTTGGGATGTGCTGGAGAAGGCTTTGTGGAGCGGTCAGACTCTTCCATCATCAATACAAGATCTTGGTGAAAAATGAATGCAACACTGGATGGAAATAAATCTGGTGACATTGCACAATCAAAGTTAAAGGAAGTCCAATGAAATATTAGAGTGTGTGACCTTTTTTTTTTTCGGTGGTGACTTTTTTTTTTTTGGCCAGGCAGTGTGCATGTATATATATTCAGGTGGTGCTGTGAATTATACGGCAGCTTTTTTTTAAAGAGGAAAACATTTGCAACAGTTCCAGCAGTGATGAATGAGGCCGCTCCGTTGAGTTTCCAAAATAAAGGAGTGAAATAACATGGGCGTGCGAGGAACTCCATGTGAATGAATTGTTTTGGCTGCGATCCAGAGAGTTCCTCCGGCAGAGCCAGTTAAAACACAGATAGCGCCGCGGCCCATTGTTGTGTAGGGATACGCCCCAGAGCTGGGATTTGAACGTGGAGCAAAAAAAAAACAAAAAAAAACAAGGAAATATAGTAACACTAAACTGGAACAGGGGAGGGGATACGACACTCTCTCTCTCTCTCTCTCTGCCGGGATGGGGCTGTGTTGACGGTGGGGCTGTACCGGGTGGAGATGTCCTTGGGGAGAGGAGGTGAAAACTTGACAAAAAAGGTCTCCCACAAGCTCAGACAAGTACAGTTAAGCTGTGCCGGAGGTTTTGAACAAAAACACGAGTGTAACTCAACCTTCTATATGTCATAAAAATGACCTCGTTTACCCTGTGGCGTGCAGGCGTGTGCTTTTCTGAACCTTAAATGAGTAGTTTGGCATTTTGATTTATAGCTAGATGAGAGAATTACCACTTATATATAAATATATATATATATATACTGTGTTTACATAGACACTACTATTAAGCTAATAAGCACAATAATGGACTAAAAATGACTCAGCTGGAACAGTTTGGCCTATAGGAAGGAATTTTAAATTGGATTGAAAAGGGGTGGTGTAAACCCTTGATGATCTGTTCAACAGGAAACTATTAGCCCCTGATAATTATTGTTTCTCTCTGGTTGGTTAGAATACATTCTTTCTGTGCATGTTTGCATCAAGTCAGGAGACATGATGAGCTTACGGGAAGGGTAAAAAAAACATGGCGGCTCCAAAAAAAACTGCAGCCATCCTTTTCTGTGGCATGAAGTAAATGCAGATATGGGCTGGGAGGGTGAGCTACAACCAGAATATGACTCATCAGAGAATGGACATGGGCCTTCTGAGGGTGTCCTGTGGTGTCTGGCAACACAATGTTGTTAGTGGAGGGACTTTGAGGGGAGGGGCCTCTGTGGATCATCCCACAGATACTTGGGATCTAGTGAATTTGGAGGCCAGGTCAACACCTTGTGCTGTTCTTCATGTTTTTTTTGAGTCCAAAAGCGTTTTTGTGCTGCATCCTGCTGGGGAGTGTCATTGCTATGGGGTGGGGGTGCCTGGTCTGGTCTAGGTGGGTGCTACATGTCTAAGTAACATCCACACCAATGAATGTCACATCCAAAAATTTCCCAGCAGAACACCTGTGTTGTCAAACATGCTTAATGTTATTTACTTCTCCTGTCAGTGGTCATAATGTTGTGGCTGATCGGTGTCGATGGTACCAGTGGACATGTTTTCAAGATGCAAATGCATTTTTCAAGCCAGCGCTGTAAATCTTTTTCCCTCTGCTACCCTGAGGTGTAAATGCGTTGCAGTTTCCATAAAAGATCCATTCAACGGTTGAACCCCCGGCCCTTCTCTTCCCAGTAGCTGTTTCACGGTGAGCCCTCCAGAGATAAGCCCGTCCTTCATGCGCTGTGTCTAAGCGCAGAGCCCAGATTACACGACCGTGGAGGATTCCCCACCGGCTGCCTGCTCCTCCACCACATCTTCCTGGACATAAACAAGGAGGACGCCGCGGAGAGCGAGCAGGCTTCCACTGTGCTCGGCGTCTTTGTAATCTTGTACGGGCTCGTGTATCTTTGTAATCCCATACGCCACGACTGCAGATAGAGTCTCGGTGCTGCCGTGGATCCGTGAAAACAGAGTCTGAGGAGTGCTAATCACACAGACTCCTGATGAAAAGCTTACAACTCCAGAAACACAACATTGTCTTCTATTGAACAGCTTGTAAAGACACTTCAGGTGGGTCAGCTCATATGAATGTGTGATAGCAAGATATTTATAAAACTGAATTCCCGTTGCATGTCAAATTCAGAGATTTATACCAATGAAATTATACGATGGGAACAAATGTAAATGGATATTGATTAACATGGCAGGAACTGAGACTAAAGAGCCTTTAATGGATTCAAATATACTTCCATCTGAATACAGAATTCATGTTACATAGAGCAGAAGAGTGCAGAAGAGGTGCTCGACACCACTGAGCATTGGTTGCTTCACTAAGGGTGTTAATTGCCTTGCTTATGGTGATGTCCACACCTAACAGCATTGTTGCAACTGGGTTTACATTTTCCTAAGCAGCCGCTCTTAATTGTGCAAAGCTTCAAGTGTCGTGACGTGCAACGCTGCAATTAACTTTCCCAATAAATGTCATTATTGTGGCTCAGTAGGCATTACGGTTCAGTGTGAACGTGCATATGCAACACAATGATGGGGGTTTCTTTTCTGCATTAATGCAGTTTCCGTATGAAAGTCAACGTTACATTTGGGATCCCTCACCATGCTGTGACAAAAAAAACAACGAGAACATCGGCTTTTAAAAAACGTTTCGTGCTTCACGGGATAATTTACACACACGTCTAGAGAAACTGACCAATAGGAGCAAAGCTGTAGTGAAGGATGGACAGATAGCACAAACAATTCTCATCTCTTTTTTAGCCTTTGTCAAGACTCATTCGAAGACCGACAAGCAAAACACAAAAGTCAAGCGAATATAGGTCTCAAACAAGTTCACTTAGATTCAAAGAATCTCAAGGTTGAAGGAAGCAGGCAGGGAGAGAGAAGACAAAAACAGAGAGGCATGCGTTAGAAAAACAGGCAAGAAGTCATTCTAGGATACAGCAGCTCAGAGAGAAGACCTGGCAAAGGTCGTGTCAGGGGAGGAGTGGGGTATATGTATACGACGATGGGCCTGATAAGCTGATTTGTAACAGGTGAGCAGAGTTCCAGTGAAAATCAGGTGATGCAGCGGGGGCGGAAAAAGTGGGGCAGGTGGGCGTGTCCGGTCTGATATGAACAGTTCAAACTGAGAAAGTTGATAAGAATGAATGAAATGAACAGAACGGTGAAAGGCTTTTCATTGTTCATGTGCCGTATGTTCTTGTTTCTGGTTGCTGATCCTTCCTGGCGACATTGATAGTTTGTTAGAAGAAGCAAGCTGTGCCTGGTTGGAGGTGCAGCTCTTTTTATGAAATATAATGCATTAGATTACGTACAGAACATGTGCACACCTTAACCATCATTTAGTTTATCTGCCATAACCTCTTCCTTGTCCTATCCCCTAACCTTAACCATGCAGCTTGCCTTGCCCAAGTAGATTAGACCTGAGGAAAAAGTTTGTCATTGAACTGGTCCTAGGGTTTTTGCAGAATATTGATTTAACTATGCATGATGAATGCTTATTGCAACATGTTCATTTCAAAAACATACCATACATGGTATGGCATGGTTGGTGACAGCTTGTATCCTGAGATTAGTCATCCACTCGTCAGACGGGGTCATTTTTCACAAATTATAGTGCATACTCTACATGCGCAGATTTTTGTCTTTGCATGTTGCAGCAGCACTCAGACAATACTCCAGTGAGAACCCCTCCTCCCTCTCCTTGTTCTGCTCGTCCTCAGATAACTGCCTCCAGCAGAAGATGTCCTGTCGGCACCTGGCACCCAGGGGGAAGGGAGGCCTGCTATTCCCCGCCTGGCACGAACACGTGCATACACCCACCTACCGTGGGCGTCGGCGTGCGGGAGCGGGGAGCATCTCGCTGCGTGTGCGCACACAGCTACTCTGCACGTTATCTGTGTGCATGTGCCAGTGCGCTGCATGGTGTGTTTGTTGCTGCATTATTATGGTGTGCCTGTGAGCTGGTGTTGTCTGTCAATCTCCCCCTGGTCCCAGTCTGCTCTGGCTGGTTTTATTGAAGCAACAGACAGCGTGGGCACACACATACACACACACACACACACACAGAAGCTTGGAGCAGCCCTGATCCCAGGCTGATAGAGACAGACAGAGACTTGGTGAAGTTGAGAGAACAGCCTGGGGTTGTCTGCAGACCACAGGGAATACGCCCCCGAGTCACAAAAAATACTGGAGTAGAAACCTAAAAGAACTCCTGCTAAACTCCCCCCTCCTCTGCCAACACTGCCGTTCAGCTCTGTGTACCTGTTTGTCTGACTCCTGTCTGTCACTTACTCCATCAGCTGCTTAATCATTCCATCTTTATTTCACACCTTTGCATTTATTTAGCAATCTCTGTTTCTTGTCTTTTTTTTTGTCCACAGATTTCTCCCCTTTTATTCATCAGTGCCATCAATCTTGTAGGGAGAAAACCAATGCATCAGCAGTGTAATTTTGTAATCAGCATAGCGAGGAATACAAATCAGATCGGAAGCATGGCCGTAATGCTCGCAATCCATCAGAATGAAAGTGTTACGGACAAATGATAAACATGCATTTTTGGAGGTGATTAATTGTCCAAGCGGCAGATTGATCCCTCGGTGCGCTCGCAGATCTTAGTTTAGTTTACTTCTTTCCTTTCTGTCGATGGACTCGAGAATACGAAACCGCGAAGCCACGCTTCCTGTGTGCAGTGTGAAATCGATTTGAATGTAGTGACAGTTCACTAACAAAGACCACGCCTTAACTGATGCAAATATGTTTATTGGTGGACAGGTAGTGAGAGAAATGGATGGAGGATAAGGGTCAAAGGGTATGGGATGAAATGGGTTGAGGGGATGGGATAAAAAGGGATGTAAAGGGGTCATGAGGATGGGATGAAAAGGGATGGAAGCGGTCGAGGGGATAGGATGAAAAGGATTGGGAGAATGATGAAAAGGGGTCGGAGAGGATGAGATGAAAAGGGTCAGAGAGGATGGGATGAAAATGGGTCAAGGCGATGGGATGAAATGGGGTCAAGGGGATGGGATGACAAGGGTCAGAGAGGATAGGATGAAAATGTTTCGAAGGGAAGGAATGAAAAGGGGTTGAAGGCGATGGGATGACAAGGGTTGGAGGCGATGGGATGAAAAGAGTCGAGGGGAAGGGATGAAAAGGGGTTGAGGGGATGGGATTAAAAGGGATGAAAAGGGTTGAGGGGAAGGGATAAAAGGGGTCGAAAGGGATGAGGTGATAAGGGTCAAAGGGTATGGGATGAAAAGGGATGGAAGGGGTTGAGCGGAAGGGATGAAAAGGGTTGAGGGGAAGGGATAAAAACGGGTTGAAGGGGATGGGATGAAAAGGGGTCAAGGCGATGGGATGAAAAAGGTTGAGGGGATGGGATAAAAAGGTGTTGAAGGGAAGACATGAAGACGGTGGAATATGAAGATGGATGATAGTAGAGGAACCCAGTGATTGAGACTCAGGATGAAGGCACATCTAAGGAATCTTCAGCTCCTTGCCCCCCAAAAGAGTTTCAAACTGATTCCATCAAAGCCAGTCCCAGTGGTCTTAAAGACACCTCACAGAACCAGAGCCTGACACACCTGGGTTGAGAACTGAGATGAACGGAGAGAGAAAGTTGCCGAACTTAAGTTATAATTACTCCATTTTGGGACTAAGCATTGCAGGGCTGATGCTTTTTGCTGCTGCTGTTTGTTTTCACTACAATGCTGCAGGCTTTACTATGCGTGTCTGATTGGGAGATTTAATTTTGTTTATGGCATTTACTTATTTTATTCCTTTCCATCGGCGGCTATTAGGAACTTCCACAGCATCACTAAGCACCCAGCCTCTCTACAGTGGATAACTTCCTCCTGTCATTTTGCAGCTACAGTATGGTGCCCCATGGTTGATGGAAACAACGTGCAAGACAAGTAAGCTGGCTAATTAGAGAAACGTCTTGTAAATTGGTCGTACATCATGCTGCTAAATACTGCAGTAATTATACAGCTTTGGCATTTGCTTTCCTTGACTTGAATACGAAGCTTATTAGTCATCATAATACCCGTTTCTCCAACCTTCTAGCTGCTGAAAATACACGAGGATGGTGTGAGGGGTTTCGAAAGCACCTGGCAAAGTAATCATTGATTCATGGCTATTGATCCCCAATCCTATCAACTCCTGCAGATATATGACGCTCATTTTGTGCAGCGGGGCAGGGAGAATAATCTTACTGATTGCTCCTTCGTTCCGAGGGGCGTTTATTTTTACTTCTGCATAACTATCGGCCGGGGCCAACGCAAGACTGAGCGATTGACGCCGGTTACCCCCCCTCCGGCAGTCAAAATATCGGACCCCGCGCCGCCTGGCCCCGGCCGCGGCCGTCTCGATGAAAGATTGATGAGGCTCTTCAGGTAGACACAAAGCTAAGTGTCTTGTTTATTAATGCGCTGTGATTGCATCCATTAGCTGCCCTGTGTAAACTAATCGGCGTATAATGTGTGTTGTCATTTCAGCCTAACCGCTGATAATGTATTCCTCCCCCGTCTTCGCAAATGCTGTTATTTTCTAATAGACTCATAGAAATAATGTCGTGTCAGGAGTAAGGATTTTTCTCCCCGCTCACTCCGCTGAGCAGTAAGCATGTTTCCCATTCACAGTGATTGCTGAAGTCGCTTCATGCTTCAGCTTGCTGTGTTTTTTATTTTAGATGTTTGGTGCTAGGTCTGGACAAATAAAGTTGGGCTGAAAATCCACTTTTTTATTTAATCATACCTGGAGTAGTGCGGATTTACCGAAAGGCAGGGGTGTTTATTTTAAAAAGAAATTGGGTCAAATCTCCGCAGCGTCCTGAAATATGACTGCAGACAACCTTTCCCTTCTGCATGAGATGACATCCAAAAACACATCAACACGGCGGCAACACCGGGGACGAAGATTATTGACTCGTAATAGCAGATCTAATAGTATTCCTTTCACAACAGGATTAGAAAAAAGAAAAAAAATACAGCCCGCCAGAACCGTAACAGTATCATAACCACCACACTGGCTGACATCCAGCTTGCCGTCCTCGGGGATCAATTTCTTCAAAGCATAATGTATCTCCTTTTATTCTCCATCTGAGATGCAGAGTTGGTGATCTCAAGGTGCTCAGCGAGACTTTGAAGTGCAAAAGAGCGAGAGATGGAAGATTCGCGGCCCCGGTTTCTCCCCCCGCTGAGATGCTCTGACCTCAAGTGAGCTGAGTGAAACTGAAGCAAATTGAAAGTAAGTTTGGCAGGGGCCACGCCGCGGTTCAATGTACATACTGGAAAATAAACCTTGTGAAACTACCTGTCAGAATCGATTTACGACGCCAATAAATTTCAAAGGGCAATCTGTGGCTTTTTAAAATGACACTTCTCCTCTGACCCGACGCTGGCTCACGTACTTTTATGAGAGTTATGTGCAATTTTTATTACAGGACTAATTTCACAATAATTTGCACAAAATTGCCAAAGCAAATTTTCTATGGGTGCTATCAAATATATTTGATGTAACTATATTTCATCTTAATACAGAGAACAATATGAAACAGTACAAAGATCAGGCGTAACATTATGACCACCTTCCTAATATTGTGTAGGTCTCCCTTGTGCCTCCAAAACAGTTGTGACTCATCAGAGAATGGACATGGGCCTTCTGAGGGTGTCCTGTGGTGTCTGGAAACAGGATGTTGTTAGTGGGGGGGCCTTTGAGGGGAGGGGCCTCTGTGGATCATCCCACAGATACTTGATCAGTTTGGGATCTAGTAAATTTGGAGGCCAGGTCAACACCTTGTGCTGTTCTTCATGTTTTTTTGAGTTGTTCCTAAACCATTTTTCTATTGGGCTGCATCCTGCTGGGGATGGCTGCTGCCATCAAGGAGTGGCGTTGCTTTGGGGTGGGGGTGCCTGGTCAATTTCTCTTCCAAAGACGCATCAGTTAAATTGCTTGGTGATATTATTGTATGCGTATAAATAGTATGATGTATTGACCCGTGGGTAACGTGTGTTCTCACTTCAAACCAATTGCAATCAGGCTGAGACCACCCTCCAGTAGTAGGAAAGATGCTCCCAGCTTCGGAACAATGCACAAGATGCGAAAGACTGTTGTGTCAATTTACCAAAATTACAAAACTACAAAGCGTCTCCCTATTTCCGGCCTCTCCACCTTGATCCCTGCATCATGTATAAAGTGACAGGTGCGCTTTGCATCCCCACAACGTATTCGCCAGGCAGTCATCTATAAATAAAACCCACCTCTTCTTGCAGCGGGTTCACGCCAAGGCGGCTGCCAGTCGCACGGGGACTCCACTTCACAAGCACAACAAATATATCACACAGAGAGAGAACGAGGGAACAAAAGAGAGAAATAGTGTCAGTCTGGATTTTTTTTGTGTTTTTTTTTCTTTTTTTTTTTCTTCAGCAGTGCACATGCCTCTGAGTGTACCACATGCTGTGCTGCTACAATAGCTGTTTGCAAGTTGAAGCTAATGGACAGGTCTGCACATTAAGTGTGCCTTTGAGATTATGGACATTTTTTTTTATTAGAGGGTGAGCTAGATGGAGAAACAAATGCAAAAACAACCCGGTTGGAAGCCACAGTCACACAAAATGTTTAACAATCAGTTAATGAGGCCAAACACATGTGACCTCTTGCCTTTGATTTGGTTCGGTCTGAGCTGCCTTGGCTGTTTTCATTCAGTTGAAATGCTTTACCGAGCACAACAAGATACACTGATATCATAGATGGCAGCTCTAGAAAAACACATGCGAACAATCACGGCAAACACCTCCCCATGCGCCGCCGCACACAGAACATTTACACAGCACCTCTGCTTGTTCTATTGTCCTAATTATAAACACACCTGCAGTCCTTTCCTTCCTGCACCGAGGTTCCCACAAAACCAATCGGACGGCCTGAAGGGGAGAGTCACAATGATGTAATTACTTATCCAGGTTCCCAGGATACACAGAAAGGAAAACAGAAGAAGGAGGTAGGCTGGGGAGGGGTTGGGGGTGGGGGGTGGGGGGGGTGGCGATGCAGGACCGTGGCGAAACAGCAAAGCCAGTTTCGGTTCTCTTTAAAGCCGGCTTGTAAAATGATTCCGGATTACCCCGATACATGATTTAATGGTGCATTCTCCATTGGTTCAGCCCACCAGAGCACAAAAGTATTACGGGGCGGGGGGTAGGGGCGGGTGAGGAGGGGTGGTCTTGTCTGGGAAACAAATCTTGTGGTTGTTTTTCTGGCAGAAGAATTGCTTCAAAACAAAGTATTTTCAAGTCAGGGGCAATCTAAGTGGAGGAATTAAAAGTCGGAGGAGGGAGCCAAAGATCAGCAGGTTTTGTTGCCAAGTAAACTGGAGGAGAGTGGATATTGGGATGACCATGCACCATGCTATGGCAGTTTATATATATGAACACTTTAACTATTAAAATATGATATAAGTGCTGGAATATGGCTAAAATGTGGAGGTTACACATTAGTACCAAGCAGTCAAGCTTTAAAGTTCTCCGTTTTGTATTTTGGCGACACCTGTGGCGGCAGGTGGCAACTGCGGGCGTGTTTTTCGACTTCACTTCAGGACTCGTATAATTTTAGCAGTGGAGCATACACTGATCAGCCACAGCATTATGACCACCTTCCTAATATTGTGCATGTCTCCCTTGTGTCAAAACAGTCATCGGAAAATGGACATGGGCCTTCTGAGTTGAGGGGACGGCCCTCTGTGGATCATCCCACAGACCACTTTGGGATCTAGTGAATTAGTCAGGCTGCATCCAGCTGGGGATGGCTGCTGCCATCAAGGAGTGTCATTGCTACGGGGTGGGGGTGCTTGGGTCTGCCATATCAAAAATGCACGGCCAGTATCTAAACCTGTATTCTAATCTGCAAAGGATTTTGTTCTTTTCTTTGATATTGTTCCTTACCCGTTACTTCTGCTGTTTTATTGCACACCGCCTGCACAGTTCTGGTTTGCTTTCTGTTCCCCACTCATCCACATATCTCACAATGACATTGTTCTGCCGCCTGTCTGCAGATTTACATTAACTTCACACACACTCGACCTTTCCTAGTGTTTCAGTTTATCTAAATCTTGACTCCGACCCACAATATTTACTCCTTCTGCCAAGGTTATTTGTGTAACTAGCTATATTTAAATTGCGACTGTTTGTAGTTGTCCTTGCGGCCACTGCGGCACTTGAGAAAGAAAAGCTCTCTCTGGAGAGAGAGCGCGAGAGAGAGAGAGAGAGAGAGAGAGAGGATGCAGATGAGGGGTGGGGGAGACTCTTTTATTGCTTCCGAACTTGGAGTGGTGTTCGGCGCTTTTCAGAGATGACCTTCAGTGACTTTGTTTTCAAGCGAGCTGAAGTGTCTCGGGGATTTGATTGGGAGCAAAATAACATGACTTCATGTAACGCCGACGTAGTGAAATTTAAAAACAAGGCAGATTAGGGAAGAACAGAAAGCGGAGGTTGGTGATGTTTTGGTGCATTCATTCAAGGTAAAGCTTCTACCTGCTCAGGTGGCTTCGCTGGAGGGGATTTGGAGAGCACTTGGAAAGTGGAGAGAGACTTACAACGTTAAGGTTAACTTTTGAACCAGACTTCCACAAATGAGTCTCTGAAAGCACTCAGAATTAATTCATCAAAGATCCTGACGCTCATACACATCAGATGTAACACTTATTTTCTCACTTGCCCCCCTCCTTTCCCTCCCTCGGTCACATTAGTGGAGACGCCGGGGTGCACAGCCTGCTCGGCTCTTTTTGGTTGCGGTGATGGTGGTAATGGTGGAAAAGGGGGAGGATGAGGATGAGGAGGGGGTTGCCTCTGTTTGGCGGGCATTTGATTCGTTGCCATATTCTCTGAAGCTGAAAAACAGCCCCATCAGTAACTCATTTCATATGGACGTGCTCTGATGTGGCAACTGCTTTAGTCCCTGCCCAGTGTGGCGCTTTGCTGTAGGCACTTTGTATTCAAGTCCTGTGTTATTCCTCTCTTCTTGATTACACAATGCCAGCCAGTGGAAGCTATTTAGCATGAGGAAGGAAGCCGGTGCTAATTTGAATTGTTCCCTTATTGGTATTTCTGGCAAAAAAAAAAATAAAAAAAAAGTCAAAACAACAGAATTCGTGAGGCGGCGAGGGACGTTTGACATCTTGACCTGCGCCCCGTGGCTGTAAGTGGCTGTCAAAGCAGCGCTGTCATGTCCCATCTTAGGTGCAGCGGCTCTCCTATTGACCAAGCGAGCAGACAGTTTTGTCGTCTTGTGGAGAGCAGGGAGAGAGAAGGGTGGCGGGATGGGAGGAGGGTGTAAGCGTCCTCAGGGTGTAATCAAATCCAAAACGATAAACACAACAGGAAATAGGAAACAGTATGGGCAATTAGGTGGGCATTTCCCGTCACCATCCTGAAAACTAAAGGAGCCCAAAAATAATTTGGATGTAAACAATGCGAGCCCCCTCTTTTCCCCTGCACTTTAGAAAAAGAAAAAAATTGAGATCTCTTTGTGCGGTTGCCTATTAGCGCTTAATTGAGAGAGTCCTGGGATAAGCTGTGGAAGAATGCGAGCACTGTCCAAGTGGTGGCAGGGCCCCAAGAGTGAGGGGGCGAGGGAGGACACAAATTCCCCCCTCCCTCCCTTCCCCCATTTTCCCCCTCCTCCTTACACAAGAGCAACGCTGTAAAGTCCACCAAACTGCATATTTAATTTGTGTGACGAGCCGAGGAAAATAGTTTGCTGCTCAGTTTTTTCTCCTCTCTCCCCTCTCCTCTCCTTCCCTTCACTTCCTTCTCCCCGCTCCGCTGCTACGTCTTTGTTCCAATCCCTCGACGGCTTGTTCACTTACTTTCCGTTTGACGTTCATTTGTAAGAACTTCAAAAAAACACGCTGGCACAGAATATACAGACAGATGTTAGCGATGAAATATTTATCCCATAAATTGTAACCTGGATTCCTCGCTTGCCGTGTGAGCTTAGCCAACATGTCTATTATTAATGATGAATGGGCTTTTTTTTTTTTTTTTACATTTTTTGTCAGCTCTTTGTTGATTTGTAAAACAGCTGCATGAGAACTTTTCCGATTTCTATTTTATTTATTTTATTTTATGATTATTTATTTCCGTGTAAGCATGTAGCAGTGACGATGAGCGATGAGGGCCGCAAACCGCAAGCTCAGGTCTGTTTTCACCCGATGAATCTTCATCTGAAATCCATCTTTATCTGCTCCCCGATGGTGATGACTGGCCATTTAAAGATACTCAGGCTGTCTGTTGAGACGGAGCCAGGAGCGCTTGAGCCCCGAGCCGCGGTCCAAGTTCCTCCCACTGCTTTGACACGTAAATAAAAGGGAATAATAATGTTCGGCGGCTGCCTGAGCGGCATGCTAATACGGCTGAAAGTGCCCTTTAACCAATGCACCATATCAAAAAGGTGGAAAATATGATCCTGAGAGGCATCTAACAGTCCGTGGAAAGCTGTAATCCTGCACAACTGGGACTCCTGCCGCCTTACTTTATCTGCAGCTAAATAAAACCATTACGCTCTAATGTCCATATCTGAAGCAAGCAAGCTGAGTGAATTCAGCAATCTGTGTTTAACTATAAAACCTCCAGATGAGGTCTGTGCCGTGCACGTAAAACCAACAAGTATTGCTCTGATGACTATTTGTTTTAGAGCGACCCTTTTTTTTTTTTTATTTCCCCTTTCTCTCTACAAAGCACTGAATAAAACAGGGACGGTGGGAAATTCAGAGGCTGAGATTAATTGGCATGCAAGCAGAGTAACTGTCCACAGTCTGCCGATCACAGGGCTAGCCAAGCATGACAAGCATAGCCTATCTTCTACTTTTCATTAGGGCACGGACGGGGGCCAGCCACAAGCTTTATGCTAAACAGGGTTGATACGGCTGTCTCAGTCTCCCAAAGACCTTTACACCCTCAAAACAAAACAACAGGATATGTACCGACAAAAGCAAACAATGTCGGAGGAACGGGAAGAGAAAAAAAAAAAAAAAAAAAGAAGAAAGAAATAGGACGGTTCTTCCTGCGCTGAGCCCGTCATGCAAATAAAAAGGAATGAATAGCTGGCGGGGGAATGAGAGGGAAGTGCGGTATCAGAAGTCGTCTTGACTTGCGGGGGAATCAATGAGTGAAGTGTCCGCGTATGATTAACTGGGCCTTTATTCTGGAAGCGTGCCTGCTCAATTTTCAAAATGTACGTTTCATTTATTGGGATCCATTAACCGGGGCGTGTTGGCAGAAATATGATTTGGGTATGCAACAGTGGCAAACTAATTAAAATATAAACTAGGCTGTTGTTTTTTGGTGTATGTTCCACCCAAGGAAACAAACAATAAATAAAACGGGTTCAGAATACCTTTTTCTCCCCCCCCCACCCCTCCTTTTTAACATTCATGCCAAAAGAGCATCTCCAGCTGATTGGTGTCGGTGTCTAACAAGCAGAACGCACATTAGATTACAAGAGTTTCAAATTCTAATTTAAACTGGAACAAGTTCTGCTTAACTTTTGGATGCATTTCAAACCTTCGCTGCGGCTCTGGCAGATAAGTAAACCGTTCAGTTTCCACCACAACGCCAATGTTAGCACTGCCATTCTGTAGCGGCACGCTATCAACAAATGTGATTGGGCTAAATATGCAGAAAATCCTCATTTAGAGACACCGTCTACTCAGATGTCTGCTCTGTGTTCTGTGCTGCCGTGATTTCAGTGGAAGTAACCGTTGATCCGCCTTTATTAACTACGACGTGAGCCGCTCGGTGAAGCTCAATACAGCTGACCAGTCGGCCAGTAGCATTTTAGCGGATTACAGAACAGTGCCGACACAGATATAAATGCTTTCACTGGCGCGAAGAGTCTGCAAGAGCCCATTGCAGGAGCATAAAGCTTCAGAGGTGCTGGATAAAGTTCTTCAGACATAGCCTGGCTGGCCATTTCCTCCCGTTTCCAGGCATTACGCTAACCCAACCCTAGCTTCTGACATTAGCCTCGTAGGCTATTTACTGGAGTCTAGTCTCCAGAGTGGTATCTGTATTCTCTTCAAACTCACAGCAAGAAAAAGGATGTGTTTCTCAGAATGTTGGACAATTCCTTTAAGAAAAGAGTCTTACTTTGTAAGAACTAAAAAACAAATCATAACTTGCTCCATGTGATTTTGCACACTGTCTAATGCTAATGCTCGTCCTTAGCCCTAACCTTCACCATGTCTTTACCATTTTTAAATGTCATGCAAACAAAGCTTGATGCCATTTACATGCAGTTCCATGATATCAAGAGTTGTAAAACATGAAATACTCCTGTAGCTCTGGAAGGAGCTTTAAGACGCCTAACAAGATAATCCTGACGTAATAGTTATGGCACCAGGGTAAGCTCAGACGGAGGGGTTGGTGTTTCTTTTTAAAACCGCTAAACGCCATGACCACCACTTACGAGTTAGGAGAACACAGGATTCATTGTTTGTTTCCTGTTCAATTGTGTCTCAT
Source organism: Chelon labrosus (assembly GCF_963514085.1). NCBI lineage: Eukaryota > Metazoa > Chordata > Actinopteri > Mugiliformes > Mugilidae > Chelon > Chelon labrosus. The sequence goes on along the minus strand of NC_140351.1, from coordinate 6,124,805 downwards.
AAGCTCCCAGCTTTGTGAAAACCTACCCCCCTAATAATGAATCCTGACGTGGTCACAGTTATGTCACCAGGTCGGTACACATCGGCGTCACTGGCACCAAGAGGAAGCTGATTTATCGTTTTCGGACCTTGACACATACCTGGAAATAATTAATATCACAGCCTGTGCCTTGCATAAAAAAAAACAGCTGGGACAGAAACTATTAACTGCATAATGGAAAAGTAGTTCCCACACTACAAACCAAAAGTCAGAAAATTCCGACCTCTGCTGCTTTATCAAAAGTCCCCCAACTTTCTGGAAGTGTAATGCTGACTCAAGGAGCTGCTGCCACTGCCTCCACAGTCAAAATGAAAGTGCACTGCCACAGAAAGCGGGGACAGGAATCAAATTCTGTTGAATCACTGCCTGCGACTGCAAATAACAACTGAGCCTGGCATAGCCGGACTCAATTCTTATCTGAATGTTAAGCCTGGTAACACGCCATTTGGATTTCATTATGGGATGAGTTTCAACTGATACAGACAAAAATGTATCTCTGCACACAATTTAGATAGTCCTACCATAAAAGTAGAGTCATTTTACTGCAAACAAATTCAACTCCACGGCGCTCAGAAAACTACGTACGTTGCCGTATCTCACCACGTAAAACCATTCGATTGGCTCTTTGCAAGAGCATAATCGGTTCACCAATGGAGTGACGACAAACCAGCTTCCCTCCACCATGAAAAAAAAAAGGATAATAACACCTTATAGAGCATCCAAAAATGTTAAAATAAAGGCAACAGGACTTGCAGAGTTTCTTGAAGACATTTTGCTACTCATCCAAGTTGCCATTTATACCATGACCTGGACGATTGAGAACCTTCACAGACAACTTAAAGGGGTATTATTGTTTTTTTTACAACCTGGACCTTATTTCTGGCATAAAATACAATATTACTCACCCATATAACTTTGGTGTCATTTGGAGTCGTTCCGAAGCGTATATACATATATACATATATGTGACTGGGGCACCGATTCACGGATGTGCAGCGGTTTGTTGTTCTTTGGCCAGCTGTTCCTCTCTCTGCCTCCGCATCCTCCTTTCAACGAGCTCCTCATCTGTATACTCTGGCTCAAAATGGTAAGGACGTCCATCATAAACAAAGTCATCGTCCACAACCTCAGAATCAGAAAAATATTCAGCCATGTTGCAAAAAACTAGCAGTAGCAAATTACAGGTAAACGCTCAGAGATGACATCATCCAGGTCAGAAGTTAACAGGTCAATGTACAGATCCCGGATGATGATAAAAGGTAACTCCGGACTCAACGGGGAATAGCACTAGCACATCATAACAAAATATTGTTGAAATGAGTTTCGCAGCAGATAATGCGTTATTTAGAGGCTGCGTTTCGGTGCCCTAGTCGCTCCCACTATATGGATATATGTGGCGCGCCGCTGGATCTAAATATCTTCCCAACAACTCCAAATGACACCAAAGTTATATGGGTGAGTAAACGATCGTATTTTATACCAGAAATAAGGTCCAGGTTGTAAAAAAAACGATAATTCCCCTTTAAGTAGTAGTTTGTCGTGTTTAGTTTAAAGATATATTGTGGTTAATTGTGCATGGCAAACAAAACAAACAAGCTTATTTGTGAGAAGCTATGGAGATATTGATGCTAGTATCATGCGGAAAGCTAAGCAAGCCACATATCCCCTTCTCTTACCGCCACAAAAGGTCGCCCTCCATGTGACTAACACTCCTCTTTACCTATCCAGGACAAGTGACCAGAGGTTGGCAGAGGTTGAAACCAACATTATCCCCCTTCTGCTGAAGTGGATACGAGTGATCACAGTCCTTACCTCCACCACATCTGACCTAGTTTATGGAAATCACCTCTCCGCTGAGCGGACGCCTCCAGCTCATCATAGGGGAATTTTCCAGAGGCTCTCAAAGGCCAAGAGTAATATCAGCAGAGGAGCATGAGGGAGAGGGAGATGTCACCACCTTCGCTGTTTGTCTGCTCAAAAAATAAAATAAATAAATACTAAAGGATGCTTATGGTTGCGGATTGAGAGTGGATCTAGAGTGCTATATTGAAAAACACCATTACCAGCCATGATGACGGTGGATTATTGTCATTGAAAGTGGCGCTGTCTGAAATGACATGATTGGGCCCTTAGCCAAAGAGCGGAGCAGCCCCGGGGCTACGACAGGTTGTTGCTCTTTCTGTTCTCGCTGTGGGCTGACATCGGGTGGGCAACCATTTCCTCGGGGGCGGGTGGGAACGCATTATTTTGATAGCAGCCCCTCCCTCACGCTAAAAAAAAAAAAAAATGACAAAACCCTCCAATTTCTGCTGGAGTGTATTCTTCAGCCGAGCATGGGAGGCTGCATTCACGGCCACCGAGTGTTAATAATGTGCCAAACAATTATGTCACAGTCTTTGGCCTCGCATGTGAGAAAGTTAGCCCTCCCTCCCCTGCTGTGTTACAGTATGCAAATGGGGAACAAAAAAAAAAAAGGCTAAAGTCTGAGAACTAGATCTTACGGATCGGGGCCAGGCTAGTGTTGTGAAGCAAAGTGAATGGCATCTGTAAGCTTTTATGGGAGGTTTGGAGGGGGTGAATTAGAGCAGCACTCCATGGGAAATAAATTGGGAGTAAAGGAGCATGCTTTTTTTTTTTTTTTTTTGTTCTCCGTGGGGGCTGCTGGAGGGTTTTAACCATAAAGAATCTCTGGATTTCTCAAACTACAGAGCGTAATCCGTGTAGTTTTTCACCTCGTGCATTCGTGCGCGCTGGCCCTCAAAATAGCTCGGCGGGGATAAATAATGAGAGCCGCAGTGGAGGCTGTTGGGTGACAGAAACTGGAGACATCACACGAGCTTGCTACCGCAGGTTTACTGTGGGAAATGTCGCTGCTTGGCCATTGATGTTTCCTGTTTCCTTTGGCGAGAACACTAGTTAAAAATGCGAAGTACAACAAGGGAGAAAAGCTGGAACGAGTAGCATTTTGGAAGAAACCGAGAACTAATGCAATTGCCTCAACACGTATGATTGATTTTTTTCTCCCTCCACTAAGAGCCTTCATCTTTCCACCGTAAATTACTGACATTATTTACATTGCGCCGACAAAGGCTGGCGAGAGAGACTGTAAAACCGTGATGGGGTCAAAGCGTCCTCCGTGCTCTATAAATTATGCGTCCGGTGCATGTTTAATCACATGAAGCACACGGCTGACGAACAAACCCTGGCCTGACCTTCTCATAATTAAAATGCAAAGTAACCTGTTGCCCGTCTGCCGCGGTTATTGGACGTGATGTGGCGCAGTCAGCCAGCCAGCCTCCTCTATCAAACCTGAGGCGTATAAATCTGGTGCATCGCTGTGGTTATTTTCCACAATGCAAAATCGCAATTTCTCCAAAATTCTAGTGCAGAAGAATGTTCAATCAAACTAAAAATGTATGTTTGCTCGATTACAACATGCATCACATGTGAGCTTGGTATGATTTTCATATGTTAAGGCAACAAGTTTGGATTTTTAAAGGTTATTGTTCCTTAAGATCTAAGCTGGAAGTAACAGCATATACATTCTGCACCGTATTTCTTTATTAATAATTAATAGTCATATTTGGCACCAGGGTAGCAAGGAAAGGGAAAACCCGAGTGCAAGACACACAGTCCTGAGAGGCAAAGGCGCTGCAGAAGTTGGCAGGTTAAACCCAAAAACAACAACAAAATGTGAAATCTAACCCGAAAACACAGCAAAAGAACAAAAATACACAGAGAATCAGTGAAAACAAGCAGAGAGCAAGCACATGACTCAAAAGATGACCTGACAAGGGGGGAAGACAGGGCCATATATACACACACAAGTGCTGACGGGTTAACGAGACACAGGTGAAACCAACAAGGGGAGGAGCATACAGACAAAAGACACAAGGCAAGACAGGTGGGGGTAATCACAGGGGTGGGAAAAAACAAAGACAGGAAGTAAACTTAAAGAGAAAACTATACATTACAAGATTAAACTGGATAACAAAAGGTACCAAAACACAATATCAAGCCAATGCCCCATGTTGAATAGGGGTAAGAGTGCACAGGTAAGAGAGATCCCTCTAATTGGCTGCTCAGCTTTGCAAAAAAATGCACAAGAACAGAGATGTTAAGTGTAAAGAAAACACTAAAGTCGGGAGAGCACACGCAGACTCCTCTCATTTGAACTTTGGAATTCACAAATATTTTCTCAGTCATTGAGAATGATAAAACTTCTGGTCATTCATTTTGGAGCTCTTCGTATAGCCTCCTAGCCTTGCATCTTATAGCTCTTGCAGGTTTCTATTTTGAATGACGAATGCACACTACGAACATATGCGCCGACTGGCCACAGGCTGTAGTCTTTGTGGTGTGTTCGAGTGCAACTTTTCGATCCAGACACAGTCGGAGGAATGCAACGTCACAGTCGGCCTCTGTTGCCGGGAGTTGATGTAAGTTTGGAAAGCCCTTACTCCAAAGAGCACATAATACACACAGTTCATTCACACATTAAAAAGAAGAAGAAAACATGGCTTCTGGAATGAAACCATTTCTGTAACTGCTTGTCCTGTGAAGGGTTGCGGGGGGGGGGGGGGGCTATCCCTGGACAGGTCACCAGTCTGTCTCAGGGCTAACACAGAGAGACAGACAACCATTCACACTCACACCTACGGCCAACTTAGAGTCACCAATGAACCTAACAAGCGTGTCTTTGGACGGTGGGAGGAAGCCGGAGTACTCGGAGAGAACCCTCAGTCGGCCCATGGATTCAAACCCAGAACCTTCTTGCCGTGAGGCATCAGTGCAAGCCACCATGCCACTGTGTGTTCTTTAATCACAAATTATTTCACTGTGCAAATCAAACCTTTCGATAATGACAGAAATAGATCCCAGCTAGACAACGGCTCATGAGAAGCAGTTGAATTCTGATCAAACATTGTGTGCTAGCTCGTTCTAATAAAGAATTTACAGTATATTCTGGTTTATTATCCAGCATGCTAGGGGTTAATAATTATTTTTCTTTTTTTCTTCTTTTTTTTTGCCGAATATAAAAAAGGAACTGTAAACATTGTTAATATTTACCCACTTGTGGTAAAAGGGAAGAACAAATTCCATCTAATATATTGGCTTATTTTTGCATTTGTAAACTCTCATATCTTCAAAATGTCATCCAGTAATGAAACACAGAATGAAAAACCACCAAAATAGGCGATGTGAGGATTGCACCGCTGCCTCGTGTTGGCTTTTTATTCTTTTATTTTTTATTTTTTTTCCCTCCCCGAGCCGACTGTGGAACTAAGAGGCTACTCTCTTCCCAGAGAGCGGCTACCATTAGCTGCTCTCATCAATGTCGCTCCAGGGTTATGAAACCTTTTAACATTCCTGAGTGTCGTCTCAGAAGCATTATGCATCAGCATGCGAGAGAGGCCGTCCGCAGCCTGACTCATTTATATTTTACTACGGGACCCCTGACCCAAAGAATAAGCTGGCAAAACAAAACAATCGCTTTAATAATTGGCGGACAGCTGTCTTTTTCCTCGGGGAGTGGCAATTAATCTTTGAAATATGCTGGAGAATATGTCAGCTGAAAATAGAAAGAGCACGCCCTCTCCCCCTGCTCACTGATTCCATCATTATTTTTTCCAATGAAGAGAGAAGCATAGATGTAAAGCCACAGTATGATGTGTGAGCAATTTAAAATGCTAATAAACATTTTAAGAGTTTAAATAAATACAAATCTAATGTACATGTTGTCACGAGGTTTAGTGTCTAAATCAACCCGGCTGCCTACTTTTGTTTTTTTCTTTAATCTCTCCTCTTTCCTCGTCACCTTGCAACATTTCCTATATGTGCTTCACTTTTTTTTTTCCTTTTTTTTTTATTTCTTTTTAGTTGATAATTAATTAGTGTGACCAAAAATTAATTAGGGTCTAGTGCAAAGAATGCCGGTGTGCATTGCAAAATTAATTCCTGGGATGGAGGTGGAGAGAGGAGGATTAATATTCCGCATGAGCGTCCCCCTGTTCGTTCGTGGCTTTCGGGGGTTTTAATTGGAGATGATGAAGTGGAATGTAAATATCAAACGCATAAAACCCGATGATTGACTCATCACGGCTGCATTTACATATTTGTGAAGTAAAGAAAGGAAACAGGTATTTGACAAAGTTGATGCTTGTACATGTATTGATGATTTTGCCTGTGTTCTCAGTGTTAGGTATTTAGGCTTCTCTAAGGCCCCATTCAGACTTTACATTGAGGCCCACTTGTGGTTCCTAGAATTTCAAATAGTAAAAAGGGAGGTAGAGCCTTCAGCTATCAGGCTCCTCTCCTGTAGAACCAGCTCCTTGTTTGGGTTTGAAAGGCAGACACGCTCTCTACTTTAAACATCAGGCTTAAGACTTCCCTTTTTGATAAAGCTTATAATTAGCGCTGGACTGAACCATCCCTTAGTTATGCTGCAACAGGCCTAGGCTGCTGGGAGACGATGCACTGAGCACATATCCTCTACTCTCTTCTCTCTCGCACCAAGCTCCTATCCTCCACTTTCTTTTCTCTGGCACCAAGCTCTTGTCCTCTAATTTCTTATCTATTACTAGTCATGCAATTCTGTGCCATTACTGTATAGCATGATAACTGCTGTGTGTCCCTCTCTCCCCTCAGACCGGATATTGTAAAGCGTCTTGAGACAATTTGTATTGACACTATATAAATAAAGTTGAACTGAATTGAATAGATCTGTCCTGGGGAATCTGATCATAAGTGGCCGGCTCAAAAAACAGGTGTGAACACACCCAAAACACATTTGAAAGATCACATTTGTATGTGTTCTGGGTCCCATTTGACTCTTATGTGTGTAAATAAATGTGAACAAGAATTAACAAACGAAATTACTGAATGTGAGTAAGCCGTGTGCAATTATGTCATTAAATAACGTGGTTAATTATTGATTCCATCATAAAGAAATTTTATGTATTTCCTCAATTATCACCAGCGTCTTTATTTATCTTTATTACCGGAGATTAAATTGCATATGGAAGCTTCTAGGGTTCGATCTATAATCGGAGTTTTGTGCAGGTCTAACCAACGTCCGTGGAGATCAGTCAATTATAATAATAAAGAAAGTGTGTCCATTCATAAGGCACACACAAAAAACAGGACTGTTCTTGGTTCTGAAACAGCAGTAAAGATCCATCCAGAGACACCGGCCGTCTACTGCGCCCCAAATTACGTCGGATTTTATTTACATTCAGAGTGCAGATCTGAGGAGCTGGCTGGAGATTTTAATGCCAGGTGCGAACACAGGCGGTAAAAGCTGGCCACTTGTGATCAGACTGCCCAGGTCGGATGTTAATGCAAGGTCTGAACGGGGCCTTTGAACTTTTTCGCACCTGAAAAAACAAAGGTCGGAAGCAAGGATCATGTTTTTGTTTCACTGTATACACTTTAGTTTTGGTTGCACGGTTCAAATACGTGAACAGATCTTCACACAGCTTGCCTATGTCGTGTCAAAAATCACTATCGACAGTGCCTTCCTTTACTTGACGTCGTTTAGTTGCACGGCCGTGGGTCTGGCATTGCTACGTCGTCAACGTGGTGAGTACAGCTTCTGAATGCAAAATAGTGAACGAACAGATTTGGATGCCGCTATAAAATGTTATTATGGGATTACTAACAGCAGCACTGTTTGTCCTTGTGGCATTGTGCATCTTTGAATACTGCTCTAAAAGTTTCCTCGTCTTCCGGTTGTTTGTGCATCGTCTTGTCTTCTCATCATCTCTCCCAAAATATACCTACTCGGAAACTGACGCATTTTTATGTATTTAATTTTACATACTTCACTTTAAAACTTGTTCTCCTCCTCTCCCCCATACGCTACCGCTGCTGCTCATCTTTCTTTTTTTTGGGGGGATTTTGGTGACAGCCTGCGGGAACTTCCAGCAAAGGCTGAAACCATTCAAAAGGTGTTTTCACACTAGAAACCAACTGTACATTCTACACCCCTGACCTGGACTGAGAACATCTCTTTTCGTCGGGCCGATTTCACAGGACGGCGGCGAGGCTTCACACCTAAATATTGGTTCAGAAAAGTCTGCGTGTCCAGACCCGGACCGGGAGTTTGGCGAAAAAGGGGCTTTAGATTTCCAGCAATTACTCCTCTCTGAACTGGGTACCATAGGAAAAGATTACTTGAAATTACTTCGTCTGAAACCAGTTTCTATTTCTGTGCGTTCAAAGTACAGTCTTCTGTGAAACACATTAGCCTGGTGCAGAGTTAATCTCTACCAAGAAAGGAGAGATGTGCTGCCTGGAAACTGGTTCTACTTTTATCTTTTGTTTTCTTACCTGCTGCGTACCCGTGGCTACCTCGGGAACATTTGTAAGCCTCGTCAAGGATGTGACTTCTCTGGAGTGCTACATGCAGTCTGTTCTGAGGGCTAAGCTAATGTTAATTGATAGACTTCCTAAGTGGAGCCTGCACATGCACCGATCAGGCATAACATAATGACCACCTTCCTAATATTGTGTAGGTCTCCCTTGCGCCTTCAAAACCGTTGTGACTCATCAGAGAATGGACATGGGCCTTCTGAGGGTGTCCTGTGGTGTCTAGGAACAGATTGTTGTTAGCGGGGGGGCCTTTGAGTCCTATGGGTTGAGGGGAGGGGCCTCTGTGGATCATCCCACAGATACTTGATCAGTTTGGAGGCCAGGTCAACACCTTGTGCTGTTCTTCATGTTTTTTTTAGTTGTTCCTAAAGCGTTTTTGTGTGTGTGCCTGTGTCAGGCTGCATCCTGCTGGGGATGTCTGCTGCTACTATGGGGTGGGGGTGCCTGGTCTGGTCTAGGTGGGTGCTACATGTCTAAGTAACATCCACACCAATGAATGGCAGATCCAAAAGTTTTCCAGCAGAACATTGAATTGTCACAAGATGGTCAATGTTATTCACTTCTCCTGTGTTTTAGGTGGCTCCACTTACTTGGCTTCCTCTTTCTTATCCAAACTCAAGGTCATGCCAATTGCTATCTACTGAAGGTTATACATCATACAATCCCACTTCAAAGGATATTTCTACATTTACTCAAGTAAAGGGTGAAAATACTTCAGCCAAACACAAGCAGTTAACTCAAATGTGAAGCTCTGATTACCAGTGAGAGTCCAGCATGTCTCCTTCCTTCTGCCTGATACAGTCTAAACCTGCATATGTGCATGTGTAAATGCACAAATGGTTAATTTATAATTTATTTTATGCTTCATTTTCTGGATTTGTGAGATAGAGATGAAGTGGACGTCCGCAAGTGGAAACCGACGTGGTGCGACCTCATCTTTTCACACGATAATTGCAGCCTGTGCGCAGCGCGCGCATAACAGCGGCGGTCTGATGTGAAAATATTCACAAAGTGTGAAATTAAAATACATCTTGTCACGAGGCTATCGCCGTCTCTCCGCTGCCTTCTTTCTTCTCCTTCTCTGCCAGGCATAGCACACCGTCAGGAGGCAGTTGTCATGGTGATTAATGCAAATGCACAGTGTTAACCTGTAGAAGAGAGAAGAGGACTTTTCAAAGCATCTCAGACCTTGACTCCAACTAATAAGTGTCTCTGCTCGCTGCCTGTATAATGGGAGAAGAAATTGAAAATCATACCGGCTTTTATGCAGCTTGACATCTCGTTTAGTTGTTGTAAATGAAATCCCTGCGCTTCAGATTGTGGATTGGCTGTGGGGTTTAAGGGAAACACTTTGCAAGTGGTGTCAAACCGAACCGTGGGCTGGAAACTGAGAAGTTCAGAAGCAAGAAGTGACAATGCAGTTATTCGAGTCGACGCTCTGGCGCGGAGTGACATGGCAACGAGTTGTTGAGAATGACAACCAACGCAAAGACGGTGCCACCGCAGCAGCTGGGATCATTAGTGTACATAAACCGGGCGAAGAATTGCTTCTATAGTTCTGAAAGCAGCGTGACCCACCAGGAATGCCCTAATGACTGCGGGGAGAGGACAGGGACAAACACGCCATTACACCAGGGACCATTATATGAGAATGCGCACTCGCCTGTCCTCACCTCTTCTTGACCGCTCGACCTCCCCTTGCTCCAGAGGCAAACAGTGTATTTTGGTCCATCCCCTCTTGACAGCCCCCCCTGCGAACACTGCTGCTGTCTGCTGGACTGACACAAGCCAGAGACTCGGAGAACGAATCTAATTACCAAGACAATTATGATTGTGACCCCGCTCGACCCGGATTTGTATTCAGATGGACTCATTTACCTCGTGTGCTGCTGGAGATGCATCTTGCGAGGACTGAGCGTTGAACCCGGAGACTCCTCTGTCACTCGGTCTCTGGTTCTCTCTATTATAGTTCTCACACGCGTGCAGGAAACCAGATACACGGCTCACACGTGCATGTACATGCTTATATATCAGTTGAGTGCTTCCTTTTATATTAATTAATTCATACTAATCCATATAATCTAGCTCCGAGGTCTGCATTAGAGACAGTTTATCAGCTGACAGCAGAATTGTGTTGTGATGCTATGATCTTAATGAAGTTAAATGTTTCTTTAACCATGTATACATAAATCAGAGAGCTTTGTGCATTGGTTCTGGTGCAGTGCTGGGAGGTTTCACATGTGTTTTCTGTACCTGCACCACAATATCTTACAGATTAGGTGTTGCACATCTTTTTGCACCAGACAGGGCACAATAACAGGATCAGTTTTTACCGTCAATCTACCAACTCATGTGTCGTAACGTTGCAGAAGCACAAATCAAAATGCAAAACAGTTGTCTGTCAACCAAACTGCACCAGGAAGTCCTGCCAAAGTCTGCAGGCTCTCAGGCTGACAGACAGACAGACCGTCATCCTGGTACGTGAACAAATTGGCCAAACTCTAAAAGGCCCCCGAGTGGTCTCTTCTGTATTCCACAGCGTTTCGGCTGCGGTTCGGCATGAGCGCGAGGCGCCGAGGGCCCCGAGTTATGTACAAAAGCCGGTATCAGCAGCAGCCCAGTCAAGTCAGGTCAAGTCAATTACACGGGTTTGTACGGTTGTGCGGCACGGAAGAGTCTCAGCGGCGGCAAGCGCGCACATCTATCAGAGGCCCGCGAGGGGTTTGAAAACGTGTGTCAGTCAGCCACCGTCTGCACCTCTGAGAGGAGGCTAAAGTTTGTCACACAGTTCTCAAGTTAGTGCTTCCATTTATGCAGCTGGCAGTTGAATTAGTAACATGTAATAGCCAAGGAGACGAAAAGCTATTGTCATGTCAGACTTGTAGGATGCGCAGCAAATGGCTGTTTCCAGGAGACAAGGTGTACCAGGGCTGGCTCAGTATGTTCGGAGCTGTAATAATCAGGCCTTCGTAATCAATTAAAACATACATATGGTTCATTATTTTCAGAATTTAAATAAATAAAAATTTCAGTCGCATAAAAAAGTACGTATGTATGTCCCTGTGTTTATCAAACTAATCAAGGGTTCCCAATTAAAGGGAAATTAATACAACAAGATCTAAAGAGCCTCCACAGTAATAATCCACAGTAAGGAAAATCAGCTACAAGCAGATTTCAACCATCCTTGAAGAAAGACAAACCTCTCCACCTGGTCTGGACTCTTTCCGTCTGATTATGTTCCGTCAAAGATCTGCCGGGCCAATCGGATCATTTGCAGTGATGGACAGAAGAGTAACAACGACACAGTCATCCGTGCTGCTGTTGTATTGAATTTGTTCACAACTAAATGGCTGCCATTGAATAAGATATTGAAAGGTATTGACAGGACGAATGATTAACAAACTTGGCGTCGTAATGAATTGCACACAGAGATATCTTTTTCCTTGTATTTGTTAAAACACAGGGCGGCACAGTAGTGTGGTTCTTGGCACTGAATCCGATGCATTCAAAGGTTCTGTGTAGAGTTTGCATGTTCTCCCTGTGTCTGCGCGGGTTCTCTTCGAGTACTCCGGCTTCATCCGGCCGTAGGTGTGAGTGTGAATGGTTGTCTGTCTCTCTGTGTTAGCCCTGTGATAGACTGGAGACCTGTCCAGGGTGTACCCCGCCTCTCGTCCGATGACAACTGGGATAGGCTCCAGACCCCTTGTGACCCGCAAGAACATTTTCTCAAGGTGGCAAGAACAATGTTCCCCCTCAGAGGACAAGCGGTTACAGAAAATTTACAAGGCCTTTAATGAGTCTGGACACTTCAAATCTGACCTGGACGGGCTCCAAATTCCACCCAATGTTTGATGTTTGCGGAATGTTTGATGTGAAAAGAAGTTTACAAGAACCGCCAAATATCATTGCAGGATCTGCAGATGTCAAAATGCGAGCATCTGCAATCAGAAACCGATTGCACAAAACGAACGTAAAGGTAAAGACCAGGGTGTCTGTGGATGAATCAAAGGTAGAGGGGTTTGTCAGTAGAGGATATGTTGAAATGTTATGTCTGTGTCACTGCCTCATGGACTTTAAGTCATCGATTCAACCAAGAATTCTGATTCATATCGAAGAGCACCGGAAGATAATGTGAACCGATCTGTCTGAAAGCTGAATCTGAACCAGAAGAAGCTTTTATGAGGCGTCTAAGTTGAATTAGTGATGAGTCTTGATGCCGAATTTTAACTTTGTGCTGTACGTATTTCTGCATTCACACTGTAACCTGCTCCAAACCAGATTAACATGGCTTTAAACATCCAGCCATGCAACCAGTCTGCTGACAATGAATTTGAATCGATGATCATTTCAACTTATTTTAGAAGAAGCTCAGCGTGGTTCTTTAAATGAACATCAATCGGGGCTAACATCCAAGCGTTTGTGGGGCACATCTGCATTCGAACAATATTTTTATTTGTCGAGGCATTAATCCCTCCACGAAGAACTTGTACTTAGGAAGTCTGCTGCTTTGCATAAGATCCAGACACGTTCGCCGGTTCACCGCGAGTTCTGCCACAAGGTCACACTCAGTTGCATCAGCTGGAGGAGGCTTTCGAGCAACCAAACACCCCGACTCCCCCCCACCGCTAGCTGGTGCAGCGTGTCACCCTCAAATTTCTCTCAAAGCCGTTGCCTCTTTCTGAGGATTGCATCTGAATTTTCAAAGGAACTGACTGAAATTAATCTGTGTTGAAAGGCGGAAGTAGCTGCGGCTCTTCATGTTTCCTGAGCTCGAGCACAAAAACAAAACGGAAAGAATATCATCTAATCCGACACACTTTTGTTGTGGGCAGTGTTCTCAGATCCTCTCTCATTTCTTCTGCTAATTGCAACATGGTAATTAGGTGTAGAATCACATTTTCTGTGGGGGTTCGTTTAGGGAAATATGCATTATTTAAGGCTGGGGGGGAGGGAGGATCCAAGGAGGGGGATTAATATTAGGATGTCTGTCTAACAACAGTGCAGAGATGCTGTTTTTGATGACAACAGAGACGGTGAGGAATGAAATGGGAATGGCAACGTAAGTGAGGCAGATGCCGCAGATGATGAGGATGATGGTGGGGCCCGGTGATGACGGTGATTATGGCTCAGCGGAGGCGGCGGCTGCAGTTGTGGTCTTCCCCGAGCCAGGAACATAAAGGAGGGTCGCTGACCTCTGATTTCAGCGCTATGCCCCCTGCAAGCCAAGTCCTAATAGAGTCCATTAACAGCAAGAGAGGCAGAGAAAGCCCTGATGCCGGAGTAAAGTCTGCATATGTGATGACTTGCAGTCTGGCCCGGGCTGAGCGGACCAGGCTCGGAGCCTGATAACCTCCTCTTTCCTTATTATTTCCCCTCATTTAACTCGCTGTGTGCCTCCATCACAGCCTATTTTCCTTGTGCGCGAGCGGGACTCGGGCGAGGCAATCTCTCACTCCCGCAGCACGTCTGTTATTTCACAGCAATTTTGGATAATGATTTATTTTACTATCCACAATTGGAAGGCCTTCCGCTTGAAAGGGAATGATAAAATAGTAATCCCGTTGCAATTATGTAGTGAGAGATAGTCACATCCATTGAGATCTGCTGATACGACTGACACGGACCTAAGAAAGCCTCGAAATGATTGTGACTAACATGCTCATTCTTCGGCTTTACCAGCTCGGTAAAGCACACTTTAAAATACTCTCTACGCACTGTAAATACATGAATGATTACTCACTTATTGATGGGATAACGTTTCCTAACAAATGAGGGATTTTTCTCATGTCCTATATCACATATAACAACATATTGAAGAGTTGGAGGAAGCGCTCTCGTGTTTAAATTCTACATTTTACTTGAGCAAATCAACTACAAATGCAATAATGTAATCTAGGTATGTCCGGCAAATCATTCAGGTGCTGGATTCGCTCACTGGATCACTAAAACATCGCTCATGCTCCGGGTTTAGTTTGAGATTAGGAGCTAAACCCGTCGGACGGCGTCGTGATATTTCTTTAGTGATTTAAAAGGGAAGGCTTAGACGGTTGACTGCTGACTTTAAATCCAGGAATTTATCGATCCCTTTTAATAGCGTCAGGGAAGGGGAGCCAACCGAAAGCATCCTTAACGCCGCCCCCAGATAATGTTACATTAGCTCGTCTCGTGCTGTGAGACGTTGTGCTTTACCCTAGCTGTTGTATTGTCACGCCCCATAGGAGCTGTGGCACCGACTGTGGCGAAGTGACAGGATGCAAGTCAAGGCAACGTGAGGACAAGGAGCAGAGGAGCTGCTGTATTAATCAAGACCTGCAATTACAAGACTTGGGAGAAGCGTGGCGGGCTGGAGATGATCCGGTGGTAGACCTGTGCACAAACTAGTGAGGGGTTTAGAAGGGTAGATGTGCTGTGCAACAAGAGACGTAATGGAAAGGGGAAAAGAGCATTTTTTATTTCAGGCTTCCTTTGCATCATGTACATCAGTTAAATACTCTCCCTTGTGCCGTGCTTTATAAAAAGGTGCACTTGCAGAAGTTCTGCCTCTGCATCAGGGTTTTATTTTCACGGTGCATGCTGGAGATCCCACACAGCTCCAGGCTTTTTAACTAAAAGTTAAGCAAAGTTAACGGGAGAGAACACGTCATGGTCCATGGTTCTTTGCCTCTCCATCATTCCTACTGTCACTGCTCTTTTCCCCTTCCATCACGTCTCTTGCCGGCCCCTTGTTTGTGGCGCTCGTCAACATATTAAGCTCCAGCAGCGCATCTACCCTCCTAAACGCCTCTAAACTTCAGTCAATGCCATACACTTCAGTTTGGCCCACCACCGGATCATCTCCGGCCTGCCACGCTTCTCCAAGAACCTCAGCCTCCCCATTCTCCTCTTACATTTGTGTCAAACGGCCACCAGTCTGTGTCAGAGTTCTGCTTTCAGAGCCAAAAGAAGTCTGCAAAGAAAGCTGCACAGTTCCCTAATGCTTCAAAAGTGAAAGTACTCACTCTACAGAAAAATGTCCCCAGTGGCTAATGCTTTTTGTCTTCTAAAGTGCAGTTTAAATCATTGAATACGCTCTAAATAGCTGTTAAATCAGTGCAGCAGAATGGGAAAATAATCGTACTCAAGTAAACTACCCGTGAGTCATATCTGTACTTGAGCAAACACACTTGGTTAAGTTCGACTGGTTAGTGTCACGTTCTCACGGCGAAAACCGCATTTCCCAAACCATCACACTGTGACGGAACACAAGCCCAGATCTGCATTTCCCCCTGGAGACGTTAAGATAAGATGTGCTGCATCTAAAAGTGATGAATTGTTTTCAGTAATCCTCTGAGTTTTAGACTCTTGTCACAATATCAATGTGGGAAAGCATGTGGAGCCGGGAGGGGAGGGTGTGTGCACTCAAAAGGCATCAAAGGCAACGTGGGATCTTGGCGCCACATTTACGGGGAACTTTATCCAAGGCGGTCCGGGGCGCGAGGACGTGAGTCAGACGCATGGAAAGCACGGGCGACATGGAGGTTAAATATAAGATTTTCTACGCTTTGCTCTCCATTTGAGCATTGAGCGTGGTAGGTGGATGTCGACAAATCGAATCAAGCGGGGCGGCAGTTTTGAGACATCAAGGAGCTGCGAGGATTTGGGGCAAAAAACAACACTCCGAAAGCTGGGAGGTTCTCCAAAGCGAGTTTAATTACCAACTGCAAGCAATGCTTCATTTAGAAACCGCGGGGCTTTCGCTGGAAATCAGAGGTGCTAATAAGTTTCCTGCCCATCCGAGGTCACCACCACCACTACAAGCAGGAAGGGGGGGATCAGAGGAAGACGAAGCATGTTTAATTTAATCTTATTTTCATGTTGGTTTGTAAGTCAAACTCGGCCCTTCGGTTTATCCACTGCTGTTTTGTATCATTATCCGTGTCAAGTAGAGTAATTATCTAACAAATGTATAAAAGCGGCTCCCTAATTAAATGCCACGGGGCTGTAAGAGACGGAGATAAATTATTTATACTGCTTTGATGAGAGCTAGCTAGCTCCAAGGAGCACGCAGTCGGGTCGTTTTTAAGAACCGAAACCACTGCGGCGGGGCTTTTGCTGAAAGTTTTTGCCACTGGGGTTTCAAGGCACGTCGGGTTCCTGTGTGTTCAGTGTATCCTAAGATGAAATTTTTCGAAAGAGAAGAAGATATTTTCATGCTGCTATTTTAAGAGTCAAGGGGAGTCGAGGGTTTCTGACGTGCACAAGTGCCTGGTGAAAATACTTAAAGTGGCAAATCTGAAATGTGGTACTCGCTCCGTACGTCTTCATTTTACTCCGAGGCAGGACGCGGTTGAATCGCAGCCATTCAGCGGAGCTGCAAACCGTCCACAGGGCAAATAAATTAAAAGTAGAAAATAATAATAAAAAAAAAAAGCTTTCACATCAAGGGAGCGTAACTGAGGAGAACCAACAAATGAGACAAAGGAAGCAAAGCCAAAGTCAGATAAGAATTTCTTATTATTCCAATAAAAAATACATTCATACAGAAATATAACAATTTTGCAAAACAATTTCAAATAAAAATTTCATAAAGCATAAACATAACAATTTTACAAAAGTTGTTTTTTTTTCTTTTTATACAAAGATTCAGTTGAGAACAAAGAGCTGTGTGTGTCTGTGTCTGTGGGGGTGGTGGGATGAATGAACGAGGTGGTGGAAGAGTGTAAAAGATGCGAGCAAAAAGAAAAAAAAGAAACACGAGGCTTAAATCAAGGCTCAATTATCACTTTTTTTTTTTTTTTTTTTTTTAAACCGAATGGATGTTCCTGCTCTTAAGGCCTTGCCAGCGCTCCCCCCCAAAAAAAAAATCTACCGCGGCAAGCACTTTCAAGTTTGCACTCATCCCGTCTCCGGCGCCCTCTGATCTGAAATCCATACGTCGTAGCAGGCCGCGGTGCGACCCTGCTGCGACATCGGATTCCTATTCTGACATCCGGATTCGGGTGGCGCAGGTCGCTCTGTCCCGATCAGTAGAACCCCTAGCATTAACTTCAGTCTCCTCCTTTTTTTTTTTTTTTTTTTTAAATCAAATATCCATCTCTCTCCAACTCTTAAAAGATATATTTTTTGGGGCTTGATCCAACGCCCGCCCGCCCGGCCCCCTCGGCCCCCTCTCCCTTCGTCGCTCGCTCCTGGTTTTCATAATACTGTTGCAGCTTGGCTAAAACAACGCTCCCCAGACAGGTCAATAACCAACCTACACAGTCAGCAGTCTGTGACAGATTCCATGCCAACAAAGCCTTTAGCAATTCATTACGCAGAGGCAGTACAAGGCGAGGCCTGTCCGACTGCAGCCTGTTAATTACAATAAATCTTTAGCTTTTTCTTCAGTCCCACTTGCAAGGGTGGTGGGGACAGTGATGGGAGCAAGAGGAGGAGGAGGAGGAGGAGGGGGGCGGTAGTTGGTGACAGGGAGGGATACAAGGAAAAAGGAGCAGCACTCTTAAGACATTTTTGCAAAGCTGGTCAGGTGGTTTTGCACCTCAGCGCTGTGTGTGATGGAGTACATACTACACAGTAGTTAAAATCTTTAATAAATGATTTAAGTGCTCTAAACATACAGTCTTCTATACATGTTCTGACTTAATTTAACGTGACAGACATCAACTAAACCGGTGCTCGGACTCAAAAATTAAAACTAAAACAATCAACAGAGAGGAAGGTACTTTTGTGAGCGTTTTACATTTCAACAACAAGATTAACCGCTGCATTTTTATTTATTCATTTAGTTTTGTTTTTTTTTCGCCCCCCTTCGCCGCCGTTTAAACCCGAAGGAGGTGCGAGCTAGTTCGTAATTGAGCCTTGATCAAGCTTGTCGAATCGCCCGGACGACGAACGTGACCGCAAAACCGCCGCCGACGACGCCGCAGCAGCTGCCGCAGCGGGGCCGAGTCACTTGCATAAGGCACCATTTAAGGTCAACAGTGCATTATTAGATAGAAAGAAAGTACAAAAAATCAAAAGCGAGTCCCTCAAGGCTTGGGATGAATGAGGAAAAAGTTAGTAAGCAGTGGCGAAACCTCCAGCCGCATGAGAAAAGAGAAAAAAAAAAATAAAAAATGAAGGAAATGGGTGAAAGTAAAAAGAGGAAATCATCAAGGCTTTATGTACAATATTGTAACATCTAACCGTTCGCATTTTAGCTGCACTTTTATTGAAACTATTTGCAGTCCTGATTACAGTGGAAACAGGAAATGAACAAACCCTAGAACCATGCAACACCTGTCTATGATACTGAAGTTATAGTATAGTTGTGTTATACCTCTAAGCACACAGCTTATACAATTGGACTACAAATGAGCTTTGTAGCTTGTAAAAAAATAATAAACCAGGCTACATAACACATTGCACATTTAGTAGCTGCACCAAAAACACCAAAGAAAAAAAAAAAAAAAAAAAGCTCCTGTCATACAGTGACCTGGGAGGAGATCCGGCCCCTGGGTCACAGACCAGAACACCTCTCTCCACGTTTTCTCTGGTCAAAAGACCCAAGGCCTCAAGAGCTTCACATAAGCAGCCCCACTCCCTCTCACCCTCCCTCCGTCCCTCCCAAGTCTGGGTGCCAGACAGACAGACAGACAGGCAGGCAGGCAGGCAGGCAGGCAGGCAGGCAGGCAGGAACGTCCTCCGTGCCCCGTCCTCCTCACACTGCCACCAGGGAAACACAAGTGGAATGCTTCCCCCGGAAAAACCCATTCAGTCCACAGCAACATCGGTACCGGCCCCGCGCCGTCCAACTCACACCAAATCCATCTCCTCTCCCCGAAAAAGAAAAAAAGAGAAAAATCCTCTCTTCTTGCTCTTCTTCCTCTTTCCCATGGGGCCGGTTAGCCAATCCCAGACATTCACAGTGCACTCATGCTCGCCTCAGACAGTTTAGTAAAGTACCAGTGTATCTGCTGTCCGGGAGATGTCCCCAAAACATCATGCACCATACATACAAATCATTCACTCTATATGTTCGTCTTGTTTTTCTTTTCTCTCTCTTCTTTTTTTTTTTTTTTTTTTTGTCGTTTTCTCGTGTGTCTCAATCCTCAAAAAACAAAACAAAAACAAAAGAACATTTCTTCCCCCATCCTTGATTTTGTCCTCTTGTTGCAACAGACAACCTTCAGAGCGCCCTTCTCCAAAGAGAGGTCCCGGAGGCACTGGGTTTCAGTATGGTGCAAAACGGCATGCTTTGGCTGGAACACACTCCCGCCACTCTGCTCTGGGACAGTTCAACCAAGAGACTGGTCGGGAGACGCATTTGTTTGTTTGTTTTTCCTCTTTTTTCTTTTTTTTTGTAAAAAAAAAAAAAAAAACTAAAAAACAAAAAAAACAAAAAAACAACCAACTTCTTTTCTTCTTCACCCCTTCGCTTCGTTGCTTGGTTGGTGCTTGCCCTGCTCTAGACGTGCCTCTTCATGTGAAGAGCCAGATGGTCAGACCTGGAGAAACATCTAGGAACAGAAGAGGAAGGGAGGTTAGCTTCAATGAAAATGAATGAATGGAGCATTTATTAGCAGCTAAACCATCGAATTCCTTCTTAGAAGAGACGGCAAAGTTGAATATACCTTAAAATGATTAATTTCTAGTACACCTGAACGATACTGGTGCTGATTATTGATGAGAATCTGATCAATATACACCATTTCATGATTTTTTTTCCAATATCTATGTATCTTACGAGTAAAAACTCATTTTGGAAGTGCCGTCCCTCCCCGGAATCATGCTACTTTGCCGGCCAAAGCTAATACCAATAAATAACCCGGCCCACTTATCAGTCTGGCTCATATTTTTGGCCACCAGACTGAAATGCATCAGTGCTTTCAATCTCTTGAGGGATGTACATAGCGTACCCATTTGGACGGCGCAAGAGAAGCAGATCGCATCAACAGAAAATGCAGAAGCTGCTCCGCTGCTGACGCCGTTCGCAGATTAAACGCCTCGGCTTACCTGTCACAGTGACTGCATTTAAATGGCTTTGCCCCAGTGTGCTTCCTGAAGTGTCTGGTCAGCTCGTCGCTCCGTGCAAAACGCCACTCGCAGCCTTCCCATGAACACCTGTAGGGTTTCTCACCTGCACAAAGAAAAGCACAAAAACAAGAGGATTAACTCATGATAAGTTGCTTTTTCTTTTTTTTCTTTCTGCTGAGACGATGACTGATCGGCTGTTGTTATTTATATACGTTCAAATCAATCAGCGTCCCGGGGGCCAGGCGGGATCGGAGGCGCAGACATGCCGCTCGAGGCCCAGATTCCTCCCGAACCTGTTGGCTCTGTTTTTAAATGCAACCTGAAGCATGCCGGGAATGCTAACGGCGTTGCTATGCAGCTGAATGTGTGGAATATATATATATATACATAAAGTGAAAATGAAAAGAAAAGCTACACGAGCAATTTCACGCCGCTAATCAAAAATAAGGAACGTTCAAATGGCCATTCAGAGAACCTCCCAACTGCGTGGCCCCCCGGCTCCCCGCCCCATTCACCCCTTTCCCATGGTGAAACTCAATCTGTTTTGAAGTCCTTTTATCTCCCATGTGCAACCCCTCCCCCCTGCGCTCTCTCTCTCTCTCCCTCTCTCGCTCACTCCCTCCCTCCCTCCCTTGTTGGCTCAGTCAGTCACATTCCAGATAGATTAGGTCACAGTTTAGGTATCCAGCCATGCAGAGCTAATACTCGCAGCGCTCCAGCTGAGGACACCGTGCAATGTGGACCTTTAATTGCATTACACAACGGCTGGACAATGCCATTAAGGTGGAAGACTGAATTAGCAGCACTTCCGGGCACTGAAAACCCAATAAAACAGAGCTTTTTAAAGTTTGCAAATGAATTGCTTTCGCTTGCAAAGAGCAGCCCGTGCGTTCTTTCTCTGCATTCGTCTGTTTGCATCGTGCACACAGCTCGAGGACTGAATTGTTGCTCACCTGTATGAGTGCGCTGGTGTGCTTTGAGGTGGGAGCTCTTCGTGTAAACCTTGCGACACCCGTTGAAGTGACACCTGTGTACCCGCCTCCTGCCGTCCGGAGACGCGTCCCCGCAGATGAGTCCCGTCTTTTCCGTGCCCTTCGCCGCCCCGCCGCTCCTGATTTTGACCGGCAAGTGCAGCTCGGTGTGCGCGCCCACCCAGCCGTTCATGACGCCGCCGGCCTCGGAGTTGGCCTCCGGGGAGGACGGCGGGGTGCTGATGACGGAGGGGCTAAAAGGTCCAGTGCCAACCAAGACAGACCCCAGAGGGTTGGAGGTAAAGCTGTGAGTGGGCGAGAGCTCCTCAGAACTGTCCGAGGCCTCGCTGCTGGCGTCCGAATTCACACTGTTGGTGTCCAAGAGCTGGCTGTCCTGATTGTCCTCCTCGTGGGCCGCGGGGTGCTTCGGGTCGGACTCGGCCTTGGCCTTGTCCCCGCAGGCCAAGATCAGCTTGCTCCAGAGGTCCTCCTGGGCGTCGAACTTGAGGTCGGTCGTGGAGACGTAAGGCTCGCTCTGCAGGTAGCGCTCCAACTCCAGGCATGTCTGATGGGGTGAAACGGAACGAGAGAACACAGTGAGAACAAATGTATTACAGACACAGCCCCCCCCCCCCCCCCCCCACTCAAGAGAGGAGGTTCACTTACACCAGCAAAAAGCTTCTGTGTGGGAAATCCTCTTAAATCATGCATGTGCACATCCCCAGTACGCTTTTGGTGGTGTAATATTTGTTAAATGCTTACAGCAGGAAGTGCTAACAAGGAAATTCCAGCACTTTTAATGATCAGGCTTAGAACAATTAATGAGTGGAAGGGAAATTAAGCAAAAATGTCAAATATTTGCTTCTCATTAATATAAAATACTAAAAGTTATGCCCTTTTCAAACTGGGACAGATGTTACGGTGAGATGCATGTATTTGAGAAGTGTTATTCAGTACTTTTATGACCCAGACTTAAAAGATTAAAAGAGAAAGGAAACAACGCCAGTCATGGTTTCAAAACCCCACGATCCTACACACACACACACACACACACACAGAAGGCACCATCCCTCACTCAACCGCACTCGTCAAAACACTTAAAAGCGACCACACCGGCCTCACTCGTCCCCTCTCGAGCCACCAGCCGAGGTCCAGCTCTGCCAGCATTCCCCCCCGGGGGGGGGACGCCGAACGTGCACTGTCATCTCAGCACGCCGCGGTGACTCACTGAACAAATTTTCAGAGTCCTTTTAAGGAAGCCGCTCAACTTCCCCCTCCAACGTGAAGGGCCCATTCAGCTGCTTTTCCTCGTGCGTACCACTGACATGCAATCACATCCTTCCTCAGCCACTTCAGCCCTTGGCCGTAAAAAACAAAAAAGACACACACACACACACACACACACCAGCTACCAATTTACTTGAGCTGTTAAAGCTGAAAAAGCAGGAGGCTGCCCGTTAGAAGAAGAAGAAGAAGGCACATTTGACAAGGCACACGTACAATATAGACAAACGCT
Organism: Chelon labrosus; assembly: GCF_963514085.1. NCBI lineage: Eukaryota > Metazoa > Chordata > Actinopteri > Mugiliformes > Mugilidae > Chelon > Chelon labrosus. The sequence goes on along the minus strand of NC_140351.1, from coordinate 6,101,912 downwards.
TCCTCCTGCATATTTTCCAGCTGTGCTGCTGTCTACTCATGCGAGCAGGCACCGGCCAAGGCTTGACATCTGATAGTGTCATGTTGTGGAGCCCATTCAAATCCACTGACGATGCAAATGGACGTTTTGGGAAAATGAAACTACATGCTTTTTTTTTTTTTTTTTTTTTTCAGGAGCAGAAACAAGGTTTAAAAAGGGCACACGTTTAACGTTCAGAATACAGATTCTGAACCAAATCATGAAAATAATAATAGCAGGAGAGAGAAATAAACATGACATTGCGTCCTGGATCAGATTCTGTATTAAACGCTGACTGATTTGAAAGCTGCACTTCCTTCCCTCCTCAAACATCCGCGGTCATTTCACCAGCTTCTGTCAGGAGTGAAAGCATCTCTCTCTCTCTCACTCTCTCAAGCTCTAAAAGCGTCAGCCAAAAGAAGAAGAAGAAGAAGAAGTAGTTATGCTCAAAATATAGCAGGGGCAGTAAAGGCACCAGCACCCTGCTGCTGCTGCTGCCGCTGCTTCTGCTTCAGTTACTCTCTCCCATTCATCTCGGACGCAGCGTTGCCTCGACTCCAGCTGTCAGACTGACACACTGATCCACTTCACTCCCCCCTCCTCCTCCTCCTCCTTCTCCTTTCCCCACACACACTAAATAAATAAATAAATAAATAAATAACAAAACTTCACGACAGAACCGGTAACGCGTCAAAAGCAGCGGACGCACTGCGCTGTCAGCCGCCGCTTTGCCAGAGGATTTGAAAATTCTCTCAACTTCCTACGCGCACCTAAACGCAGCAGTTGTGATCTATTGCAGAGGGGGAGAGAGAAGAGCGTGAAATCTGCTCGGTTCCTCTTTGAGTCAAACAGCGACTTTTTTTTTAAAAAAGCAAAAAAAAAAATAGAAAGAAAGAACCCCCCCCCCCATCAGCTGATCGTTAAGACACAGTTAAGTTATATTCACCTGCTGCCAGTACTCCTCCAGTGACGGTAAGGCTGAGAAGTAGCCCGTGTCGTGAACTATTTGAAGTTCTTGAAAGATGCTGCACATGGGTAGAACATCCATTTTTTCTTTTTTTTTTTTTTTTTGCCCCAGCGAACTTGTATTTTTATTATTTATCTATTTAGCTGCACTTTAATATCTGTTGGGTTTTTTTTTCCTCTCTCGGATAAATGGATAGAAAAAAAAAGAATAAACACCCGGCGAAAAAAGGAACAAGAGCGATCCCCCTGCGATGCAAACGGAGACTTGCGCTGAGCAGCGGCAGCAGCAGCAGCAAACGAGAGTCCGTCCGTCCGTCAAGTCCCCCTCCTTTCCTTCTTCTCCTCTCGCTGCGTTCAAGGTATTTGCAAACACTGCACCGGACTGGATGGGGAACAACTGCGCTCTGCAAACTTCCCTATTCAAACCTCGACGCCCGCCCCCCTCCGCTCTCTCTCTCTCTTACCTCCTCCTCCTCCCCGCTGCCTGGCTACGTCCCCGGCGCGTCGGCCAATCGGAGGCGAGCGGAGCCGGCGCTTGCAAATGATATCACGGCGGACCAATCCCGGCGCGCCGCTGACTTAATTTTATTCTCTCTGCGTTTTAATTGGCTCGTTTAACTCCCAGCGGCTCGCCGCTCATTGGCCGGTTATTTATAGGCCCGTATATAACCCGCCGGTGGACTCTCTCTCCGCGTAGTTCTTTTTCTGTCGGCTGCGTGTTTCTGCCACAGACAGCGCATGTGAGCCGAGACTGCTCTCAACTCCGCGTCCACGGAAAACGTCTGAGTTTCTGTGTATGTGCTCAACTTTTGTCATAACACTTGCAACACCTCCGTTTAAAGGGGATGACGAGTTCACCGCGGGCTGCAAACCGTGGCGAGGCGTGTGTGTTGACATCAGCCACCAAAAGTTCCTCTCGGTGAGGACAGCGTCTTGGGGCACGGTGACTAATAGGTGGCAGAGTGTTATGGTGTTATCAGAAGAGGAAACATCAGGCCCTGCTTCTCATCACCGATGATCAATATAGACTGCACTTCTGCTTTATAGCTAAAATAAAAAGCGGATTTAAGTTGCCCTGTAGCAAGAGGTCTGACAAGTGCAGCCGGTTATTAGATCTAAAATAAAAAAAAGTGCCTAATTTGCACTTAAAAGAGCATAAATATTCAGTAGTTCCCCAAAGTTTTTTCTTCTTTTTTTTTTTTTTTTTTTTTTTAAAAAGAAGTGTCTTACCCAGATTTACCCCAATTTAGCTATTATGCTACATGAAAAACTCGTGTATAAATTGCCTCGCAGTCATTCCCAAGATCATTTTAGATCAAAATAACCAAGCTGCACGGCAAGAAGCTCACCTCGTGTGCCAGGAAAGTAGTTTCCAATCTGTTTCGTTAGAGCAACTTGGAGCAGGGGGTTGTCAAACTCATTTGAGTTCAGGGACCACATAGAGCCCCAATTTGAACTCAAGCGGGCCGGACCAGTAACTTGACAGAATAACCTATAAATAACTCCATTTGTTTTAGAGCAAAGAAGTAAATAAGGAGAATGTTTACATTTAATAAACTATCTGTTAAAAAAAAATAAAAATTCTGTTGTGTTCTGTCCTCTGACTACAGTGGACAACAGTGGACAAATTAAATACAGCTGTTATTTTCTTTGAAAGATATTCTGTGTAACTTTTGCACTTTGCAAATTCATGCCGCGGGCCAGATTAGACTCTCTGGTGGGCTGCTTTTGGCCCGCGGGCCATATGTTTGGCACCTGCGACTTCTGCGGCTTTATTTGTCACATGCACGGTGAACCTGGCACAGCAGACGTGTGAAATGAAACTGGAAGAAAAAACACACTTTGTAAATTTGTTTCGGGGCGGCACAGTGGAGTAGTGGTCAGCACTGATGCCTCACAGGAAGAAGGTTGCGGGTTCGAATCCGGGCCGACTTCTGTTTCTGGGCGTACTCCAGCTTCCTCCCACCGTCCAAAGACGTGCTCGTTAGGTTCACTGGGTGATTCTAAATCGGCCGTGAGTGTGAATGGTCGTCTGTCTTGTTTTCAGGCACGTCTCATGATACGTCATGCTTACGGTTATCTTTGATTTCTCAATACATTTCAACATAGCTAAATTTACATGCAAGTGCTTTGAGGAGGTGAACTGTGCACTACTTCACATGCATTGCATTCTTGTAAATAAGATCTTGGCCCGGTAGCTTGGACTCGCCCTATTAGGAAATTTAGTTCTTAGTTCACTTATGTCTACACAAGCTACTTCAGTGTCACTATTCACTATTGACTGTCTCCTAACACGTCAGGAAAAAATGTTTTCATCTGCTTTGTCAAAAAAAGTGACAACTAAACAACTTAAAAGGTGATTTTTGTTTCCAGGATACTGGAGGATGACTTAATGTTACAGTAGGTTATATCATTTATGCTCCCTTATGGTATTAAAAGCTTGTTATATTGCTTTAATTTGATAAATTGCTATCATAATTACTTGAGCCAGAGCCTTTACCTCATTACATTACATGGTTCCCATAGCTACTCATCTTTAGGCACATTTTTTATATATATATATATATATATAGTATAGTTTCAGGGTTATTTTTGATTTCTCAATGCATTTTAGCCTTGTGTAAAAAGAGTGGTTTGCATTTTCTCCACAACTTCTCCAACAGTCTGACATAAAAAAGCCTAATTAAAAGTCCTGCGGTTTAAACAGGTGAACTGTGCGGCGTTTCACATCTAAATATGTAAATGTTTTGCTTTTTCATTCCTACTAAGGAGGACACGTTGCCCGGAAGTTTGCACTCGCCGCGTGAGGACATCGAGTCGAGATCATAATCTTAGTTGGCAAATTCCATTCGTTTCGATTCGTTTCGAAAGCACAATCAAAACATGCCCGGGTCTTACATCACACGCTCTGATGTTTTTCAAAGTACAAGCAGGAACATTCCCGTCATAGCTCAGCCGTGACACCCAGAGTTCCTCCATTGTCTGGCGGTGCCCAGCTGTATTCCCTCATGAATGACACTTCATTCCAGTAGCATTCCACCTCAGATTTTGCAATGGCGCTACGTCACCCTGGCTTGTCATTTCCTCTCTGGAGAAGTACCCGGAGTACTCTCGTGCCACGGCGCCATCTCTTCCTGCATGCCGTTGCATAAGTTCACAGCGCTGAGTCGCTGCACAACCTGGCACCTCATGAGATAAACAACATTTCAACACAGGAGCTGCATTGTCTTCTAAGTGGCAGTATTTTTCTGCTGCCGGGCTGGCCAGACAACTGAGCGCCCTTTGTGCTGCTCTCAGCCGTGAGATCATATTTGTCACCCGCAGCATCTGATTTGATCATATGGCGTTTGGGATGTCTTGTGGAGCCCGGGGCCGGCCCCTGCACCCCTGCAAAGGAATTCCGCTCTGCTTTTATGTTACTAATGGGGCCATTCATTATGTCCCTGCAGAACTCAGTGGACACTTCGCTTTGAAGACTGAGAAGTCCATTTAGAGGAGCAGCAGTTAAAAACTTCTTTTGTCACCACGTGAAACGCAACAGAATGCCTGGCTTATCAACGCACAATAACACGGCCGCTCATCATTCATGCGTTTCCGAAGTTGCCGGGGCTTACACTGTATACGTTTGATGAATAACAGAGCACGCCGCCTGGTCCCGCCGGAGCATTAGTGGGCAGCTCCGCAGTAATCACTTCCTTCAGAAGACCTCTTAGATGAAGCATTTAGAGAATGCACGGGGTCCTGCACGGCAGCTTTTATCTTAGGAGACCAGGTCCGCAGCTTTATCATCGTTATGTAATCCCAGCCCAGCCAGTAGCCACAGGAAAGAGCAATTACGGGATGACCCATTTTAATGCATCACTGTCAACCCAATCAGTGAGTTGTTCCTAGAGGTTTTTCTGGGCAACCTGACGTGGAAACGCACTTTTATGTTTTAAAAAGTGCGCACGGGAGGAGAGATTATGGATGCTGTCCAGTGTTTTATCCGTTGTCCTCTGTGGAAGTTATGCATGGACCTGATTTCGTTTTTTGGACATTTATATGCATAAAGGCCAAAGGTTTGACATTTACAGCCTCTTTAGAAGTGAAAATGAGTTGCTCTTCTGTCTTACCTGATAATAAAACGATGTATCAAGAACAAGACATTTGAAGATGCTCTTGTCACGGACACGATTTTATAGACTAACGATCAACAATTGGATTTAGGAGAAAAGGATTTAGGATAGATCAAAGTTGGAACTGCATAAAAAGAGATTTATTTTTAACTTCATTTCAAATGTACGATCCATCACACTTGCCTGGTAATGTCAGAAAATAGAAAAACTCAGTAATGCAACATCAACATCAAGCTAAATTCTGCTATTTGTGTGCTGTTAGAAATGGTATTACACAATTTTCTGTTAAAACCACAGCGACTGAAGTTCCACAGTCTTGCATTCAGTTGTCAGCAAGTTAAAGAGAGGTCAAAAGGTCAGCAGAGCCTGGCTTTTAGCCTGTGGCGTGGGTTCTTTTTTACAAAAAAAAACACTACATTTCCCACAATGCAACCTGCCGAAATCGCTAGTTTAAAGCCTTTAAAGTCGTCATATTTGTTCTAAACGTTCTTGTTTTCTGTTGCACCGTCACAGGGAGGCAGCTGCATGGCGTCCCAGGGCTTCTCAGCGCTGACAAACTTTACACCACAACCCCATCCCCCTTAAACTACCCTTAAATGGACAGTTTGCAAAGGCATCTCATGTAGGAAAACTCCAATTTAAATCTCAAACTGTACGCAAACTTATCATCTCCCGATGGGAGGCGACGTCCCACTGTTTATTTTTATCACGGCGGCGTTAATGTGTAAGTGTGAGACCTATAAAAATCAGGCGCGCGTCTCATGACCCGAGGATGCTCCAGCGTGAAGCCGCTTGGACGAGCGGCCCTCGAGAAAGCTGCCAGCCGCAATCACCCCGTTCCGGACGGGCGTGTTTTTAAAAGGGAACTGCACCAGTTTAGAAAAACAGAGAACCATTAGGATCCCTCAGAGGTCTGCTTTCACACAAAACGGTGGAAGTCCGCTTTTAAACTTCCTTTAAAAAGAGTTTCAGAAAGTGGAAATACAAAATACTGGGAAACAGTGAGGTAATATGTGGACGTGGCCGGCTCAGAAACAAACTCATTATTTGCCTGCTTGCGATCAGAGGCCCAGTTAGTAATGAGGCGCGGCTCAATTGATAGAGATGCATTGGCCTCCGCTGGGGCCGCTGAAAATTTGTCCAAGCTTAAATAAAATGAGAATAAAAATAATTGATTGGAAATCAATGCACATACATCATTCACTCTTTTGTTAAAAGGAGAAATGGAAGGGAAGAGAGAGTGAGGGGTGGGGGCGAGGGGAGGGTGCTCCTGGAAAATCGATATTCATTCGAATCATAAATCAGAATTGAGTCAGCGCTTGTGGGGAGGGGAGATAATCATTGCCCTGGTTTTGGATTACACACTCCACGCGGCTGAGCCTTGTCCAGCCTGCAAATGCGTTTAGCTTTGTTACAACGCCCCCACCCCACCCCCGCCACCTCACCGGCGCTCCCAACGTTTCGTGACCCCCACCTCACACACAGACATGACGGCGAGATCCTCTCATTGAAATGCATTGACGGTTCAGCGGCGCGACGTCGGCCCTGCGCGCGGCTGTCAGGACACGTCTGGGGACGGATCAACATGTGTGCACAATGCCCCATCAGGTCGTCTGCGAGGAGCCTCCCCCCCTCGACTCCCAGCGGCAGCTCTTGACCTTGAGGATGAAGAGCTGGCCCCGTGAGCGTATATGTGTGTGTTTCAGCTGAGCCGGCACGCATGGGACGCTGCAATCAGTCAGGATGCTCTTGTGATGTCCGGTGATGGAGGGTTGCGAATTGGTTTGTGCGCTCGCATTCAGAACAGGCCGATATATATCAGTTTGCTGATATACTTGGGGGGGGGTGGGATCAATATTGTCCACGAACAATGTGATGGAGGTTCTTCCCCCAATCACAGGTGTGCTCAAACACAGTGGAAATAGATTTTTCTTTGTTTTAGGTGGACAGCCCTGGTAGCTGGTAGGTCATCTTGAGCTTTTTGAGAATCTTATTATTATCTATGTGTGTGTGTGTGTGTGCGTCCGCTTATTAAAAGTGGGGGACAGTGCATTTAAATTCCTATATTAATCAACACACTGACCTTTAAAATAAGTCAATTTAAATATGCTGAGGTTAGCTCAGTGGCTAATTTGCATCAATAGTTTCAACGTAATTAAGAGCAGACACAATCCATCAAAAATGTTTCGGGTCTCCGCAACGCTAGAATTTCACGCGCTGATACTTCCTGGTTCCGAGCAAAAAAAGCGAAGCGGCGCTGGAGACAAATTCGCCTTATTGTCTTCTCGCCTTTGTCTCGGTCGCGGCCCATTCGTCTTGGTGTCACCGGGTCAGTTCTCTGAGAGGAGAGAAATATTAGTTCCTCCAGATTAGAGCGGAGAAAAAAACTGACTTTATTGATATAATCTTTCAGTTAAACATCTCTTTATTTGTAATGGCATTCACGGTTCGCAGATGATGAATCGTGCTGACTGAAATACAGCGATCAGGCATAACATTATGACCTAATATTGTGTAGGTCTTCCTTGTGCCTCCGAAACAGTTGTGACTCATCAGAGAATGGACATGGGCCTTCTGAGGGTGTCCTGTAGTGTCTGGCAACAGGATGTTGTTAGTGTGGGGGGGGGGGCTATGAGGGGAGGGACCTCTGTGGATCATCCCACAGATACTTGATCAGTTTGGGGTTGAGTAATTTTGGAGGCCAGGTCAACACCTTTTTTTGAGTTGTTCCTAAACCATTTTTGTGTCAGGCTGCATGCTGCTGGGGATGGCTGCTGTAAACCATCAAGGAGTGTCATTGCTATGGGGTGGGGGTGCCTGGTCTGGTCTAGGTGAGTGCTACATGTCTAAGTAACATCCACACCAATGAATGCCAGGTCCAAAAGTTTCCCAGCAGAACATTGTATTGTCACAAGGTTGTCAATGTTATTTACCTCTCCTGTCAGTGGTTTTAATGTTGTGGCTGATCTGTGTAGTTAAGTAAAATATCTCAAACAACAACAACAGCTCTGGTAATCCAATGACCTGTAATCTAGTGCCGTCGCCAGATCAAAAACCAGCACCAGGCGTAGCATTCCCACGGTGAGCAAGTTAGCATGGAAATGATAGCATTAGCATAGCATGGCTGTGTACTCTAAGTTTTCCAGGTCCAGTATTTTATGCGTTGCAAAGATAATAAATGGCAGGTACATGAAATGAGGCTCTCACACCGGCATCCCAGCCAATCATCATAAAACGTGGGTTTACCAAGCCATTAACATATTTCCTGTTATTTTAAACACACAAAGTGGCTCTAAATGTAAAATGCAATCACGCAATGACAGTAATCCAAACCAATTAGGAATAAATGATACTGTCAGTTGAAAGTGGCCACTTCAGCCTGACAGCAGCGTTGAAACAGCGCTGCTGAGTACTGGGAGCGTGTGGAAGCGCGTAACCTTGTGTGTGCTGCTGGTGTTTTGACAACAGCAAATTACCAGTGACCGTGCCGGCTGTGTCACACAGCCTTGAGGTTACCACTCGGCAGCAACAGAGTCGCTTTCTGTGATCCGCAGATATGCTGCCGTTTGCTCTCGGGAGAATCTGTTCAAATGAAACAAAGCGTCTCCAGCTTCGTTTCTGGAAAAACAAACAGTGAAGGGAACCGTATGTACCCGACCCCTCCTTCCTACAATCTGAGCTTCATTCACTCCTACCACCAAAACACATTGTGTCAGCCAAGGGCTTCAAGTGGTGCTTTGTGTGAAGAGAGAGATTTCAACCCTAGATCTTAAAAGTGCTGGAAAATCTGCAGGACGGTTCAATGGTCATTGTTTCATGGAGGGTGGTGCGTTCGGGGACTACGAGTTGTCCCCTTCCCCTCCACCTCCTCCAGTGATGCCAGGTCTGCGCTACAGGCTACTACCATTATACAGGGTGGAGGAATGTTAAGCATTTTATTATTTTCTGCCAACCTCTGTGGGAACCAGCAGTCTCCGGCTGTTTCGGTGGGGGTGGTATTTATCGAGGCCGCGGCGCAAACAGGCCCAACCCACTGATTAGGGAACTGGGATGTATTCATTGTGCACTTTCGGGTGTGGGAGCGAAAAGAACACGGGAGGAGGGAGTGCGGGCTTACGATCAGGTTACCGCGACCGTGAACACACTGAGCTCAGCGTGGTGTTCTCAGACTCCTATACGAGATCACCTATCACCCAGTTGCGGAGAGCAGACAGACAAATTCCTTGTGCATGAATAAAAGTAACACTGACTCATAGTTTCGCAAAAAAAAAAGTGCAGGCTGTAATTAGCTGTCCCCGTCACAGGGAAGTGATTGTTGTCTGACTTGGCGCAAGTTCAATTTGGTGTTTTTGTACTCTTGTTTAAAAACCCAGTGGCTCGTCTGAGGTGTGTTTTCCTCTCGCTCAGATAAATGGTGGTGCTTAAAATGTTCCACGAGGGCGAGAAGATCCGAAAATGCAGGCATATAAATACAGATAAGGAATCTTTTTACTTCAGAAAAGTGGATTATTTAGGTGACATTAGCAGAGGTAGTAGCATGCTATCAAATGCTGCAGTTGCTGAAACTGAAAATTAAAGCTTTCCTGAATCTTAAATGTATTCAATTTGCCGTTTGATTCCAGCCACATACAGTAGCTCGCTCAGACACAATCATTATTCCTCACTGCTATGCTGAAATGTGCTTCTATTCCTACCCGGAACTAATCCAGACGTCAATCTTTAATCCTTAAACCAACTTTTTTCTTTTATCTCGAAGGAGAGAAACTTCTTTGACACATACAAGAAGATAAAATTCACAATCTATAGTCCTTTTACATTATATTATGGATTAAATGTGTCACGTCGTGTTTGAATTCATCCAAAGAATGAAGAGTTTTGTGTTTCGATCTGATACCAGTTCTGTGTTTTACAGTGGAACTCCAGTCGCCTCCCTCACTGTGCTATCTGAGTTCATTCTCTATGTGAGCCAGTGACCTGGGAGTCAGGCCGCTGCCTGAGGGGTCTTTGTCCTCACACAACTGTGAACAATGCAACTCCGCTGCTTGCTTATCAGGCCTATCTCTGATCTAACGCTTAATGCCGCAGATCTGGGACAAAGATCAGTTTCGGACGAAGTTATCCGACTCTTCTCCTAATGACCGCATAGAAAACAAACGGAGGGGAAGATGTAAGAATTAGAGAAATGCTTTGTGTTTTCCTAACATTCAGGCCCACTTGGTTAAGTTTTGTGGTGAGTGACTGCCAGGTGTTTAAAGTGAAACTCAGCAGCATGAGTAAGGCTGCGGTCATCACATTAATTAAGATTCCGCTTCCTTGTATGGATCTACGTGCAGGGTCGGATTCATCAAAGCAAGGTTTATGGCACTGTAAAGAATGAACTTTGGAAAATCTTTATGGCGAGGTGCTCCTTTATCATAGTTGTGTTTTTGTCAGGAAAGCTGATCAACAGCAGCTAATGCCGAGTGTGAACTTTACGTGGCCGTGCTGTATAGGAAACACATCAGCTCCACTGCACCTTTTGCTAAGGTCGTGACTTTTAAAGGTTGACTCCAAACACGGGCTCTGTTGACTCAGCGCCTGTCTGTACATTAGGACACAGATAGTGGGCAGGCTAGCGGCGTGTTGTTGCCAAAGTAACAAATCCTACCCACTATGACCTCACCTACCGGTGTACGCTGGTGAACTTTGAACAGTTATGTCATTTATTTGATCTGTGTGTCATCGGCATTTCCTTTCACAAGTTCCTCCCCTCGGATCGCCCTCCCTCCGTCCCTAAACTCTAAATGTTTTCTTTCCCTATCAAAAGGGAAATCCTATCCCGAAACCCCTTGGTTCCCTTCATAATCTTTTATGCCATTGCCTTTGTTATGCTCCATTGTGTTCTCTTAAGCGTAATCGTTACCATGTTAGCCCCGTTCTAAGTCCATTTTCCCAAGCTTACATAATAGATATTCTCCGAGAGTGAACACTTGAGCGAACACTTTGATCTAAGGTGACCCGCACAGTGCAAGTTTCAGTTCCCACTTGAACCCACAATAACAGAACTAATTGCTCTAGGAGCTAAAAAAAAAGAAGAAAAAGGGGAAATGTGGTGACTCATTGCTTAGTGAACTAGGCTTTGTGCAACAAAAGTACGTTCAATAAATAATCATTAAGGTTGCCATAAAACAACACATGTTCCTGTTTGTACATCTTCATCATCATCTGGTTGCTGCAGCAATCAGATGATAATCATCAGTGTGTTTCTCTCCCTCTCTCTCTCTCTCTCTCTCTCTCTCTCTCACCCCATCCTTCCCCTCAGCAGATACCTTTGCCCAGCTGAGAATGACTCATATCTCATGACTGCTTTCCAATGAAACTTGTTGTTCCAAGCGGCAGTTTCCGGGAAGCAGGCGGAGTGGTGAATTATACCATCACACCACCGCGGGCTCCAGGGAGTTGGGCTGACATAAACAAATATACCAAGTACAAACTGTACATACTAATGGCCTTAATTACTTATCAAACAGACATTGATGCAGAAAGACGCCTGACTTGTTTCTCACGAAACCTGAAAACAGTAAATCTTCTTTAACGATAGAGAGGGTCACGAGTTAGCTCCATCCCTGCTGCTGTTACATCCACCAAACATTAGAAGTACTGTTGATCCATAACTACATTAGGACTGCTGCTTCAGAAATCTTGGTACTATGTTTAGCGTACTAGAATGATTAGAAAATTGATAAATCTCTCATGTTTGATGCTACGTTAAGCAAGGTAGCAGCAGCACCTCGGTGGGTAGCATGCTTAATCCATAAAGATAGCTGTTTTATCCCTTATTCCAGTATTCGTGCTACGCTAGCAGGTTTTAGCTTCATGCTGTATTAAGCATACTAGAATTGACAAGAAAATGGATGCATCTCCATATGTGTGAATATGTGGCTATGCTATGTAGTTAGCAGGAAATCTTGCTAACGTGCTATATCTTTAGCTTAATCTTAGCACAATTCTCCATGAAGGTGGGTATTTCTCCCTCCCTTGAGGCTACGCTATGCAGTTAGCGTCAAACCTGTCTAACATGCTGTATCTTTAGCTTAATTTTAGTGTAATTCATCCATTTCCAATTAGCGACTTCATAGTCTACTATGTTTAACCACTGCAATTGATTGTAGTAGGTTAAACATAGTAGTATTTGTGCTACGCTAGCAGGTATTAGCTTCATGCTGTATTTAGCATACTAGAATTGACAAGAAGTAAGTAGCTAAGTAGTTAGCAGGAAACTTTGCTAACGTGCTATAGCTTTAGCTTAATCTTAGCATAATTCTCCCTTGAGGCTATGCTATGCAGTTAGCGGCAAACCTGTCTGAATGTTTGGCTTAATTTTAGCATAACTCATCCATTTCCAATTAGCGGCTTACACTGCATATGAAGCTATGCTCAGCGGTTAGCAGCAAACCGGTGAAAACATCCTATTTACATGCAATCTCTTTAGCCTCATCTTAGCTTAATCCATACATTTCTCCCTTCTTCTAGTATTTATGCTAAGCTACCAGGTTTTAGCCTCATGCTGTATTTAGCATGCTAGATTTTTATGAAATAAATAAATAAATCTCTCATGTCTGACGCTGCATATAAAGCTATGCTAATCAGTTCGCAGCAAACCTGGTTAACATCCTATATCTTTAACTTAATCTTTAAAGACAACATGACTGCTAAACTACAATAAGCCAGCAGGTGTAACCTATAGATGTGAAATTGATATTAATCTTATTATGTAACACTAGTAAAGGAAGTTTTATACAGAATACGACTAAAATGCTCCATTAGTACTTGCTTACTTTTCGCCATTGACTACAACTGATGACATTTAAGCCTCCTGAGGAACACAACAGTTCCCTGAGGCTAAATTAGGCACGTAGTAGTAGTAGTAATCACCTTGGCCCCTTTGCTGCTGCTGTCCCTAACAAGCACTAAGTAAGACTCGGCACAACATGATGACGCCAATAATAAAGAATGTGTGAACTTGTGTCTGCCACGATCCCAAGACCAGTGTCATTTTGAAGCCTTGCAACAGGACAGACACCGTGAGGCCCGCCACGCCACAGCAGCAAGGTGACACCAGAAGACAGACAGACTAGCTGGCAGACTAAAGTAGACAGGTAAACAGACAGACAAACAGGGCCGGGGCAATGCCCCAGAGAGCAATGACACGAGCCAGCGCCTCCCCACCGCAACACACAGACCCAGGCTGAGCAGGCAGGCAGGAGGGGAGCGGGCGGCTTTCAAATGACTGAAGATCCGAGCACAGACACACAGCACCCCGCTCACCTCAAACACACAGCCTGTAATGACTGGAGACATGGCTGCCTTCCCTAGGGAGAAAAACAAGAGGGAGGGGGGAAGCATTGCACAGACGCTCTACACCACCTTCTTCCCCAGCAAACCCTAATGGCTGAGGCTCAATAAACAGCAGTGGCAACAACAACCCAAATAAGCCATGACAGTGCGTGGGGTACCTGAGCGAGTTCCTAATTGATCATTCTCGGCTTGAGACTTCCCACTCCTCGCTTCCATTGTAAGACATGCACGCCTCTCATGCATGCCACTGTCACAGTTGTGCATCATGGCTATTCTTAGAGCAAGCATTGTGCAGTACTGCTGGGATTCTTATTGCTGCTTTGGCTGTAAACATATTCCAGAAACATTTATTCATAGAGAGAGTGCGCTCTTTATCTCGTTTCATATCATGAAGTTGTCACACAGGACTTATTTCTGTAGCCACAGCCCAAAACTACCAGCTATAGCCATGCAGGCAAAGCATGCGCGACATAAGCCTGCAGCTGGCTGACCTATTGTGAGAATTAATTAACAGCCATGGCAGATTTTAGCACAGTTATTTGGGACTTTCTGAGCGTAGGTGTGATATGTGGGTCAATGGGGAGCGACGCGGCTAGGCATCATGTCATCTCACGCTATCAGCCGGCGACAGCCGCCCAGAGCAGCTTCAATAAGCGTGCTGATCCCGACCGAGCCTGCTGACCAGCGCAGTTAACATTCCCTCCCTTTACAGCCGCCTAATCCCGGAATTTAACAATGTGCCTGGCCGTCCAAACCAGGGATCAAATTCTCCCGGTTGACTCTGTATTAGCCCAGCCAGCACATGCAGCCCCGGCCCTGTGCCCACCCACAAAGCCGACAGGCAGAAATTCACACACTCACACCCTCGGTTCATTCCGCAGCCCCAGCCACACGCCACACTCGGTAACAGGGGGATGTTAATAGGAGCGCTTCTTCTCTTGTTTCCTTGCAGTTTGCTTTACTTTGTCCTGTTTGTTCTCATCCCGTGTGTGTTTCCAAGTCCAGATCACCAAGTGAACCAGTCAAACCAATTGAGATGCTCCTTGCATTATTTTTCATGACATTGACAAAAAAGGTGAATAGAGGAGGTCGTGTTTGCTCGGAGACAACAGGATCAAACCCGGAGGGGGGGTGGTACGGGAAAACCAGACACATCCTGACATGCAATTAGGCTACACGGCACTTTGGGAGCATCGCAATTAGTGTGTCATTTTCAAGTTTTATTTTCCTTCTTCGCGTAGCCACCCTTGCAGTTTGAGCCTCTAGTGTTTCAGTTCAGCCTAACACAAGGTCAGATAGAAGAGATACCCAACGCCGGTGTCGGAACCTCTCAGCTGTATGCGGTAATTACTGGTGTCCTTGATATTTGATGTGAAATGGGGATGGTAACCTTTAGTGTTTGCCTGTTAGCCCACCCCCCCCTCCCCTCTCCTCCTCCTCCTCTCAGCGCTCCTGCCCTCGATTGCTGCCACCTCCCTCCCCTCCGCTCCTGGGAGCACGGATGGAAAACAGGAGGCTCACTTTGGAGGGAAATGTGAAGTGTGTTTGAGTGCCAGCTGGTGCCCTGGGATTGGTTAAACATCCACTGGCCAAATGGCGCCCTGTCATTGCTGTGAAGCGCGATGACGCCGTTTGATGGGACCTGCTGTCCAGGGGAGTACCATGAAAGGGCGAAGGGCACAGGGATGCACACTTTGGTCCTATTTATAACTCTGTTGTTTGAGTTGCGAGTTTGTGCACCGGTACAACTTAACACTTTGCTGCATTCAAGCAAATATTGAGCTGTAGAGTTTGATGAGGACCATTAAAAAGGTTTAAACATCCTAAAGTTACTTGCTAATACATAAAAGCACATCCACTCCCCTTCTCTTGACGAAAATCTGAATTTATGAATATAAAGAAGACTAAAATGAGAACCAAAAGAGTCTTTTGTTTGCTGCCCCCAAAAAATCCTGAACAATGAAGAGCCGTGGTTGTTTTGTTGTTGTTTTTTTATCATAAGACTTGAACTGAAGTAAGAATTAATTCAAGCGAATGTGCTGATTCCACCACTGCCACCATATGTGGTCTAGTCTCAGGAGGATTTCACCCAAAAATGAATAAAAACCAATAAAAGAAAACATGTCACAACTTCACATCAAGTGAATTGAATTGGACAGAATAAAGGAATCAAACAAAAGCCGTCCGTGGGATAGCAAAACTTTTATTGTGGCGGAAAATAATTCCACCGTGACAACACAAGACAAATACTTAACAAAAAAAAATATAACAAACCAAGTGTCTGTTGATGATAAAAAAAAAAACTAATATGTGAACTTAGATATTTTTAAAGAAATGAACACAATCTCTGATGTTGTAATCCAAATCCCCCCCGTGGTGCGGCAGGGACTTGGTACGGTCTGATTGGTTACTTGAATCCAGCTGCTCAGATAACAAGATGACCCTCCATCAGCGTTCAGAATGAATCCAAATTTGAACAACACCAAGGCGAAACGAACCGTGACACCCCAGTGCCGGCAGTCCTGACTGAATGTCACATCTCAGTTTGCGCTAATGCACGGTCGAGTGTGAGCGTTAAAAACCAGATAAACTAAAGGAAGACTACGCTTAAGGGCAGGAGCGCTGCGAACGTTCAAATCAGTCGTTTGGCAGCAGCTGCAGCGAGAAAACCTGTCACCAGTTCAGATGATCTGCTGCCTGGCAACTAATCTAGCGACTTGATAGGCAGGATTTAGCTCCTTTCCTTTAGGAGAGCTGCTAAAATTTCTCGGAAGCCTGAATGAGCTGAGAATGTGCCTACGTAACCAATCTCTTTATAGCATCTCAATTAGTGCCTGATGTAATTTAATAACTGTTGGAACAGGATTTACCTACTGTCTGTTTTATTTATGTATATATATATATATATATATATATAGAGATAGATACTGCCATTTCCAAATTGCAGCGTCACAAAGTGATGCTGTGTACAACGAGGAAGCATAACATTATGACCACCTTCCTAATATTGTGTAGGTCTCCCTTGTGCCTCCAAGACAGTCATCAGAGAATGGACATGGGCCTTCTGAGGGTGTCCTGTGGTGTCTGAGAAGAAGATGTTGTTAGTGGGGTGGGGTGGGGGGGGGTGGGGGGGGGGGGGGGGGCTTTGAGGGGAGGGGCCTCTGTGGATCATCCCACAGATACTTGATCAGTGTGGGATCTAGTGAATTTGGAGGCCAGGTCAACACATTGTGCTGTTTTTCCACATTTTTATGAGTTGTTCCTAAATCGTTTTTGTTGCTGCCATCAAGGAGTGTCATTGCTATGGGGTGGGGGTGCCTGGTCTGGTCTAGGTGGGTGCTACATGTCTAAGTAACATCCACACCAATGAATGCCAGGTCCAAAAGTTTCCCAGCAGAACACTGAACTGTCACAAGATGGTCAGTGTTATTCACTTCTCCGGTCAGTGGTTTTAATGTTGTGGCTGATTAGTGTATGAATCAGGAAGTCTAAACCTTATACGGACTATATTTCTGCCAGTTTCTGGTTGCTTCATGTTTTAGAGGCGTCATGGTGCCAGACGATGAGGCTGTTTGTGGTTGCTGGACGGCTTTCTTGGTAGTTTGGTAGTAAAGTTTCCTACAACGTGCCTCAGCACACTCATCCACGCAAACAGCAACAATCATGGCACCTCCCGGGGGCCCTTCCTCCGTACATGCATTAACCTTTTAGCCGGATCAAAGTGCTGACAGTTTGACGCGATCCTGAATCTGTCAGCTCTTTGAAACCCTTATTGAATTGGTCGTCACAGCAACACACACCCACGCAACCAAAAATATGAAAAACCTTAAAATAGCAGGAGGAATCTTACTTTAGGCATTAAACTGAGTGATTGTATGATTGAATCTAGGTGCCATCACGTGTGCAGCATCAACGCTTCTTGGATCAGGCAGTTGATATGGATATTTCAAGCAATGCGCCACAAAGAGGGAGTTGTGCGTGGACAGAATCTATGGCCACCTGGCCGGTCGAGCTCTGGTAACTGCGCGCAAGGGCACGGTCGGCTAAAAGCAAAAGCTGTTTTTCTCTGCCTCGAAGATGTGGAAACACCGACAAACAAACCATCTGTCGCCTGTGGAAATAGATCCAAAAGAAGGAGAACGAGCTCGGGAGTTCTGCATATATGTTCAGTCTGAGCGCCGCGTGATCGCAGTCCGAGGCCGAAGGGTTAATGGACGACTGCGTTGTACGTGACTGTCTGCACGGCTTTAAACTAAGATTTATGGCCTGCTGGGGAAATAAAAATAAATAAAATAAAAAATCCAGTCGTTGCACATCATTCTGCACAGTCGACATCAAACATCGGCAGAGCACCTTTTAGAATCGTGGGGAGGTTTTAACCTGAGCGCTGGAACGACGTACTAACACATTTCAATTCATTTGACAGATAAAGAGCCGAGAGGACAATAAGGATCCTATAAAACAATCTGCAGCGCCGTTGAAACATTCTTGAGAAGATTTGCAGGCTGGACTTGTGATCACTTGCTCATGTGAAAGCTCATGCCATAGCCGGAGTGCTGAGACTCCACCGTGGCCTGTGGCTACTAATTAGACTAACAACAGTCCCACCAACAGTCTCTGATGAGCCGCTTTAATTGGCAGAGCAACAACAAAAAAAAAAGCCTCAAGGCCATTACTATACGCTACACCTGTGATAGAGAAACTCCTCAGCCTGCTGCCTTTGTAAGAAGTCAAATCACACCCGGCTGAATTGATCGTAAGCTCGCTATAATGAAAGCGCTTTGTTAGCGCTCCATGCAGCGCATCTGTCACTGCTGCTGCTCCTGCCATCAAGTCGCCGTGTTGTGCGACATACTTGAAATGCTATGCTATAGAAGCCCCATGTGGACGCATTCAAGTGCAAATGCAGCGTGTTGCAACATGCCAGGTGTTTTGACAGTCGGCTGGTGTTATACATCTCTCTCAAGCACCTACATCAAGCGTGTTGTGCCAACTCCCCCCCTTAACCCACCCCACCCCACCCACAGCTGAACAGAGCCGGCTTATATAACGCGGCCTCACACTCATCAGCCCGTGCGCCTGGTGTTTACGTTCGCCCCTCGCTGTTTTTCTTGGAGGTCCCGTTCCAAGAGGAAGCGGCGAGGGAAAGGGTGAGGCGCTCGTGCGCAAACATGCACAAGCACCTGCATATCTGAGATGCCTGGCAGGAGCTATCGCCGGTCCACTGTAAACACACGCGCACGGGTCTCCGAACAAAAGCCGAGGAACTCCCGTCTTATCATCATCATCGGCAAACAAAACGTGACAGGCGGGAAACACTGACTGGGATGGATAGCACCGGGGGCCTCGGTTGGGACTTGTCGCTGGGAGACGGGGGGGCAAAAGCCAGAAAAATAAAGAAAGAAAAGCTGCCTTTCTTTCAAAGAGGCTTGCGTTGGAACATGTTTTGAAAGAGGTACCTGCCTTCATAAACAGAGCGGAGAGGGAATATCTGACTGTTCGCTCAAGCTGCTTCGATGAAAATACCACAACAGCACTGCAATAGGCTACAGTGGTGCGATTACAATTGGTTAGGGATTTCAGCAGTAAAATGATAACGGCTTTCCATTACAGGCGTGGCAATAAAGACATTTGCAGCCACATTATCCACATCTATTGATATATATATATATTTTGTAATTTCTTTTCCAGCTAATTTCAAGTCAGCCATTCTGTACGGCTGCTATTGATTTGGTGTGACAACAGAAGTGGTATGCAGCGTTACGAAGATGAAAGGACGGACGTGATCTCCGTCTTCATCCCATTGTCCATCTGCGTTGGCGCTTTTCATTCTCTCTGATAACCTCCAGGCCTCGGATTTTCTCCTCCTTGGCCAAACACGCCGGCCTCGCCTCGCCTAGCCTCGGCGTCCGGCGGGTCGATGATGTATTCCGAAAGTTGCAACGGGGGAAAGTTTGACAAAACTCCACCTGTCGCGTCTAATGGCTCTATTTCGAGAAACCAGGTCAATGCTTCTCGTGCCTCCTTTAGAGCCTCCTCCTTTACTCTCAAAACCCCCAAAAATACGAGATCCGCTGCTCCTTCCTCCAGGTGAACATCGTTACCCGAAGTCGCGTCGGGGCACGCCGCCGAACGGTTGTCACAAATTGCTCGAGCTGTGTCTGGTTATTATTCACGGAGCCTTGTTACAGAGCCTCATTGTTGATGCTCGCTTCGGGCACCCGCTTGCATTTTCATCACGCGCGCTCATCTCCCGTCCTTTCATCAGACGTCATTAGCATCAGGTTGTGACCGATGTTCCTGAAATGTTCTCGCTGTGCCAACCGAGATCCTCTTTGAGTTTTTTTTTTTTTTTTTTTTACTTCAATAAAATAAGAGCCACGAGGAGGAGGAGGAGGGGGGAGGAGGAGGAGGAAGAGGAGGGGGAGATGAGTGGAGCTTCGGGGGAGTGATTGCCACCTGCCACTTCATTCTACTGCATTTTAATCTGGGGTGTCTGGAGGAATCTCGTTCCGAAAATGACTCCACCGGAGGAGTGGCGGCGCTGCAGGAGGAGGAGGAGGGGGGAGCAGAGATTTGAGCTGTTGATACCTCGTAACAAATCACCTGGATATGAACTATTCGCTCTCTAATGGGAATCCATATTCATCTTCCTCTCCAAAAGCTCTCCTGTGGGGATGCAGATGTGTGGCTGCTTTTCTATCTCCCCCTTATCCACTTCCCCATCCGTGTACCCTAATCAAAACCCCCACGTATTTTTAAGGCCCCTACACCGTCCGCTTACTCATATTGCGTTTCCACTTCTCCGCCGTTGAGTTTTATGGACCGTCTTTGGGATTATTAATGGCGCTGCGCGGAGTTACACATATGAATATGGAGATCAGCCACATTGTGCATATGCTTTCCTATATAACAGGATTGATCTAGATCTCTAATGTCTTCCGTGACTGATGGCGCCTCCCTTCTGCTCCACTCGCTTTTCTTAATAATGTGCCTTCCGCGCTCCCATTATCTGCGTGTTTAAAAAAAACGGAGACCCCCCCTAAAAAGCAGCAGTGACTGATAAGTCTCCTCCAAGCAGACTCCTCCAGCTACTTCAGTTCAATCTGTGGCGCAGATAAAGGGGTCAACTTCATGCTACAAGGGATCACATTTAAACTATAACCGGTTTAACTCTGGTGGTCCTTTTTTTTATTTTTATTTATTTATTTTTCCCAATGTGCAGAATTTTATTCAGGCAACTTGAAGGGCACCTTCATGCGCCCTGCTATTTCAGGAGCGTCCCTGCTACATATGCGTGCGATACCCAGACAAGATATGTAGGATGAATTATTACAGTAAAGGGATTTTATTTATTAACTGGCCCGTGGAAGTTGGGAGCGCGCCAACTGTTGCTGTTCCATTCAGGGGCCCATCATCCGTATTGTCGAAGGTCAGATAAATACTGTATGGCTGTGTTCATGGTTAGAGATAATATATAGGCCCCGTGGTCTGAATTTACATTAGCGGAGAATTAGTCTGTAGACTGC
This sequence comes from Chelon labrosus, assembly GCF_963514085.1. Classification (NCBI taxonomy): domain Eukaryota; kingdom Metazoa; phylum Chordata; class Actinopteri; order Mugiliformes; family Mugilidae; genus Chelon; species Chelon labrosus. The sequence continues at coordinate 6,080,947 of NC_140351.1, read as the reverse complement.
CCGGCGGAGCGGCCGGGCGTGCGAGGCGGCTGACAAAAGGCGCCGTTACAGTATGTGCTGAGCTCGGTTTTATATCAGCGAGTGAAGATGATGATAATTTGTTAGATGGGAGTTTAGGGTCCGCCGATTTTTCACATGTAGATGCGTTTGCTTGTGCAAGGGAGTGCAGCTCGGGCTGGGAAAGTAGCTGCACGAGGTCTTGTTTTGCACCCTTGGAGCTTCTTATCGAACGTGGCGGAATAACCTCGGGCACGGAGACACATTTGTAAGTCTGCATTACAGACGGAAAGAGAAGTAGGAGTGGTTTGGTTGCACCGTTAAAAGTCAAGTTGGTTCAGGACATAAAGCTCAAACGGCATTCATCATCTGTAACTGCTTGTCCTGTGAAGGGTCGCGGGGGGCTGGAGCCTATCCCAGCTGTCATCGGGCTGTCATCATTCAGAGGTGGGGTACACCCTGGCGGGTCTCCAGTCTATCGCAGGGCTAACACAGAGAGACAGACAACCATTCACACTCACTCACACCTCCGGCCAATTCAGAATCACCACTTAACCTAACCCAGCATGTCTTTGGACGGTGGGAGGAAGCCAGAATACCCGAAGAGAACACATGCAGACACAGGGGCCTTTCTGTAGGGTTCCAACTCCACTCCCTGTCGGCCTGGATTTGAACCCTGAACCTTCTTGCTGTGAGGCATCAGTGCCAAACACCACGCCACTGTGCCGCCCCGGGACCGAAGCTCAGAAATTTACAAAATCAGGAACAAAAAGTGCTGATGGGTTTGCAGGTAAAACTCAGGAAACCAGAATGGAAACGCTAAGAGACACGAGGATAGAACAATAAGGAAGCAAAACATAACAGGGTTAAATTCTCAGAGGTAACAGCACAGAGAACTCAACAAAAAACTCAGACAAAGACAGGACTTTATAAGCACACAAGGGCTGAGGGGTCGACGAGACACAGGTGAAAGCAGTGAGGGTGAAGCACACAAGGAGAAACCAATCCAACAATCACAGAGGGAAGGAATGACGGAGGGGGAGGACACAAGAAGTAAAGCAGGACAAGAAACGCCAAGGAAGAAGCTTTTACTAAATGCAAAAACAGGAAAACCAACCAACAGGGTAACAGGAAATCTTCAAAACTGAAAACCAGGTGGTCAAGCAACGCGGTCCAGACCGACACCCCGGGTCAAAATCCAATTCCCGGTTCCCCCAAAGGATAAATCCACTTGTGCTGCCATGAGGTTCCCATTTGTAGTTTTGAGTCTCTGTTGGACGGCCCGACAGAAAACTTGGCACACAGTACTCTCCTCGGGATGAATTGTAACATGTCCGGTGATTCTCTTGGAAGGCCAGAGGTTAAAGTTTTGGAAAAAAAAGTTTATATGCCAATGAAATTTCTTGTCTGCACAAAAGATAAAGAAAAAACTTTATTGTTTTTTTTAAAATATTGTACATATAAAGGAAAAAAAATACTACTTTGGTCCCAGTGCTGAAGGCGTTCACATTCCCAGAAGAGGCATGCTACGGACTTTAGTGATCCCCTGACTACTTCTTAAGCGCTGCTATGAAATTTGTGGTTTTAAAGAAAAGTTCTTGCAAAGAATATTGGATTACAAGGACATTTGGTACAGATTTGTGCATCCCTGAGGATGAACTGTAGCAGAATTGATCCAGTGATCCAGAGATTTCAAATGTTAGCATGCTAGTCCAAGAGCATTTTAAACATTGCCACTGTGCACTGGCCAGCATGCCTTATACATATTTACCATTTTGCTCAAAACACCACTGTGTCTGACTTCAGTCCGGCAGGGCTTGCTGGCATGGCTGCAGAATTGTTAATGCAAACCCTGTGATACAGATCAGATCAGATGAAAGCGGCGGGGCATTTAGCAGATATGCAGAGTCAAACAACATGCTTTACGCATTATGGTAAGTTCAGCATTTTAAAGAACGGACCCGTACACAAGCACTTAAATGAGCACGTCTGCACTTCCATTAAGGGTGCATCTGGGGGCAGATATAATCTTATTGGATGAACCTCGGCAGGTGGAGTTAAGGAGCCACAGTCCGGCCATTAAGGTATGGCCACATTACGCTTGCAAATATAAGTTCACCCAAGCTGAAGGCAGTGCCACAAATGACTCCAAGCGTTTGCTTCAGCACGTTCAACATACACTGATCAGGCATAACATTATGACCACCTTCCTGATATTGTGTAGGTCTCCCTTGTGCCTCCAAAACTGTCATCAGAGAATGGACATGGACCTTCTGAGGGTGTCCTGTGGTGTCTGGCAACAGCATGTTGTTAGTGGGGGGGGCTTTGAGATGTGGGGCCTCTGTGGATCATCCCACAGATACTTGATCAGTTTGCGATCTAGTGAATTTGAAGGCCAGGTCAACACCTTGTGCTGTTTATCCACGTTTTTTTAAGTTGTTCCTAAACCGTTTTTGTTGTTGCCATCAAGGAGTGTCATTGCTTTGGGGTGGGGGTGCCTGGTCTGGTCTAGGTGGGTGCTACATGTCTAAGTAACATCCACACCAATGAATGCCTGGTCCAAAGGTTTCCCAGAAGAACACTGAATTGTCACAAGATGGTCAGTGTTATGTACTTCTCCTGTCAGTGGTTTTAATGTTGTGGCTGATCGGTGCAACGTTACGTGACCAGACTAGAAAGTGCAGCAGCATCGCTCTCTTAAGACAGAACAGAAAGCTAATGTGAGTACCTTTACGCTGAGCATTTTACTAACTGGTGCGTTTGAACCAGGTCGGCCCTCTCCAGGTCAGCCATTTGTCCGAGCTTGACTCAGATGAGCTTAATGCGCATTGATTTTTAATGCAATTTTCCATTTATCTATTCCTGTGCAGCGCACGGTCATCTGTACAAGACAGAACAACGTGTATGTTCGCGTTTGCGTCGCCGTGGCAACTGCTGCAAACATCGGCCGCGGCGGCAGAGGATGTTAGACTCGCGTTACATCATTATTTTAATGAACGTTGCATAACGGCGACGCGGCAGCGGGCCCGATATCGGCAGGTGATATCAGGGGAGCAACAGGGAGAGTACAGGAAATTAGCAGGCCTGGAAGTAGCAACGATCTGCATCTCCAGGTTTTGGTATTGGGATGTTGCTCACACTTTTCTTGCCGCGATACTGTCATTTCTCACAGTTTGTTTACGCTTTGTCTGGATCTCAACTTTGTCTTCGGTAGGGGCGGGCGGGCGGGTGGGTGGGCGGTAAGCAAATTTGTTATTTCAAATCAAGCGTAACAAAGCCAGGGAGATGTTGTTGTGCAGCTGCTGCCCTCCGTATCTTCCTGACCTGCGTCCTGGTAATGAGTGTCATCTGCTCATGCTTGTGGAGAACCCTCTGCAATATCAGCTGATAGTCATGTTTGTTCAGAGTTGTTATCCCGGCTTGAGAAACAGCTCGGGGTAAACAAGAGGAAACAGAGCGCCTACACATGAGACTGGCCTCTCAGCAAATGACATCAAATTGCTCTCTTTATTTTCTTCCTCTCTCCCCCCTCTCTCTCTCTCTCTCTCTCTTTTTCTCCCTCCCACACTCTATTGGTTTTACAGTAAAGCGATGCTGCATCATCTAACCAACAATTTCTGGGGAAATGCCCGACTGCAGCAGAAACAGCGGCTCGGAGTTCGGAGACAAATGCGTGCCATTCAGCGTATGAGCAAATCTTTTCACTCGGAGGGGGTTTGGGGTTGGGGGGAGAGGGAGCGGGGCTGTGCCGTGTTTTTATTTGCGAGCGGCGATTTCATCTCGCAGTCTTCACACCAGTCTCAGAAATCCAATAAAGATGACTGACTCCATTTTATCACTGTAGGATTTATCTTTCAGGGAGATTTACAAGTCCTGCCTGATAATGTGGAAAAAAGCAGAAATATGGAGAACCATAAACCTGGTATGATGTGTTTTACTCAAACTGAGATACTGCACGGAGCGGCTGAAACCTGTAATTCACCGGCCGCTGTTACTGCTGGGTAAAATTAGACAGCTGATTTGTACTGCCGCTGATGGATAATTTGTCTCCTGGTTGCGCCGCTTCCACCCGGGCCAGCTCGAGACGCCGTTATCCGAGGCAAACCAACAGCCTGGCAGAGGTTCCTTGGCCCCCCGTGACTCAGGAAAAGCCTGTTTCGACCCCCCCCGCCCCGACCTTTGTCATTATCCACCAACAGCCTCGCAGGGCAGACAATCAAGGGATCAAGGCCGGCCAGGAGAAATCCTGTCCCCAGACATAAAAAAGGATGCGCGCCGTGATCTCTACCCCTCATTGCCAGGAATTCAATTTCACTCAGCTAACATCTGCCACAGATAAGTGAAACATAAACAATGTCACTCACACAAAGAGAGAGAGAGAGAGAGAGAGAGAGAGAGCTCAGGGCTTTTTCCTGGATAGACGCAGGGGTACTGACACATCCTCTAATTACGACCATAACATTTGTGCACAGCAGTCTCCTTTTCTGCTTTCTTTTATGAATCAGTGGAGGAAAAAAGGAATAGGAATGTGTCATGAGAGCAAAACAAAATGTAACCACACACCCATCGGCCAGAACATTAAAACCACTGACAGGAGAAGTGAATAACATGGACCATTTTGTGACAATTCAGTGTTCTGCTGCGAAACTTTTGGACCTCGCATTCATTCATGTGGATTTTACTTAGACATGTAGCACCCACCTAGACCAGACCAGGCACCCCCGCCCCATGCAGCCTGACACAGGCACACATTGTACTTATTGACTGATTCAAGTTGTTTCAAAGTCTGGAACTGCCCTAAATATATTTAGCCCTTAGTCCTTAATTAGGAGTACCACAAGGCTCAGTCATCGGCCCACTCATATGACCTTTCTGGCCCCAAGGCCCCTCCCCTCAACCCATAGGACCAAAGCCCCCCCCCCCCCCCCCCACTAACAACATCCTGTGTCCAGACATCAAAGGACACCCTCAGAAGGCCCATGTCCATTCTCTGATGAGTCAGAACTGTTTTGGAGGCACAAGGAAGACCTTCACAATATTAGAAAAGGTGGTGATCAGTGTAGAAGTATGGCAGTTATTCAAAACCGTGGATGTTACTTAGACATGTAGCACCCACCTAGACCAGACCAGGCACCCCCACCCTATAGCAATGACACTCCTTGATGGCAGCAACAAAAATGGTTTAGGAACAACTCAAAAAAACATGAAGAACAGCACAAGGTGTTGACCTGGCCTTCAAATTCACTAGTTCCCAAACTGATCAAGTATCTGTGGGATGATCCACAGTAGCCCCTTCCCTCAAAGGCCCCCCCTCCCACCAACAACATTCTGCTCCCAGACACCACAGGACACCCTCAGAAGGCCCATGTCCATTCTCTGATGAGTCACAACTGTTTTGGAGGCACAAGGGAGACCTGCACAATATTAGGAAGGTGGTCATAATGTTATGCCAGATCGGTGTACATCCAACTTTAAAGTTAAAAAAAAAAACCCTCAATCCAAACTAACATCTGTTTAAAACCAGGCTTTAAGGACACATTTTCATTCCGGCCCCGGCCATCAGCTCATACACGGTCCTCCAGCCTCGGGTCAGTGTTTGCGTCTGCACTGCTGTAGCTTAAGCTAAAGGCTCTATTATGTTTGAGATGACGCAGACACCCAGAGTCCTGCCGTAACCTCCCCTTCGAGACCTGACTCACCCTGCCTCCGGTAAACACGTTATTAAGAAGCCACGTTGTTTACACAGCGCTAACCTGTAAAAACTGTACGTCCGTGCTCCTAGGTGCACGTCTTAAAATCCTAGAGGGCGGCTGTTATTGCTTCTGTTACTGGCAGCGAGCTCGGGGAATCGCTGAAAGCGGCTGATCTGAGCAGAGGATGGTGCATTCTGTGGAAAACGGCATCTCTGTTTTCCCCATTATCCTTTTTTTTTTTTTTTTTCGTACAGTTCACTCAGTTTTTCCCCAGCTGCTGCAGAAACTGATCAAAATTTCCTAATTAGAGGCCACCTAAAGGAGATAAATCATCTCCCAGTTTTCCTCCACTTTCAGGGGCCGTATGGAAATTGTTGCTGTGAGGAGGGAGGACCAACTCTTATACAGTATTTTAAATAATAATAATAAAAATACAGATTGATTTTAGCCCAAAATCTAAAAATGAACATAAAATTTGACGAAAATAGTGGAAACGGACACATTTAAATAAGGAGCTGCAGAATGGGAGTCAACAAATGGGAAAACCTGAAGCAAACCTCTTCAGAACTGTCAAAGAACTGTCACCAGAAACAATTATAAAACTCCTAATTAATGCCTCTTCCTCCACTTTAGGGACAGTATGAAAACTGTTCCTGCGTGTTGAATCTTACATTTTATCTGTAATAAAGCCAATAGGGGTTGAACGACTTACGATTTTTCTTTAAATATGTGGTGAAAGTCGAGTCAACGTCAACTGGTCGATGACGTCACACCTAAAAACACAGTAGAAAGTAATGCTTTGCAGCAATGAAATCTATATTCTTGACCTGAATATGTATGCTGAGAACAGACAGCTCATGTGCTACATACTGTGAGCTGCAGATATGCACTCTGGGTGTGTGCTGCCTGTATAAAAACAGGCAGCACCTCAGCACCATCAAGGGCATTTAATAGTACTCCACAGCGTGTTGTTAGTTGGAATAGTGTGGCTGGGTTAAAAATAATGTAGTATTTCTCAGAATAACCATGTCAATGAAATTCACCAGTGAATTGTTGATGTGCAGCCTCCTTCTCTCTGTTACCGCAGGATGTTTGGTGAAGTTATGAACTGACTGCTGTTGAGAGGACCTGGACCGTTCCTCTGCTAGCATTAGCGGATGTCTTTTCAGATGCATTGCAGTAATACTTTAACTACTGTTGTATTTCAGGACTGACATGTCACGGTAGCATGGGCTTTAGTGAAGTATTTCCACATACTTGATGAACCGCTACTAGTTTGCTGCAACAAGCCACTGGGCATGTTCTTGGAGGCGTCCATGTTGTTATTGTCACGTGATTGACAACTAGTTGATGTCCCGCTCAAAGCGTAATGGCACAACCTCTAAAAGTCACAGCGTTATTGATAATGTCTTCACGACTTGATGAAAACACACAACTTTTAATAAAGCGCTGCAAAATAACCTGATCTCCAAATGAGAATAAAAACAAAGCACTAGCACAGAAAGAACTGTCATCCTTTGCAAACAGTAAAACTACACTCGTATTTCCATGGCACAGACATAAGCCATCTTATATCTGTATTCCAGTAAATTGTTCATCTCCTCTCGAATAAATCTCCCAAGAAAAAGGCTGAAATAAGTCAAACTACACCGGAATTACTACACAGGAAAGCCGTCTTCTTCCTATAACTGTTTCTTCTTCTATATAATAAATCTCACAGGGGAAAGGCTGACATAAAAATGAGAAAAATATTAAAAGACTCCCTGTTCTTTAAAAAAAAAAAAAAAAAAAAAACCAAAAAGTAAAATCTACATTTTACATCGCCGTTTTCTGACCTCTAATCATTCTCGTACGGTCCCTGGCTTCAGCTGCTCGTCTGCTCTCTAACAACCTGCGTGACTGTCGGAGCGTTTCACAACTGTCATCAATAAAGCAAAGATGTGCTCTACCTCTGTGCAGCTTTCCCGTTTGCCCCTGCCTTAAGATTTATTGCTTATTGAAGTACGTAAGGAACACATAATGCAATAACCTTACGCTGATGGAATAATATAATTTCAGCCTCAAAGGAAAACGTATCCCACTATTATCACTAAGTATTCTCTTGAGGTATATATATATATATAGATATATATAAAAAAAGAAACCCTAAAGGCAGTATTTGTGTTTTCTGCGTGCCAGTTGCATTCGGAAACAAGGCACAGAATCAGTATTCATGCAGACTTTGGTTATTTGGCGTGCAGACCTCATTATATTAGCATACCAGGAGGTAAATGACAAATAAATGCAGCACTCATCGCCGTCTCTATTTCTGCTTGACAATGCATGTTCTGCATGAATGAATATTGATGCACGGCTTTCCCTGGATGCTTCATTTTCAAGTTAACATTCTCCCCCTTCTCTTTTTTTGGGTTGGGGCGGGGGGTTAAAAAAAAAAAAAGAGACGGCAGCAGTAGCAAGGAGACATGTAAGTGGCGCACATTGTTAGCATTGAAAGCGTTTCCTGCTGGTAGTCAATAAACAGGATGCTTGCTGTGTCATCCCAGACGTTTGAAGACAGCTGCCGTATGGCAAAGAGAAGCAGCTTGGAGTCTGCCACTTTGAGCCGAAATCTATTTCTGGGATTTATCCTCCGTTTTTTTTTTTTTTTTTGGGTGAAATGGATGCAAAAAGCCAAGCCCTCCTCCCCCTTCCCCTCCTCCTCCTCCTCCTCCTCCCCCTCCTCCACACCATCTTCTAAGCTCCTTCCCCCGCGCCGCTGCCTTCACGCACCTGCTTTTTGTTTGACACAAAGCTGATTACACTTTTCAGCGCTGCTATTCCTCGAAAAAAGGGAGACTGTCAGGTAACGATGCAAATTCCGGTAAGAGCATCGCTGAGATTTTTAAAAGAAGCAGTTTGACATTCTGGGAAATATAATTGTTCACTTTCTTGCCAAGAGTAGGATGAGAAGATAGATACCACTCTCTGTTGAGCTTCAGCTATCGTAGCATAAATCCCTATACACCTCTACAAGTGAATATACAGTATATAACATGTTATGTTGTGTTTAATTTGGACAGTTTTTCTTACTTTTAACAAATGAAGAGCTACAAATCAAGTTGTGGTTTTGTGCTGCCACTATTTCTTTTGCCAAGAGCAGCTTCCCGGAATAGTCAAACTCAATCGTTATCAGAATACGAGCCGGGTAACACGTAATTGAACTGATGCATAGAAAAGAAAATACCTCTGCAGGCGATTAGATGGTCCTCCAACCAATCGGAGGCAGCTTGTGGAGAACAAATTCAACTCAACTCGGCTCCGAGTTCCTTTTACGGCAATGTTGCTGCTGCCGTTAACCACATAAAACCTGCCCAGACAGTTCGTCAGGCCCTGCACGTCGTTGCCAAAGAATCAGTTCTCAAAGGAGAGACCCCTGAACAAATATTTTGTGGGTGGGGCAATTTCGGGCTGGTTGCCAGGCTAGATTACAGCCTGGATACAAAGAGCTTGTACAGCTTCGACACTCCTTCCTGGAACTGGAACTTCCTTCACCTGAACCTGCATTCCCACTGAGATTTATAATAACACCAATCACTTAAAAAGCCGTGTCCTGGAACGTTGGCATGCTGTGTGGTTCAGTCCGTGTTTAGACGAGGGCGGTGATTTCTTAGTACTGTTGCGAAACGGCCTTGAGCAAGTACAAACCCGGGACGCGTTGCGCTCCTGTTGAGTTTTGACATTCACGCCTGTGAGTGGGGTCAAAGGTCAAAGAGGCTTTCATCGTCACAGTGAGATGAGACGACGTTCCTCCAAGGCCACGGAGCTGCATGAAGGCACGGGACTGTGAGCGTGTGCAAGCTAATGCAGACAATGCAAAACAGTGCAAACATTAGAGTCAGTAGATCAGTTATGTCTTTTATTATCAGCTAAACAGAGGGGACAGGTCAGTAGAGCTGTTTTTGACGACCTACATTCGCTTTTTTGCATGCTCGTAAAATGATTATTGGTAAATGTGGTGGGATTCCCAGTAATAAAACCAACCCTATAATATGGTCACTGAGTTACAGAAGCTAGCTGAACATAGGCTGCATCCTAACTCTGGAAATAAGCGTCGTTTAGAGGCCTTGGCATGCCAACATTTACTTCAAACTCACAGCAAGACAGCAGAAAAACAGCTCGTTTCCTCGGATGCAACACCATCTCCTCGTCTCTCTCTATCTTACTCGAGCTTCTTATTCTCTGGCAGCTGCTTGCAGAGGCGCCCTCTGACTCCTTCCGACCCTCCCGGCTCAGTTCATACGGTCGCAGGCTGCACGGAGCACGCCCAGCCCAGCCGGTGGATGACCCCACTACCTCATCCTCCCCCCGGGACCTACTCACATCCTTCCTCCCCTGTCCGCGCTCTTCACCATTCTCCTCGCTTCTTCGCCTCGGCTCCACTTCCCTCTGCGGTGAGAGAAGCGCCATCTGCTAGGCCAAATCCCTAGCCAGCCCTCACCCCACCCACCCTCTGTTTAAATCTCCCAGCCTCCTTCCTTCTCAGCGGCAGGAAGCAACACCTGCCGCTTTACCTCACTTCCTGTTGTCAGAATCGCTTTTTCCTCCTCCCTCCTGCGTCCAATTCTTTAGCCTGCGCGTTTGTGTGTGTTGGAAAAATGTGGTGGATTTGCCGTTCACTTTCTGGCGTTGGTCCCGGCTCCCACAGTTGAGGCTGTATTTTCAGTGACAGGTCGTGTCTGGACACTTAATCTGATCTCAGAGACAACCTTGGCCACTGTTCTCTCCCTGACCCAGGCCACCCTGTGAGCAAGTTCCTGGCATAAATCACACCTTTCCCCCCCTCCGTCGGAATCTTATCAATCCATCCGTAATGTCCTTTGGGGGTTGTCATCCTTACAGCGGCATAAACGAGGCGGCATGTCAGCTCGACCTCTTGTTCAGGGCAAAAATACGGACGGCGCACGACAAAGTGTAAAGGATGTTAAGGCCGCATTAACTTCAATTGCCACATTCTTCTGTCACAACCCATTTCCCTGCGTTTCTTGCCATTACGCAGCTTAGGAAATATTCTTATTGTTTATTGCAAGCAGCGACTCTATTGAGTTAGGTAACTCAAAACAGGATGTTTCACTGTGCAATTACCGCTCACAAGGAATGATGGGGGAACAAACAGAAACTGAAGTCAGAAGGAACAGTCGCTTCTGTTTTTCACTGGGTGGAAGTCCATTGTTTCAGGCTCTCTAGTTATTCTTTGCTCAGCCTGCTTCCTGTACTATCATTAGATCCATACAGTCAACCTGGCAGCGTGTAGGGTCGGCCTGCTTCTTGTGTGGCCTATTTTCTAGAGCCCTTCTCACACTTTGCAGACTCAAGCTCTTCTGCCAAACCCGTTTTCTGGAAATGACATTAATGTACTGACTAATTTGCAAAAGAAAATGTGATTTTCCTATAACTTCTAGTAACTAAAGCATCATAAAGTCTTGTGCTTATGGTTAGGCTTTCAAAGCATTTGCTTACAGAGAAGGAAATACAGTGATTTTTGGTAAAAAATCGTAAATGTTATACCATTTGGAGCCATCTTATTAACCATCCTTCAATATAAGACCAATAGTCTCCTTCCAGGAAAAGGTTCTTTAGCTGCTAACCTATGTTCAGGTACAAGTACAAGAAAAAAAAGCAATGCAAGCAACCATGTATAAATATTGTGTAACAGGAAAAAGTCAGTCATTAAAAATTTGGTGGGTAGCTGACATAAAGTCATTAAAGGTCAAAATAAAAATACTCCAGTGACGTACAAGGCTGTCTTAATTGTAGGTGAAGGTTATCCTGTAGAAAGTGACATCTCTACGTCCTATTTGAATATAAAATGGATCTAAGTGCTACATACATACTGTGAAAGTACCAAAAAGATTCCAAAAATGCACCTTGCACATGTCCCTGTGGGTTAAGCGTTTGGTGTACTACGCATTTGGAAACTGCACCTTAAATGAAGCCACCTGGACTTACGTAAGGCCGTGATTTCACAATTGTACAGTCACTGCCTCGTTCGAGAACAACCTGCACTCAACATTATGATGCTTTTACATCTTTAAGCCGTTCCGATATAGTATTTTTACATTGCTGCATTAAACCTAGGTTTGGTTCATTGGTTCACACGGCCATCAAGACAAGGCAGCCGGTGTGGACACGGCCTTTTACTGTTGTTCTGCGGTTCAGTGTTCTACATACGAACACTTTCAGTTTGATCAAGCATCTATTAGTAGAAATAGTTTACGTATGTGTGATACGAAGGTGCCCTGTCGGGGAGCAGTTGCAGTGGGGCTAAGGCCGCCCTCTCTGACCAGGCCCTGCTCGGTTTATTAGTTTCAGAACGGAGTGCAACTGCCGTGTTCACACCGAGGTGTGAAAGCCTTAAGCCTTAACTATGTTAACACCAAATGGTCATGTTTCTCACCTGGCAAACTACATGGCAGAAATGGATACCCAATTGTTGGCTGTCAGGAAGTAAGCGCAACATTGCACAACCTTTGCCAACGCTAGGAATGTTGGATGAAGTTTGATTATTTTTTTTTTTCAAAATGCCAAAGCACTTTGGTCTTAATTCGACTGTTTGGCCGGTAATTTCAGAATCGACCACTTCCTCAGTTAGACACAGGACAAAGAAGTTATTGATCAAGGGGTACTGCAGTCCACACATTATTTTGGGCTGCAATCTGTAAGTAAACCAGCAAATACCTTTAAGGCCTCACTGAGGAGGCAGCTTAGCTGAAAGTTGTAATGTTTGGTGACGTTGTACATACGCGCAGTGTAGCTAACAGCAGCACTTGCATGCATTTGATTCCTTTGGACCACCATAGCTTGCAACATAGCCATCGGCTATACAGGTGAATATAGCGGGCAACAAGGTGGTCCGTGAAGAAGGTCCTAAGTTTGAATCCCGAGGAGGAGAGGGTTTAATTCTCAGGGCCTTTCTGTGTGGAGGTTGCATGTTCTCCCTGTGTTTGCGTGGGTTTCCTCCGGGCACTCCAGCTTCCTCACACCATCATCAAAAAACATGCTGGCTAGCCACCGGGCCACAGCAGCTCAGGACTAACCCTCCATCCGATTGTGTCTTCTTTTCATTGTATTATGACAAATAAAACGCTTTACTTTTTATTCGCCGCATGTGGCACTCCAGTATTTCACTCTACGCTGTAACGGAGAGGACGTATAAATACTACGTATTTAGGCTCCATGCTTGGCTGATCCATCAACGTCTCTCGTGCTTCTCCTCCAGCACACATTTACACCTGCCATTAAAGAGCCCAACTGTAAAATAAGATCTCTGAGTAGCCACTGAATCGATTTAATGCTTCGCAATTGTCAGTGTTGTTTTAGAGGCTGTTCACCCTGATAATAATATAAATCTGAAGAAAATGCTTGCTGCTTGCAGTTTTTCTTTTTTTTTTCTTTTTTTTTGGGCACTGATCCTGACATTTATTTATTTATTTATTTTCCACTTTTAAAGGGATTTTTCCATCTCAGAAAAAGCCAAATACACGCTGTGCTAAAGTGAATCACTGTCTGACGCTGTTGTCACAACTTATTAACTCTCTTCTCTTTTTGCAATTATGCTTTTAATATATAAAAAATAAATTTGCATGCTCTTTCCGGTAACACAGTTTTCCAGCAACAAAAGCAGGACTGTTGCCGTGTTACTCATGCTTACACGCCTGTCATAAAAACCAGCCCTCGCTGATAGACTGGATGACTCTGAATCGATCTCCTCCCACTGATTTAAATGGCTGTGTGAAACTGTTAATAGAACATCTCAGGGCTCGGAGCTGAACGCATCGACCCTATACAATGTTTTCACTGGGTCTAGATAGAGGATATTGATATACTGAGTATGGATTCACTGGATTAGACTTTACAGGGATGTGGAGATTCTTGCCGTTGAGCAGAGATTGAATCACGGAGGTGTATGCGTGCATGAGTGACTATATTGCTTTGTGTGGCTTTTTTTTTTCCTTCTTCTTTTGAGGTTCAGACAAAAGAAGCTCGCAAACGCGATGGCGAAAACCAGCCGACGTCAGATATCCATGATTAATGAGCTTCAGGACTGATTGATTTGTCTGAGGCTTCCATGACAGACAAAATGTTTCATTATATCAATCAATAGGAGCGTCTGGCTTGAAAGCGCAGTTTCATTATGAGCAAGGAGTTAATCTGACATTTCATCTACAGTACGAGACGGGGGTTTATTAGGAGACAGGGTTCAAGGATCAAAGCGGCTCTCAGAAGTCGTCCTACTCCGACAGCGCTCTGGGGTTGCCAGGAAACCAAACAGCGTGGCGATAACAGGAAATGATTTCATCGCCTCTTTCCTTTTAGTGTACAACAGGAGCCGACACGCTGCAGTGCATGCACAGAGGAGGAACAAATGCTAGATTCTATTGTCACATGTGAGCTAATTTGATCACAATTAAGTATTTCATGCACATGAAATCCGGAACTAGCACATGCACCGATCACGCGTAACATTATGACCACCTTCCTAATATTGTTTAGGTCTCCCTTGTGCCTCCAAACCTGTTGTGACTCACCAGATAATGCACATGGGCCTTCTGAGGGTACCTGAAAAAGGTGCATGCAGTGAACGTATTTACTTCCTTTCTACCACTGACCAGCATGAAATGCAACTTGCAAAACACTGACCATGCAAATTTGATCAGGACACACGCGCGCGCATGCACACTCAGACACAAAGAACACTAGATCATTTATGCTAGAGGACATTTAAATGGTCTGTGGCCTGATGGACATAAATTTGAGTGGTTGCTTCCTGTTGCCGCGCAGAAAGCTGCCTAATGTGCGGTGGCAGCATGTGAGTGCTCCTACTACTGATCTGCACTTCTTTCATTAGGAGGCTGTATTCTCAGAGCTGGGGCTGCCTGATGGTTGCCAGGTCAGAGCCAGAAGGGTTCATCTGTGCAGATAAGAGTGAACCATACCAGAGCTGCCCCGGGCTGCCGCTCTGACATCTCATGCCTGCTTGATAGAGCTGGGAGGAATGTAGTATCTCGTCCCCTCTCCCGAGCTCCCCCTCAATTTTCTGCCCTCTAAAGAAAAGTAGCGCTTGGACATGAAACCCCCCCCGACGTATCACACGGAGGAATGCGGGTGTCAGGATCACCTCCGCTTGTTGCCGCTGATGGATTTTGATGCAAAATGATTGTGTCTCCTAATGAATATTCAACAAAGGATGATGTCAAAACGTGGCTGATGTAACTAGGCCTGCTCATGAAGATGTACACCTCTGAAACCCTCGCGCTCCCTGTTGTGTCACACAGCTCAGTTTCCTCCATTAACATCTTGATAACAGCCCACTGGTACCTGTCAGGGGTTAAAAGAAAGACTTCACCGTCTGCTCCCTCAATAATTTGTAGCGTTTTTTGGCCCCGTTGGGGGGGGGGGTTGGGGGGATTGCCCTTCTCAGGGGAGGCTCACAAAAGCCAAGCAGCGCATTCCCAGAAAACATGGCTGGAATTTCTTTTTTTTCGCTCCGGGGCAGATGGGTATCCTTTCGACAAGAAGCAGGGTGGAATGTGTTCTTTGTGGGAGGGAGTGCGTGCGTGTGTTGAAGGGAGGAGGTGGTGCATCTGAGCCGGTGCCAAAGTCTCCCCAACTCTCGCCGGCTCTGAGACGTATAAGTGATGTAAACATGTGGTGAGCTGATGAAAACATGCGTCTCAAGCAGAGATAGTGTAGCCGAGCGGAGCTGGAGGGCGGCGGCGGCGGCGGTGGTGGTGGGTTGAGGGGATTATTTGATCCGCTGCTCGCCTCTGTTCAGCCTCTGATTCTGAGCTTTGGGCTCTGCAGTTTTTAAAATTATATAACAGTGTCCAACATAAGCCTCCTGCTCATATATCATTTTGTGTCTAAACACATTTCTAAACATGAGTTTTTTTAAAACAGCGCTACAATAAAGTGTCCCTCTGCATAAAAAGAGTTATAAATTAAACTTTAAGAAAATAGATAAAAACTTAAAGTAGAGGCTTCACATTCATCTTCTTCTTATAAACTATATATTGTTTCTTCAAGATAATTTTCTTGAGCTAATGTTTCATAAACCACTTACATTTTAAAAACTGCGCAGAGATTTTACTCAGAATAACAATACCTGCCCAAAAATCAAATTATACTAACAGCAGACCACGATACAATGAACAGGACTGTGGATTTAAGCTTTGAAAGAGATCTCCAAAAACAGATCCAACCTCAAACCTGTTCCTCAATTAACCGCTGTCATTTAGTCTGCAGCAATCAGAGAATGGACATGGGCCTTCTGAGGGTGTCCTGTGGGTCGAGGGGAGGGGTCTCTTTGGATTATCCCAAAGACACTTGATCAGTTTGGGATCTAGTGAATTTGGAGGCCAGGTCAACACCTTGTGCTGTTCTTGATGTTTTTCTCTGAGTTGTTCCTAAAGCGTTTTTGTGGCTGCATCCTGCTGGGGATGGCTGCTGCCATCAAGGAGTGTCATTGCTATGGGGTGGTGGGTGCCTGGTCTGGTCTAGGTGGGTGCTACATGTCTAAGTAACATCCATATGAATGAATGCCACGTCCAAAAGATTCCCAGCAGAACACTGAACTGTCACAAGATGGTCAACGTCATTTACTTCTCCTGCCAGTGGTCATACTGTTGTGGCTGATTGATGTATGTTGCACTGTGCTTTAAACTGTTTGACAAATTCTCTTCCATTCTTCTTGACCACGTCCAAACCATCATCCATCATCGTCAATAAAATTGTTTAGTTGCTGGTCCTTGTCTGAAGGATTTGTTTTTTCCTCTTCTTGACTTTCTTATAGTGGATATGTCTTTTGTAAATGTAAAATCCAACAGAAATCTCTTACTGAAAGATAAAGTTATGTTTTAGAAGTGATCATTAATGTCTAATTTAACCAAACAAAAAATACTGCTGCCCCATAAATATTAGACTGATCTCCAGTAATAGTCCTTACTCTTAGCTGAGTTTAATTCCAGATAGATAGTATTGTGCGTTTGGCATAATCAGGCTTAGAAATATAGCTGAAATGAAAGTGATCTCATGAAATGTTTAACCTTCATCAATATGAGAATGTTTAAAAATTCAGAAATAGCGTCTTTATAAAAGATAAACCAAAATCTCCTGAATATATCGGTGTATAGTGGAGCAGAATAAATGGTCCGGCCATAGAAGCACCAAAATCCGGCAGAGCAGGTGCAGTGTGGAAAGTTCCTAAAAATAATCCGCCAATATGTTCTGGAAAAATGACACCATGTTTAATGAAAGTAGCCGGAGAATAGGGGGTAAGACTGGGCATAAGAAGAGGGATTCTCAGAGCATGTCTTCAGTTGTCCCCCGGCAGCAGCTCAAGTAGGGTGGCCTGCTTTTTGTCTTTGTCCGCCTGCTAATAAAACCCTTCAAACTGAATCTCTGCCACTCACCAGAACTTTTCTTTTTAAGGATCTGGTGAGTTTTTCGAAGAGCATTGGAAAATAGCAAAATATCGTACTGGGAGAAGACTGATTCAAATGTTTAGTTCAGGTTTATCAGCAGTTTCACAAAAGTAACGTGTTTTTTATTATAGGCCCAAGAAGTCACCATACGGCCCGAAATAAGTCGGACAGCACGTCTTTGAGATCTGAAGTCTGAATGTTACTTTGATCTGAGCTGTAGTCAAAGTCTGCCCTTGTCCTCAAGATGACACATGACTTGCTGATGACTGCATGTGATTTGTTTGAGTACTACTTGACCTGATTGCAGTATTTGACACTTTTTCCCCCTTCTATTGTACTGATTGACTGATTAAAGTTCTTGGTTTCAAAGTCTCAAACTGCCCTAAATATGTTTAGCCCATTGCTGAATTTCAGAATGTTCCATGTCCTCTAGTCCGTTTTGTTGTTATGTGAGTTTTTAATTGGGAGTACCACAAGGCTTAGACGTCGGCCCACTTTTATTCTCTGCTTACACCATACAACCTTTCTGTTTATTTACATGCTCATACCTTGGTATGCCTCACCATTTCAGCTTTCTGAGATCCAACTGGCTCCACAGAGTCCAGTACTCAGCTGCTCGTGTTGGACAGAATCACGTTACCGCTATTTTAACCTCCCCGCACGGGCTGCCTTCCGGCCAAAATTGATTTTAATATTCTCCTAATAACCTTTAGAGCACTTCATGGCTTGGCTCGCAGCTACATGCATTTTATGTTTCGTCCACGAGCAACTGCGGTTGGTTGAGAATAAACAGAAGAGGAGCTTGGCAGCGAGCACCAACAGTGATAAACACTGCGGCTCTGAGAAGGCGGAGAAATAAGCAACACTTTAAAATAAAAAAAACAAAAACAACACAAACTGACAGAGCACGGGCCTCTGTTTGACTGACGGGTGATCTTTTGGATGTAAAGTGTTGGTTTCTCAGCAATTCGTACAAAAGTTTACAAAAAGGATCAACACACATCTAATCCTTAAAGCTGCTGCTACAAGCACACCACGTTGTCAAGTTTTAAGCACCGCTATTGAGCGTCAGCTTTCACATTAGAGGGGCTGGAGTGTTTACCGGCCGTTTCTGAGCCTCTTTTACATCCCCCAGGGAGAATAGTCTCATCCCATTAACTCACCCAAGGTTGGCCGGGATTTTCATCTCCAAAGATATGCATTTCTAAACATTGTATAAGCATTGTGCATTATTCATTGGGCTTATTAGAGGAGGTGGACTTTGGGTTATTGCAAATCAGAGGAACAAATATTAACCCATAACATTAGCATGCGAATGAGTAAGCCTCTCACTGAATGACTTACAAGGACTGGTTTCACAGAACATGCCCCTAAGGTAAGAACTACTCCACACCTAATACAAACAATATAGGCTGGAATTAAAATTGTATGACGCCCCCTTCCTGTACTCCGAGTCCAATTTTGTTTGTATTCAAGCTATATCCTATGTATGTTATGGCGAATGTCACTGATGTTTGTTGTATTTGCCACAGAAAATAACATAATTAACCTCGCTAATAAGAGACAGCATACCATACTGCTGCTATGCAGGAAAAGCACATTAGCAAAGAATGTCATAGTATCACGCGTGCAGTTTCCAGTAACTGCACATGCCCACACATGTGTTCCCCCGTTTATGATGTCTTGTTTCATCAATTCATTGAATAAAATCAACGATCCCCCAGGAACCAAGTGTCTCGGTGTGTCCTGAGGTTTTATTTTTCTGAGATTGCAGCCTAATGAGGCACCGCGATCACCACCCGCGTAGACTTCAATCCCGGCCTACGCCCCCAGCCAGCCGGTCCTACACTCATCATGCAACGATGCAGATGCCTACAGTACTCATTAGTGCCATAGGGTGAAAAGTTCGTCCTTCACTGCCTTTTTTCATCCATTGTGATGTACACTGATCTACCACAACATTATGACCGTAGACCGTATGACAGTAGAAGTAAATAACGTTGACCATGTTGTGACAATTCAGTGTTCTGCTGGGAAACTTTTGGACCTGGCATTCATTCATGTGGATGTTACTTAGACATGTAGCACCCACCTCGACCAGACCAGACCAGACCAGACACCCCCACCCCATAGCAATGACACTCCTTGATGGCAGCAGCCTTCACCAGCAGGATGCAGCCTGACACAGGTACACACACAAAAACTGTTTAGGAACAACTAAAAAAAAAGCATGAAGAACAGCACAACTTGTTGACCTGGCCTCCAATTTCACTAGATTCCAAACTGATCAGGGGTCTGAAGGATGCACTGGAACAACACTGGTCCACATGCTTGACACTACCCCACCCCACAATTGTACTGATTGACTGATTCAAGTTCTTGGTTTCAAAGTCTTGAACTGCCCTAAATATATTTAGCCCTTAGGAGTACCACAAGGCTCAGTCATCGGTCCGCTTTTATTCTCTACATACACATGTTCTCATACGACCTTTCTGGCTCCAAGGCGCCCCCCCCCCAAACACACACATACACACACACTAACAACATCCGGTTCCCAGACACCACATAACACCCTCAGAAGGCCCATGTCCATACTCTGATGATTCACGACTGTTTTGGAGGCACATGGGAGACCTGCACAATATTAGGAAGGTGGTCATAATGTTATGCCTGATCAGTGTAGAAGTATGGCAGTTATTCAGAACTGGTGAAAAACTGGCATTGGACTGAAACTCTACAAGTCTGTCGTATCCAAGAGGAAGCACAAGCCGGACTGGTGCTGTTTAAACAGACAAGTAAACATTTTAGCAGCTCTCGACTCAGTGGCCTACCAGTGTTTAGATTCAGTGCGTGTCCCTCTCAGTTAAGCGTGCAGCATTTAAGCAAAATTAATTTTCACACTAAAATAATGCACATTTTCCACCTCATATCTGTCAGTCACATCAACTTGGCAACATCCCACTGGTCTGTGTCCATCAGATGCTTGATGGGAATCATCAGACTGCAGTCAACAGCCTCGGCATGTACCAACTTGTCATCTTGGTGACGCACGCGGCTCAACTTCACTTGACCCGGTTACATCACTTCACTGCCTCTCATCTTACTGCATTTGTCATAATTACATTACTGGAGGAGGGTGAGCGAGTGTATATGTTTGTGTGTGTGTGTGTGTGTGCGCGCGTCGGCTTGTGTGTGAAATAAAGTTGCAGAAGCTCCAAGTCCTCCTCCCGACGGACAGATCCCTCCGGAGCGGCTGGCTGAACATCGTCAAGCACCGCAGCGTTTGAAGATGGACATAAATGCTCTTTCGAAAACACTGATGCAATTATGTTGACAGACGTGACTCAGATTCTTGAGCAATTTACAAACTTTTCTTGGCATTTCTCAAGAGTGAGCGTCGCTTTTGTGACAGAGTGACAGTGGACAAGTGAGACGGATGGTGAACTAATCTATTGTAATTTAACTGTATAGAGTTTTGTCTGTAATTGATAATATGCCTGAGGAAATACTGACATTTCCAACGGCTTCATCCTTCCATTGTGTCTTTGCATTTCATCCATTAAAAGTGCCCAGTCGTTGGCTTGCTAAATTGTCAGCTTTGTGGCTTCAAGACTCCAACAGTTGTCTAGCAGCAGTGTTCTGCATAAGTTGAAGTTGTATGCTTTGGGGAACAAGGGAAACAAACATTTCAGTAGATCGAGTTAGTGACATACACCGATCAGGCATAACATTATGACCACTTTTGTAAAATATTGTGTAGATCACCCTTGTGCCTCCAAAACAGTTGTGACTTATCAGAGAATGGGCGTGGGCCTTCTGAGGGTGTCCTGTGGTGTCTGGCAACAGGATGTGGGGGCCTTTGGGTCCTGTGGGTTGAGGGGAGGGGCCTCTGTGGATCATCTTGATCAGTTTGGGATCTAGTGAAGTTGGAGACCAGGTAAACACCTTGTGCTGCTCTTCATGTTTTTTTGAGTTGTTCCTAAACCAGTTTTTTTGCTGCCATCAAGGAGTGTCATTGCTATGGGGTGAGGGTGCCTGGTCTGGTCTAGGTGGGTGCTACATGTCTAAGTAACATCCACACCAATGAATCCCAGGTCCAAAAGTTTCCCAGCAGAACACTGAATTGTCAGAAGATGGTCAGTGTTATTTACTTCTCCGGTCATAATGTTGAGGCTGATCGGCGTATATCCCAATTTTGCATTTAACCCTTTTGCATTCCCTGTTGCATTCTCTTCGTGTTCCCAAGGAAATCACAACAGGATGTTCTTAGTGGGGGCCTTGATCGTTGATCGTAGGGGCCTCTGTGGACCAGGCTTGTTCCAGCGCATCCTACAGATACTTGATCAGTTTGGGATCTAGGGAATTTGGAGGCCATTTTTGTGTGTTTTGCCTGTTTTGCATCAAGAAGTGTTATTGCTATGGGGTGGGGGTGGTACATGTGTAAGTAACATCCACACTAATGAATGCCAGGTCCAGAAGTTTCCCAGAAGAACACTGAACTGTCACAAGATGGTTAATGTCATTCACTTCTCCTGTCAGTGGTCATAATGTTGTGGCTGATCGGTGTATATTATCAGAATAAAGTAAGGCTGCTTCGCTTACATACTTGGACAAGCTTAGGTTGTCTTTATTGTTCTTACTTTAAAGCATGTTTTACTTTTATTGCTACCATTAAAAGGCTTTTAAATGGTAAAGATAATGCTAGGCTCGTGGGCTTCAGAAAACCAACCTCTAAACACTGTTTCAATGCTCTAGTGTTCGGAGGTTGATCCATTTTTTTCCTCTGTCATTTAAAGTTCATGTATAATAAAGGCCCCTCTTTAGTTATACAACCCTGCTGCTATCCCAGGACGCTCCCTGTCGAGTGGGCTACGCATGATTTCATGTGAAACCATAAGGAGCTTGGTTTTCAGGTTTAAGGAGTTCAACAGTTTTCATGTGTGTTACATGTGTAAAAACTCACACTGGCTTCGTAGAACCCAAGACCCTGTTCGGCGACATGCATCGCGTATCGCATGAAAATAAAAGTCGGAAAAAGCCGCGTTGTAATGAAATTAATACGACGCCGTGGCAGTGTTTTCATCCAGCCTTAAATGATGTTTTTCCGCAGCTCGTGCCTCTATACACTCGACCTTCCCCCAGCCAGACAGGTCCGTAATGAGAAAAACTTGTTTTAGTCTGAAAACATGGCTTTCCAAGGCTGGCTGGAAACCCTCTCTGCTTGGCTCTTATGACCACATCCTAAGTGGGTCAGTCATAGTAATGGGCCGCTCCATCGTCCTTCGTCTGGTAATTCGGAGCATTGATTGAACTCGGGCTCAACTTTCTGCTAACCTGTGCAGAGAGGCAGAAGACACGGTATCGCTCAGGAGGAAGGAACGAGAAACAGGAGGGGTGATCGAAGGGAAAGATGATGTTCTCATATGCCTCACTTGGTCTGTGAAAGAAACATGTATTTCCAAATATAGCGATGTGACCCGAGGACATGGTATTTAGTTGCACGTAGAGTGCATGGAAGTTAGCCGAAAAGCAAGTAGCTGTTCAATATCCACATGATTTATGCTCTTTGTTTATGGAGGAAATACAAGCAGCTGCCAGAATTTGATTTTTATCTGGACATGTTTAGACTGCTAGTCACAACTACAATCAGTCTATAGTGTTTGGAAATGTAACCAGCACTGCTGTTTCGTCACACATTTCCGAGCTAACTCATGCAACCCTCACAGAAACGGCAGTTTCCTCTTGCATGCCCAGTCTGTGTTCAGCTGTAATATGGTGTACGTTGCTGTTCCAATACCAATAATCTAGTTTTTATAATCGATGACTCCCGGAGGACACGTGATGGATCGCAACGCTGCGCGAACACGGCCCGGCGTTAATGATTCAAATTTACAATAGCGGCCCGCGCCGTATTGTTTGTCCTTGCCACATTTCAGCACATCTATTTCGTATCGAATGCCATTCATCACTCCTCAGTCAAACATGCTTCATGTGAGTACACATAATGTGGTCGTAAAGAGACGGATGCTGCGGCGCATAAGAAGCGGTAGATAATGGACATTTTTTTTTTTTTTTGGACTCACTGGGGTGGGGGTGGGGGTGGGGGGGTATTTGTCACTTTTGTTTGTACACCAAATAGCAAAGTACATCAGCAAGGACAACTGTGGTTTACACGAGCCACTGGCAGGCGGCCAAGCAAAGAGTAATAACGGGGACGGGAAGAAAAAGGAGCCACCTCACGGCATTTATTGCACTGAAGACCGACAGGAGAGTGATGTACTGTACGTGTGTCACGCAGGAGTTTTTTTTAAAGGGCTCGAAATTGCAGGAGAGACCATTACAGGAGGCGCTCTCTCTCTCCACCTTATTCAGCTATCTGGGCAATTATACCGTGCATGAATATGGCACTCACTATAACATTCAGATAAAAAGGGTATTTTCTTTGCATGAATCTAGCAGCCCACTGATCTATATCTCGAGGAATACGCTAGATTCTGACCCTGCAATTCATTTTCAAACCATTGAGCATATTTTCCTTTATACCCCCACCACCACATCCAAGAGGTGAGCTATTATTTCAAAACATTTGTCTGTAGTCCACTTCCAGCACTCTGAGGTCAATAGATAGACACTGCACCTACACACATATTATTTCTCCCCTGTGGCTAACCCCCCCCACCCCACCCCCACCCCACTCCGGCTCTTCTCTTCTCTTACTGACAAAGCTCTCGCTGCCTGAGCCAGATGGCATTTCTCAACGCAAATGAACCCCGCCGACGAACTGCGCGGCGTAACGCGCCGGTGAGAGTGACGGTCCGAGTGCGGCGTCTCTGAATAAATCATGGGCTGGAGAACAAAAGGCTTCCAGCAGTTTGATCAACAAAGCTCATTGAAATCTCTTTTTAATGCGCTAAGACCTGCAAAATGTATCAACCTGGCTGCATTAAACTCAGCTTAACATTTACAACGACGGGGAACCTTGTCTGAAGGAGCAGTTAATTCCTCATTTATTCTGCGGAAAAGGACACTCTCCGAGGTGCGCCGAGTTAATCTCTATTAGTTGATGACAGTGTGGGTTTTTGCTTCCATTAATCTGACAAATTTCTTGACTGCAGACTAGTGATGCAGGTGGTTGCAGCCCCACTTTCATCCCGCTTTTATCCTAAATTGTGTAACACACCATAAAATAGAGGAAAAGAGGATGATCCGACCCCATTGTCAAAACACCAAACTGTAAAGCTGAAGTTTAACTTCTGAATTTGACCCTTTGGTCAAATAATTCCATTTCAGGTCATGGGTAGTTGGTGGGTCTGTCCAACACTTCGGTGACTGATGAAATAATCTCAGTTCTCAGTGACTTTGGTGAAGAATTCTTCACAAGTCCAAAATGTTGGACCCGAAACAAATTAGGCAGGTGGAAAACTGTATGGCTGAGGTTTCAGAAGAGACAAGAGTTGGTTTGAGGGCGACTCAAGCGCAGCCTGAACAGACACTGTGCAGCAGACACACAACTGTACGATTTAAGAGTTTTTCTAGCCCACAAGCATCAGTATTGTGAGTTGCAATGAGAACTGTCTCAAGCTGATTTTATTATCTTTAGCTTGTAAAAGCTGCAGCGAGAAAAATGTTAACAGTCAAAAATCTCCATTCAATGACTGGTTCTCTCTTGTGGTATTCGTAATCACAAATGTTCCAAAAATGTTCTGGTGAGTTTCGACCCCAATGCAGGACACAGAGGGAGGCAGGACCAGGAAGCAAAATGACTTTAGTAAAAACTCAAAATCCAGAACTAAAGGCGCGACTGGGTACACGGGTATCAAAAAACACAACTCAAAAAGCAACTGAAGACCCAAACCAACAAGTGCCACAAACAGGGCAACATCACAGATGAGTTGACAAAAGACAAAGGCAAAGGCAGGGTTATATATACAGAGGGGTTAATGAGACACAGGTGAAACTAACAGAGCACACAAGGAGAAACCAATCCAACAATCAAAGGAGGGAAAACACAGGAAGTAAAACAGGACAAGAAACACCAAGGAAGAACTTTACAAAATAAAAACAGGAAACACAGAGAAAGAAAGGATCACAGAAAAGCTCATTTGTGATGTTTTTGCTGACGTTTTCAGAAATCACAATTGCAATTCAAATTTTCTACCATGTCTGAGATGTTGATATCCCCCAAGGCCTCATCCTTTCATTATTCCCAGACCTGCTTGGGTTTAGTTTGCTAAAGTGTCAGCCCTTGTGGCTTCTAGATGGTGACAACAGACTAGCAAAATATCTGAGCATAACACTCAACACAAAATTTGGCTGCAAGAACACAAATGCACAGAAACCAAACAAATGTGTTCATATGGTTCAAATACCAATTCTTTAAATGTAGCATTTCCTTTCAAAACTCACCATTTCATTGTGATGTCTACATAGAGAATAGTGTGTTTTTATCTGCCTTTAACCTACCGTAATAACGCGGATATTGGATTTTGCGACAAACAGCAGCAGCCTGTGCCATTAATGTACATGAATACTAAACATAATGCTGTTGAGATGTGGTATTCTGGGGACAAATGTATGTAAGATTAAATAAAGTATCGGCGAATAAAACGTATTCATAGCAAGCTGCTAACTTTTGCTCTAACTTTGCTAGCTAGCGCGTAAAAAGTTTAGCTAGTAGTTCACATTACTTCTGGAGTCGTTTCCTTCGGGTTTTGACGAAATATGTGTCATTTCAAATATAATTTGAAATCTCCATGGTTTAAAAAATCAAGAGCACAAACATTGGGTTTTAAAAAGTGGCGGTAACGTCAACTTTTATTAGTGAACTACACAAATAGCTTCAGATGCTATGTGAGTTGTCCATGCCGTTTTCTTCATCAGATTAAGTTCGGTACAGAGCAGGTTAGCGACCGGTGTGTATCGAAGGTTTTGGGGGGAGGTGGCTTAAGGGGGGAGGGTGAGGGTGAGATCCTTTCAGGAGCAACAGGAAAATCAACGCAAGCACAACGTTGTTTGGAACGTTATTAGACCCTGGCGGGTTGCCATGGTATTAACATCGTACCTGATTAGACTGGCGATTGACTTTTCGTCTTCAGTCATCATATCTTGCGGTCTCTCTGATGGATTACCGGGAAATTTGGTGCCAAAATAACAAATAGATATTGACTTCGGTGATCACTGAATTTTTAATCTAGCACCATCATAAGCGAGGAAGCGTAGCAACGTTAGCATTTAGATAACATTTTAATGCTAACGTGCTTAACACCTTAGGCTGGCTTTTTATCGGCTCTTTATCGGATTCAATCACATTACCTTTATAGTGAGTGAAAGCGATGCCTTTTGTTGCCATGTTATTTTCCGAGGTGATTAATGTGAGCTGAAATGTCTAGCCTTCCATTCTTTTGGCAGCCTCAGATGTACAGGTGAAAGTTTTGCGGTAATGAGATTTATGGAGTTGGCCTTCATCTTTTGAAAACTGCACTGTCTGCCCATCGCATCGACTCTGCCTTCTGTTTAATCAGCTCTTTTTCTGACAAAGGTCATCAGGAAACATCCAAACCCGGGCCGCAAATATTAGCCCATTTGTGATCAGAAAGGCCCCG
Organism: Chelon labrosus; assembly: GCF_963514085.1. NCBI lineage: Eukaryota > Metazoa > Chordata > Actinopteri > Mugiliformes > Mugilidae > Chelon > Chelon labrosus. Next base: position 6,054,196 of record NC_140351.1, on the reverse strand, counting down.
TCCTAAACATTTTGCCTTGGGTTTTTGCAAGCGTAGCCATTAACCTTTTCAGAAAATCGAATCTGGATTTGACAAACTGGGGCCTGGCATAATGCGCCTCATCCCTCAGCGTGGATTAAGAGAACCGGAGCCTTTTATCAAGCAGGATGAAAATCAGAGATAGTGTAGTGAGACAGTTTGAGGTAAACCGTATCTGGGTCAGGTCCAGTCTACCAGACTGTTAGTGCTTCTTATTGAACACTGCCATCCGCTCTCTTTCTCTCTTGCGTTCATCCAGCAGATCCTCTCTCGTATTGACCGCATGCATTACAGGGCTCGGGGAACATGGCTACAAAAGTCCCTCATTAGAAGTTTGGGTTTCTGTGAACATTATGGGAGGAGGTGGAGTATTGATCGCTGCAAGATAGCTAACTGGAAAACACTTCCCATCGGAGCCGACTGAAGCTCATTTGGGAGGGATGCTTCTGGCAAGCTGGAGACTATTCCACATCTGGTTATTGGACCCGGGGCGGTAGTGAGTACAGTATGTTTCTCCTGCAATCAGGAGACACTGGGAAATCTATATGTGGTAATTACAAATTCATGCCACCGCTGTGAAATTGAACACTTGGCGTCATTATAAAGTAATGGGCGCATTAGAGGAAAGTTTGCAGCGATGATTTCCCTCTCGTGTGAGGATCATGAGCAGCGATCCACGCGAATGCAACATTATCCTGTCAAATTACACAATGGATGCTGTGATATGAAAAAAAAAAAGAAATGCACCACTGGAATGCAGCGTCCCTTAAATGAAAATAAAATGGAATGTGGTTCAAAAACTGAAATACAGCAACCAGAGACGCTTGAAAGTAAATCCTGTGCTTTGCTTACCAAGCTCATTTGGAAGCCATTACTTCAAGGAGGCTTTTTATATCTCTACTACAATAGCCAATTTGTACATGAGAATGTAAAATATGCTATGACTCACATCCATTCTCTCCGTCTGTAATGCAATTACCTCATATGCTACTCCCACTATTATTCCATAAATATTCATGCAAATCCAACAATTCATAGGAGGCACATATTCACCATCACGTCTGAAGTGGCACGCGTGCTTTATGGCAAAAAATATCCCTGACTCGGTATTTGATACGGGACGTGAATGGCTGCGCTATTCCCACTGCTGACAGGGTAAGACAATGGATATAGGTCATAAAGAATGAGGTCCACTTAAAAAGTGCTCATCATACTGAAAGGGGCCGTCATTATCTTTCACAGGACTCAGTAATGGGCGCGCGGAGATGCCAAGATGAAAGGCCAACGTCTGCTTTCACAGTCGTCTCTCAAAGACCATTTTTACAAATGTTAGCCGGCCTATTTTGCCATCATCGACGGCCTTTAATCAATGCATAAAGATTGGCCGGACTCGGCCTCGTCCGCCCCGAAGGAAAGCATGTTTGAAAGAAACCTCTTCATGTTTTCATTCGTCGTTAAAGGTATTCGTCGCAGACTTTGTTTTTTTGTTTTTTTTTCCCTGCACATCAAAGCATCTCTGATTCTTCTGCTGCACTTCAGACATAAATGCGGATGCTCTCGGATAAACATTTTCCAAAGTGCGGAAATGGCGATCCTTGCCGCGCTTCACTGCAGTTAAAATGTCACAAGTCAATTATGAGTCCAGCTTAAAATGAGGAAGCCGAGACTTATTTCCCCTTACTCTGTGGAGTTAAAATGCTTCTCGTACTGTTTATCAGGACGTTTAGCTTGAAATGACGTGTACGCAGCCAAATGAACTTGAGACAATCCCTTCATAATTACACCCCTTCTTTTAGTTATTGGTCCTCTGTGTCCTCTGCAACACTGAATAAGAATTTGGGCCCAGTCATCTGGAAATGAGGAAGGAGGGAGGTGACTGGATGCTATTTGTTCTGGCCATGCTCAATGAAGCTGCTAATTGTCCTTGGCCTTGTAAAGCAAACCTACACGTCCTATCCTCTTTTTCAGCGCCACTGCTGTGCTGTCTCTCTATTCTCCCAGCCCACCTCCATGCTGTGAGGGCAGTCATGAAAAGGACAGAAGAGCCGCAGAGTTTGTGTGCCTTTGAGGAATGAATGCACTGGCTGTAATATGTAATGTTGCTGTTAGCGCTGTCTGAGATTGGGCTTAATGCAGTCTCAACAAAAGGAAGGGGGAGTTTATCATTATTAAGTACATGAACGTCAGACTTGGTCAGATGCTTAGTTTAAATTGCAACATTGCTCTGTCAGTGACTGATGACGTTGCACAAGTTTAGACAAAAAAAATGCATATTGTTAAAGATAAACTGTTGCATTATGGGAAATGTAGGATTAAACTACTATTGGTGCAGTCCTTCTTTAAAGGGGAACTACTGTTTTTTACAACCTGGACCTTATTTCTGGCTTTTGTTTACTCACCCATATAACTTTTGTGTCATTTGTAGTCGTTTGGGAGATATTTACATCTGCGTATATCCATATAGTGGGAGTGACTGGGGCACCGAAACGCATTCCTCTAAAAAACGCATTATCAGCTTGTTTACCTGTAATTTGCTACAGCTGTGGTTCGTCCACAACCTCAGAATCGGAAAAATATTCAGCCATGTTGCAAAAAACTAGCAGTAGCAAGTTACAGGTAAACGAGCCGACCATCGAAGGTGCGCGCGCCGCTCAGAGATGACATCATCCAGGGTCTGTAGGTCAATCTACAGACCCCGGATGATGATAACAGGTAACTTGGGACTCAACAGGGAATAGCACTAGGGTACGATAACAAAATATTGGTGAAACGAACGAGTTTTGCGGCAGATAATGCGTTATTTAGAGGCTGCGTTTCGGTGCCCCAGTCACTCCCACTATATGGATATATGCAGATGTAAATATCTCCTGAACGACTACAAATGACACAAAAGTTATATGGGTGAGTGAACGATCGTATTTTATGCCAGAAATAAGGTCCAGGTTGTAAAAAAACAGTAGTTCCCCTTTAACAAAACCATTCTCTTGTTTTATTTGTTATGTATTTCAAAATATATACATATATTTTTATATTGTTATAGTGCATTTCCAAGCTTGAGTGAGAATACAGAAATTAAATTTATTCTTTATACATTTATTCTCAAAGCTACTGTTGGTGTCTGGCTTGGAGGTATGTCTCACAGTCCATTAGTCAAATGGTGCAATAAGATGTATGCTGTTTAGTCTTGTATTTTTACACAATGTGTAATATACGTGCATATAGATTAAATCAGTTGTTTTTCTCGTACGTATTTCTGCATTTTGAATTATCCCGACAAACTGCAGAAGTGTGTAAAACTACAATAAATCATCTCAGTTTCCTCCTTCTTGCCGCTAGCGTTGGACAATTAGGACAGTTACCAATGACTCATTAGAAGGGGCCCCTACAGAAATCCAAACTCCGTGCATTGAGTAATTAAGCAGCCACAGTGAGCTGTCGGATGAAGAGCTGCGAACATCAAACTTCTCTCTCTGTGTGTCCTGGTGTTCACATACTAATTGTGCCTGCCGCATAAAAATCAGATCATGGTTGCTCTTAGAATGATGGAAAAAGGTCAATCATTGCCTGATTTCTTAATTAAAACAACAAAAGTTTGTTTTGCTACCCTCAGAAGTCTGTAACCGGTCGTATTACGCTGCAGGACTGAAATGTTTGAGATTTCCACTTCGACTATTGCACACTCAACAACTATGCAACAGTCCTGACACATTTCTGGCTAATGTAGGCTAATAGCGAAGAACTAACAACTCCAGACACAAGACAGGAGGCGTATGTCTCACTTCCAGCCATTGCACTAAGCTAGCACACAGCAGACCAGTCCATCCACTTAACCCGGACGCACCAGACGGATAATCGTCCATCAATCTGCCAGTAAGACAAGCTAAAACTGCCAAAGATCGGATCATTACCGAAATAATCGACTGGATATCATTACCAAATTTCAAACTGCAACACCACTCTTTCAAAAGTGCGTCCTCCTCCGAGCTCACACCTGGAACACTTCAAAGACGTATTTGTTGGTCATTTAAAAAATACCAGCGGAACACGATTAATGCCCATATGCGGACGGCCACTTTAGCATGACATGCGCTAATGCATGGCGCAGAGGAAATGTATAAATCTGATGGAATCACTGGCGCCCTTCATTTGTCAGTCTAATGGCTGTAGCATTAACAGCTGCTAGTCGCTGTCTTACACTCATTTATTACCACCCATGTTATCCTAGCGTGCCATTTTACTACCACAGCGCTATAAATCAGGTACCAAGAGGGGCGCCGGCACCCCCCGTTCACGTTAGGAGAGAAATATGGAGGCTGTGCACCGCAAACCGAGGTGGATATTGCGTCTGAAATGTAGAAGTCCCTCACTGCGTCTCTTTTGCCTACGGGTTAAATACTTTGAACAATGCTCTGTGCTGAATTGCTCTGCGATTATCATGTTTACGTCATTTCTAAAATACATGATCAGTCAAGTTTAATAGCCTCACTTGGCTGTAGATAGACTTAATATGTGAGCTGCTATTTTTTTTTTTTAGACTGTGAGAAATGTCGGAATAAAAAAGGGGAAGAAAATGACATTTTTAACTATAACTGTCTTGTTGTAGCTTTTCAGAGATGTTTTAGCGGTGCCTGGAAACCCAGGGGGATATATAAATGTTTTGGCTACAACAGCGCGGACCAATATATCCCTGTTTGGCCCAGTCGCTCCTGTGTGGCACGGCAGCACACTGCATTTAATTTACTAGTGGCTCGACTAAACGTACCAAGGGAGTCTCTCCATAATTCATGAAGGAAGAGAAAGGGAGAAAAAAAAAAAACATGATGAATATACGGTTGCTATTCATGTATCCTCCCCCCTCCTCCTCCTGTACTTTTTGGTTGAATGTTAATGGGCAAAGACAAAAGACAAAAATGGGACGCACGCTGCAAGCAGAGATCGAGATCTGAGGTTAAACGGCGAGTTAAGATGCACGGATGTGTTTGTGTTTGCGTAGACGAGGCATGATCTAGAACCAAATTCCATGCGAGGGAGAGGAAAAGGCTCGGCTCAGACTTTGCATTAATCACCGCCCATTCTGTTCCTGACCATTTCGTTATCTCCATAATTAAGCAATTAGCAGCTCTCGGTGCCAGTTAGCCCCGCGCTCGGACAGGACGCGGCAGGAAAATAATAACACTAAATCACTCAACCGGCTGAGGATTTTGGAAAACCGCCGCATGGTAATCAAAGATTAAAGGTAACGAGTGAAGAAACAGATATTGGCTCGGCAGGGGCCAGGGGGGAAACGTTCTCGCTTTCCCTCGTGCATACACATGCACGCTCTAACAAACGCAGGCGCGAACTAATCCGAGAGATGAAAAATGACCACGGGCATTTTCACACACTCCTCGGCAAGCCGGCACATGCGCTCGTGCACAAATTCACCCACCGACGACGCATGGGCCTGACCTGTAAATCAGCACTTGACAGGATGGAATTCATCACAGATCTTTGCACTTTTTTTTGGTTCCGCATGAGAACGCACATAAATACTGTTGTGCAACGGTGATATAGTGCAGGGATTTCACCTGCAGCTGTACCGGCGGCGGAGTTGTTAGTTGTCCGATGTGTAATTTTCACACGCCGTTCTGTGACTCTGCAGAACGCTGTAGCGTGAATCATATTACAGGATAACTTGTGGTCCCACACCTACACCGCAGTGAGTTCTGACAGCCGGATTATTTTTCATCAGCGCAACTAGACCCATGACAGAAGGGCAGCCAACACTAGCTAGCGCTTAATTTGCAGGAACACCGGGTAAATTAAGGTGAAACAGTTCCATTTGGTGGGAATAAATGCTTACTAGCTTGTACTTCCTGAGCACTGAAGACACATTTTCAGTCTCTGACTCCAACTAACTCCCAGTTAATTAAAAAATGGGTGGAAACCAGAGACCAGACAACTCGGCAGACAGCTAGCAACCTATGAGGGCGCTGAGCATTTTTCAAATCAACATCAGCACATACACTGACCAGCCACAACATTAAAACCACTGACAGGATAAATGAATAACATTGACCATCCTGTGACAATTCAGTGTTCTGCTGGGAAACTTTTGGACCTGGCATTCATTGGTGTGGATGTTACTTAGACATGTAGCACCCACCTAGACCAGACCAGGCACCCCCCACCCCATAGCAATGACACTCCTTGATGGCAGCAGCCATCGTCAGCAACTCAAAAAGAACATGAAAAACAGCACAAGGTGTTGACCTGGCCTCCAAATTCACTAGATCCCAAACTGATCAAGTATCTGTGGGATGATCCACAGAGGCCCCTCCCCTCAAAGGCCCCTTCACTAACAACATCCTGTTGCCAAACACCACAGGACACCCTCAGAAGGCCCATGTCCATTCTCCGATGAGTCACAACTGTTTTGGAGGCACAAGGGAGACCTGCACTATATTAGGAAGGTGGTCATAATGTTATGCCTGATCTGTGTATAACAAAGTTAATATCTCAATTAAAACTTGACTAAAACAGAAAAGGAAAGGCTTTCTGACATAAAGTAGAGATTTAAAAGAGCTCAGGAGTCGAATGGCCTGATTTCCTCGGGCAGCCATGGGGTCCTAACTCAGCCGGACCCCTGGATCACAAAAATACAGCAGCTCTATAATTAAAACACGTAATTCTGACTTTCTTTTAATTAAAAATCTTGTCTCAGATTTTGCCCAAAAGCAAAATGCTTAACCTACTGAAGCATCAACGAGGCATATAGTTCCTGATTAGAGGCCCAGAGGCTGCAACTTGGAAAAGACCAAAGGTCAGATGCTGCTTCCAGAAACTGACCCAAGAATTAAATATTTTGCACAATAACAAGAGAAATCAGTATAAAGTAGGAAGCAGGATAAAATTGGTTAATATTGTGTTTCTATTTTTTTTTGCCTTATCGACCTTTGAATCCACGTCACTTTAAAGGCCCGACCTTCACCTGCCAGGGTTTCGGTGAGCTCTCTGAAAACGTTCAGAAGCCTCCGTCCACTTGACACCGGCTCAGTTTATCGAAAGTTATTGCGCGCGACCTTACACACATTCGTAAAAGTTAACAAGCTAGCTGTAAAAACCCAAGGTTTTGACATTTATAAGGGGCTTTCCGCGTCTGTGAAGCGGCGCGGGGAGACGGAGAGAACACAGAGGACGCCTGTTGAAAGGGCCGCTGATCTATCGGTCACCCTTGACTTCAATGAATACATCTTTCCTTTGATCTGCTAAAGTTGTTTATAATGATTCTCTATTAGTGGCACAGTCATTACCCTTTCCCATGGGAGCGATGCACCCCCTCCCCTCCCCCCACACACACACCTTTTAACACACACACACATTAGAGTCCACATCCTGGCTATTCATTCCCGTCGGCAGCAGAATGTCTGGCAGATTAAAAAGAGAAAGTGGACATATCTCAGAGCGCCTGTACATCATGCACTCCGTGGTGCCACTGTAAAAGCTCAGGGTGCTGGTGATGGGTGATGTCTGCGTGCAGGTCTGCGCCTGGACTTCGACTGCTCCTGCTCTTTGGCGTATCTTTTTCTCAAAGGAAGAGATAGGAGTTTCGGGGGGGGAGGTTGGGGCTTTCACTGCAGCCACTGTCTGGGATGGTTAATCCCGGGGCTATAATAGGACTCGCTTCCACTCAGGATTGTGGCCGAGCATGTCCCTCTGATTTAGAGGCCTTGTTCCAATCTGGCTCCAATCAGTGCGTTGAGTTTCTGAGGCCACTGCTGATTTTCTCGCCTCAGATGAGTGATCGCTGGGAGACGGCCGGACATGCGCTGCCAAGCCCCGATCGCATGTGTTGAAAAATCACACAATCTCACGCTTGAAGTGACCAACTGTGTGTGTGTTTGTGTGTGTGTGTGTGTGCGCATCCTGCCAAGGCGGCTATGGTGAACCAAAATGTGCTGGCTGGCATCCAGTTTGAAAGTTCTTTAATCCTCCATCTGCAGGAGAGTGTGCAGGCTGCGCGGCGCACCTCAGCGGCGGATACCTTCGCGAGGGTGCGCGCTCATGCACGCCGGAGCGCCGCAAACGCTGTGATATTATGCTGTTTGCGTTTGATGTGGGCGACTGAAGAATCATCTCATAACCCTAGTATAAGGCTGCCGCAGTGGGAAGAACAACCTGCTGCTTCGATTGAAGTGCACTTGTCAATGGCGACCTGCCGGATCAAAACAACCGCAGAGCAACCCCTGTGGCTCGCACACCCTTTGTCGCTTCCTTTAGAAGGCACATTGTTAGACATTCAAAAGGGACACGGAAGAGGTTATTACTTTGTCAGAGAATATTTCCAACTGACAAAAGATGAGAAATGTCCTTCCTCTCCCCGTAACAGCAGGTAAAAGAGTGCGAGAGAGAGGGTAACCTTGGTGGTTGGCGATGCGCTGACCCGGGTCACTTTGTCTGATGTATGATGCGGCGTCACGGGGCACACAGCACATTTATTAGACTGTGTAATGATAAAAAGATAGTGGGGGAAATGGATGATGGTTGAATTGCAGCCCACACATGGAGACGAGGCCGCTGCTCGCAGTCTCCCGGCGGTAATATCATAAAGCAGGCGAGGGAAGAGGCTCCTCAGGAATACAAATGCCGCCTTTAAGTTGGAAACGTGTGGCCCGAGATGTGCCACCGTATTGAAGGGGGAGAAGATTTAGCTCTTTCGCCAATTAATCTTTGTCATCATCTTGGCATTGTGGAGAAGCAATTTAGATGGTAAATACAGTTTGTGTTCAATATATCATCCGCCTGGTGCAGGGGCATGCCAAAGTTTGGGTGCACAGTTGGGGGCTAAGCAGGATTTATGCTAAATAAATGGTCTCATGTGCCGTTGAGATTTTTATTATTTATTTATTTTTTTGCTGTCACGGCATCAAGAAAGAGATTTTACTCGTGCACATTGGAATTTCATCACTTTGCGGGAAAACCGGTGGGTCGAAATGTCTTCGTATGTGAGCAGAACGAGGAATGTGTTACCGTAAAGTTCACAAGATAGATGATAGGGAGGCTAAACCGTAACTCCTAATGCATGAGTAACCAAATAAATAATGATGTTTCTCCCTGAGAACAAACCTGTTGGTTGGTAGAGCTTGACTTGAAGCTGTTTCCTCTGCTTAAGTGTGCTCTCAGACCAAAACGAGCACCACATAAAACCACATCTGGTGCATTTCTAAGGGAGTCATCTTGTCGGCTTGTGTTTGTACCACAAATTTCTATCAGTTCCCAAACCATGCCATTTGGCGCTACATAGAAAACACAAGGAGGCGAGTTCGCAACGGCTCCGCATCACGCCGAGCTAAAAAGCAAAAACCTTATTTGTGCCAGAGTTTTAATTTGACAGATCACAACGAGGTTACCTCTGACTGTGGGTGCTTAGAAAACATAATGTTGTCTTTGTCGCCGCACCGTTTTTCACCCAAACATCTGACGACCTGTTAAGATTCACCGGGAGACTTCGGATCATTTACATGTGTCAGGGTTGCAGCCGGTGATCAAGAGCGACGCTGTCTTCAGAAATACCTTGGGAAAGATCTCAGGAGGAGGAAGAGCGTTGACTTCAAGACAAACAGTCTTATTTCACTGTCATTATCATTCTTGTTGTTGTTTTTCTTCTTTTCATTTTCTCTGCATTTTATCCATTTAGTGCTCTTGTTTTGCACGATTGTTTTGTGTTGTATATATACAACAATTTCTATTGTACGGTGTCTATTTTTATATACAGAAGGTGTCTTTATATGTCTACATGTATACTGTATATATAAGTACATACTCAATCTTTATTGCTTTATGGTGTTGTGAAACTGTAATGTGTTAAATTTGAATAAATTTGATCTTAAAAAAGTAAAAATAGATTTTGTTTTTTTAACTAAAACATTACAAAGACCATTGCATCATTGCAACTGATGAAAAAACCTGCAACGGAAGACTTTATGTGTGGTTTATAGCTCTGCAGGATTAGATGCCGTAACCTACGTACGTAACCTAAGTATGTAGCCATTTATGCGTGTGCCTCATCAATCTGTCTCACACCACCCAAACTCTAGTCAGCGCTGTGTCTTGTTTAACAGTCGGGTTAATTTTTGTTTCTACTTCCTGCTTCACAATGGTGACTGAAACTTTTGCCAAAATTTCGGCAAAGATGAGTCGTACCAATGTTTGCATCTCAGAACCTCCTCAGTTAACCTTTCCTCGATGTGTTCCATCTTTATTGAGCCGAAACAATCAATTCAAAAACTGCAGAGATGGAGAAGCAGCTGGAAATACTACAGTGGAAACACGCTACTAACGAATGGACCAATCGCAAGTCTTGTCGTCTGCTTTGTCGCGACGCGTAGTTACATTTCTGGGTAGGGTCCAGGCTGTTGCCGTAGCTAAGGCGTCAAATTGACGCAGAAGCCTAAACTGCCTATTAGTTTGTAAATGGGAGTCACAAATACAAGAATGAACTCCCAATTACAAATTAAATGAAATAATAAATGTAATTCAGTGGCAGCACAGTTGCGTGGTGGTTAGCAATGATGTCTCACAGCAAGAAGGTTCTGGGTTTGAATCCGTGAGCCGACTGGGGCCTTTCTGTGTGGAGTTTGCATGTTCTCCCTGTGTCTGCGTGGGTTCTCTCCAGGTACTCCAGCTTCCTCCCACCGTCCAAATACATGCTCGTTAGGTTCACCGGTGATTCTAAATTGGCTGTAGGTGTGAGAGTGAATGGTTGTCTGTCTCTCTGTGTTAGACCTGTGATAGACTGGAAACCCCAATGGCAGCCGGGATAGGCTCCAGCCCCCACATGACCCTCTAGAGGACAAGCGGTTGCAGAAAATGAATGAATGAATGTGTTAGTTGTGAGTCCACTGTACATATCAAAAAGGCTGATATTTAATTTGGCCCAATTAATTTAGCCAGATGTAAAAGGGTAAAAGACTGAGGCTCGTGTTGCAACCCACAGTGTAAATGACTGTGTTCATTATGCATGTTTCTTGTAAAAGTCTCGGTAACGTATTGCCGTTCAGTGGAGTATCATACGATTGATAACCACTTTAACCTTTTCTCATCATTACCACATCCTCTCTCATAATTATGAGATTACAAGGAGCCTTGGTCCATTAGTGTAAAGGCAAGCCGAGCAAACGCAGCGCATTAACCTCCATGATGATAAATTATGAACATAAGTAAATGAAAATCAGGATTTAACTGCCACTTATAATCATTTGAAATACTCTGGATTTGGCTATCCAGAGCAAATGTAATAAAGTGAAGTTTAACTTTAGCCCGTGAAGAAGCCTGCCTTCGCAGAGGCTCCACCTCTGGTGTGTTTGTCTAACTAAACCTCAGCCTTCGCCCCACACGAGTCCTCGATACCTATTAGGCTTTCAACATATGTCATAACCACCTTCACAGAATCAAACTGGGAGGGTTTTTCTCCGAGCTGCTGCTGCACCCCGCCTGGCTTTCCTCACGTCTGACTTTTAATGAGCAAAATATTTTTGGAGTCTGTCCAAAACTGATGCTCCTGCTCCTCGCACACCAGACCTTTCGGAATGAGACTATCCATCCAGGAGCTGCTGAAAACTGTGGGAAAGAGAGAGAGAGAGAGAGAGAGAGCGGCTGCTGCTGCTGCTTGGAAATTACCATTCAGTCCCAACACTCCCTCGACTGTAATGTATGAGATCTACCGCCTTAATATCTGTGTTTGAAACCATAAAGTCTGCCTCTTTATAAGTCCCAAGAAAACTCCAGCTCCACCCGCTCCCCTCCGCTGGCCCGGTGACAGGAGCGGCTTGATGTGGAACGCATGTTTTGTATTCAGTAGTCAATGGGGTGAGTAGTGAATTATGCTACAGTCTGGCAGCAAAGCATACAGAGTGTCCCCTCTGTGTGCACGGCAAAGGCGAAAAACAATTTTACATATGATATTCATATGACATCTGGAGCTAATGGAAAAGATATAAAACATAGCTTCGCACTGAGTGATGGAATTTTAAATTGTATTCTCCACATGAACGCCTCCCGGGGTGACCGTTGGGCCTGAGACGCTCCTTTTATTGTAAATAGAGATTTTTTTTTCTTCTTCTTTTTTTTTTTTTGCAGCAGAGACGAAATAGAAAAACAGAAAACGCAGCAATCAAGCTCTCTTTGTGCCGTTTTCTTTCTTTGCCTACCACAGACTCCCGAGGAGGCTGATGTCATCCTCAGACGTTACACGCATTGACCTTACATCCCCGCAGTCGAATGAAACCCTGTTGCAGACTGGAAGGGAGCGCAGCCTCGAATAATTGACAGTGGAGCAGCTTTGAAATGCTGATTAAGCACAACCTGCCCCGTGGCCCCCCTTTACACCCCAGACTGATGGCTCCACATGCGGCGGCGGAGGAGGAGGAGGAGGCTTTTGACACGGGGAGAAATCCTTAAAGGCAGCTCTCGGTGATGGAGTTACAGTATCATCGCACATCAGAATTCAGGGCCACTTCTCCAGAGATGCTCATGTAAGAGGAGGGAGATGTGAACAGCATTCATTAGGGCGTCAGCGCTTCATTAAAACCTCCTTTCTGGGTTAATATTTCCTGGGTAGCTGCATGTGAATTCTGTCACATCGCCTCTGCCTTCTCCGCCGCGGCGCTCTCTCTATCTGCTCTTCGTTACACTCGGAGTTGTGCGCTGCACGCCGAGATTAGTATCGCGTTTGGAATTAAAATTTTAAGGCTCATTAATCTTTAAATCAGCCTTTACAACGCCAGCGCGTGTTAACACGGTTTATTTTATTTAGAAATTCTGTAAATTTTCTACATCGCTTCAGTCGAACAACAGCGCGCGCTTCGAGGAATGGAGCCGTTCTCTAATTAAGAGGCGGCAGCGGTGATATGTTTAATAGCCGAAGGTGAGACGCTGAGCAGAAATTGTCTGCTCCTGCCAATAACCGCAGCAAGGTCGTTGCTCTGGAGGTCATTTGTCTCCCCCCTACCTGATGAGAAATATTGACCAAGAAGCTACGAAGAACCGGGGAAGTGCCTCGGCGCAACTTTTTCACTTTGACATATACGCGAGGCAGAACAGTGAGCGCGGATTAAAAGACTTGATGCGAAGGAGAGAGCTATCACTCAGGTTGAAGAATTGAGGGGTTACCCAGGGGCCATTTGAGCTCAACCCTTTATTTTCTGGGTATATGGTCAGTGGCAGCGGACTGGAAACCCGCGGGTCGAGTTCTGACCGACAAAAGCGATGGCTTGCCCCCTCGCCTCACTCGGGAGACGGTCAAATTCGTCCCCCGGGAGTGGAAAGGCCGTCTAACATAACTCAGCCCTTTGACCTTTCAACCCCAACGAGGCCTTTTCCCGGCTGTGATGGATGGGTTTTTGTGCAAGGCTCAGAAATATAGAAAGCTGCAAATGTTTACTTATTTTTTTATTTATTTATTTCATTTCACGTCTTCTCTTGAAACCAGCTCATCTTATGAATTAGCACGCTGCCAGACGATCCTGCAGCACTGTGTGAGACAGGCCGATGCAGGGCAACAGATGGATATGTTAATCCTGACACAGGCTCTACCTCTCTCTGACATCTCCCGACTGGGGTAATATTTCACTTTTTTAATATCCACCTGTCAGAATGTGTGTTTAATGGCTTCCCGTGGGCTATAGGCTCCAATGTAAGCGCCGTATCCAAAAGTGTTGTGGGAAACTCCCATGGTGAGGTAACCTTTTGGGACTATGGAAGACTTTATATCTGTCTCTTAAACTCTTATGCATCATCCTGGATCATGTTAGTTTTAGGTCTTTAATCACCTAATTTGAATCAGTAGTATATGAGTATATGCATGGGTGAACCCCCAGGCCGCCCGGACGCATTTATATTAAACATTTCAAAAGGTTAAGTGTAACGTTGCACAAAATTACTGCAAATAAGTTCAGTTTTGAGGTACTTGTATATGAGTATTTACTTTTTCTACTTTATATTAGTGAAAAGCAGGTCAAGTCACTAATAAAAACAAAGTAGAAAGTAATGCTTTGCAACAATGAAATCTATATTCTTGACCTGAATACATCTGCTGAGAACAGACAGGTCATACATACTGTGAGCTGCAGATATGTATAGCCTGTATAAAAACAGGCAGCACCTCAGCACCATCAGTTGCATTTAATAGTACTCCACAGCGTTTTGGAAGATGGGAAAATGTAGCCCGGGTTTAAAAACATAAAAATAAAAGCAGTATTTCTCAGAAGCCTTTTTTGTGTACTATAGCTAAAAGTCTGATAACTTTTAGCGCAGGGCGTTTAGCAAAGTTTCAGCACCGTTTCTATGCTAGCGTTAGCAGATGCCTTTTCAGATGCATATGTCATGGTAGCATGGGCTTAATCTTTAATCTTTAATTTGATGAACCACTGCTAGTTTGCTGCAACGACCCACTGGGCTCCTCATCTGTCTTCTTGGAGGTGTCCATGTTATTTTATTATTGTCACGTGATCCAGTGACTAGTTGACATGATGCTTAAAGCGTCACGGCACAGCAGGGAAGCTGACAAACTTGACTAGTCGACTAGTCTGTGAACTGAATATATATATATTTTCTCCACTATTTTCTCCATTTTTGATGAGAAGCTTATACACAGACTTTTTATGATCTAATAATTACCAAAAAAAAGTAAATAAAGCAAATTAATCTCCTTGCATGGGGGTGATTTGAGACCCCGGGGCTAAATTACCAGCTGCAGTTAAACAAACTACGCTTCAATCGACCACACCAGCAGCTTCAACACTGCTACATCTGCAGCTTTTCACTTGTGATACTTTCACCTGCAATGGAGTACGTTTATCTTGAATTTTGCATCAGAGCTGAGTCATACCAGGGCATAAAGGCGCGCAACACGTATTGCCTGAAACGGTGAGAGTCTTTCCGGTTGACGGCACGTGCACAGGAAGCACACTTGAACACTCAGAAGAGGTGTTTTATTCGAAGAAGAGATGTCGTTGCCGCCTTGTGTCAGATGCCTGTCCCTCCATCAGCAACCAACCAGAGCTGCTATATCCCCCTCCCCGTTTTCTCAACAGGCTGCTAGGTGGAGCTGCCTTCTGAACCAGTGTGAGATGCTCTCATAGTTTACTTCTCCGGCTGAGCCATCCAAAAATATATTAGCTGTCCTTCTAGCTGTGACTCAGACTCAGATGTCACTCACTACTCCTTTCATATCTAGCCTCTGCATCACAGCCCCACCGCAAACAGGAAGTACTTGCTAGCGCAGTTGTGGTGCAGATTTTTACGAAATGCAAACCACTACATACTAGAGTACAACTAACGTCTCCACGGCAACATTACGACATTACTTCTTGTTGATCATTTGTTGTTGGTGATGATGATTACTGTTGAAATGCATTTCTAGAACGGACCTTAAAAGTCTGCACGGTTACATCATACTGAATCTAAAAAAGGGAATGCAGATTTGAAGTTTACTGTGCCGGGTTACACAAATCAAGTATTATTAGATTCTGACCGCGTGCAGTAAGATAAACTGTGCTCCAGCTCTTCTGGTGCTTTAGCTTTAGCTCATCTTTGTGTCTTCTCTGTCAACCAGCGGCTCCATAAGACTCAAAAAAATCCAAAAAACTAAAAAAAAAATACAGTTAAAGCTGAAAATGGAATATGTCGACGCTGAAACCGGACCGAGTTAGGCTCTAACAACGTTAGCGCGGCCTCTTCTCCATGCCGTTTCATCTGCACCCCGAGCAACTTTCGCTGGAGAAATTCCCGCTTCAAAGCCTGTCAGTTTCACCTGCAATCCCAGGTAACCCATGAGATACATGGGCTGAGTGGAAAATTACAGACAGTGAGAGTGTATAGGGTAAAGTAGGCCAATGTGTTACATAATAAGCTGACAGGTTAGAACAGTGCAAGCAGCTCCCTGCAGATAAGTGACCCAGAAATATCCGCTGCAGGTTTATGGCACATACCATATTACATATAGTTTTCACTTTCACACAGTTTGACTGGTTCCCTGCGCTCTCCACCAAATGTACTGCGTGTTCCAGCCAGGAATGAAGAACATCTTTATGTCAGTTTTTTTTTTTTTTTCAAAATGACACATCCCGCAGGCTACTGGTCTTTTTTTTGCAGAAAAAGGTGTTACCATGAATTTACAGTGACATTCGAGGGGCTTCAGAACACTTTACTTTTTGCACACTTTATTGCGCTGTGGCTCTAATCAAGTTCCAGACACATCTCAAGGTTAATAGAAACAAACAGGATGCGCCCGTCCACGATTTGGAGGCATTTCAGGTTTTGACTTCTAATGACTTTTCAAAAAAGTTCCAACGGGCCTTTATTAAATCTGCAACGCAGTATGCAACCTGAGGTATAGAAACTGAAATATCTCAGCCAGTGAATGGATTGCCACGTGACTTTGTTCAGCTGTGCATATTCCTCAGAAGAAATATTCAAACAGCTTTTATAAGAATCAGATTTTTCATCTAGCAATTGGCGTTATCAGACCAAAGAATTGAGTTTTCTTGGTTCTAAGAGGAAATATCTCAACTTCCATAAGACCGATTGCCACAAAACCGGCGATTCATGGTCCTCAGAGGATGTATCCTCATAACTTTGAGGAGATTCTGGATTTTTGCACAGACAGAGTATGGACTGATTTCGAAATTTGGTATTTATGGTCCCCAGAGGATAAAACTGGGACGCCCCTCAGTGGTTAAAGTTTCAGCTAGTCGATCGAAAGTGACTCCTATCAGCCTCAGATGTGTTTTGTGCCAAATAGCAACTATTACCGCGCTAGCATAAGATAAGATAATCCTTTAATTGATCCTACATTGTGGAATGATAATAATAATTTATGCTGTGTTGATCCCTGAGGGAAATTATGTTCCTGCTGTTTGACTCATCCATTCATTCACGCAGCAGTGTGTACAGTTGTGGGCTGCAGCCTCTAAAGCGTGGTTAGGTGCTTGCTCAAGGCATTGCAGCCATGGACATAGGGGGATTAGAACCTGGGACCCTTCCTTCGGTCCTAAGCTGCACCTCTAACCACTACTCCCCAGCTCCCCTAAGCATAGCATAGCATAGCATAGCATGCCTAGGTTAGCATTTGGCTCAAACAAGTTTTAGAACATCCTAAAATCTAGACTAGTGTTCAGCTTTGTCTGTTTTTTTTTTTTTTTTATTATTATTATTATTTTGGTCCAAAGTACAATACATATGATGTCTTGATAGTCGTTGTTCCCAGAGGATGACACTTTAATGTCATCGAGCCCACTATCGAGCCAAAATCTCTGCAGGTCCAACACTTTACTCTTCGTTAGCATTAGCACAAGCTATCACTGAGTATGAGTAAGGCCTACAATGGAAAGAATGCACAATTAAAACTTTTAAAGAGATTAAAATTAGCCATTTAAAATGAAAGCAGCCCTAATCCAAGCCATTGTCTAACCCATAATTATGTTCCATTCGCATTTTTTTTTTTACAACCCGTTGCCGGGACAGCCGCTGTTCCATGTGTGGGACAAGCTACCCGACGAGATTTAGGAGGAGGATTCTTAAATCTGGCTAGATAGCTCCAACTGGCCACAGGCACGAGAACCCAAAAGAGGGATAAGTGCATTTTTATAGGGAAAGAAATAATACAAAAATAGCTGTGGGCTAACTGGAATTAATTTAAATCCCGCACAACACCATCAGTGAATCACTTCCGAAACTCTCCCTCCCAGCCGGCTGGGATGATGTTTACAATCCCGACTTGTCTCAGATTACACGCACGCACAAAAGGTTTTCCCGTTTGTTACCAATGGCGTAAACGAGGAGACGGAGCAGCAACAACAAGAAAAAAGAAAAAAACAAGAGAATAATTAGACAGATCAGAGGAAGAGATCCTTTGCTAGAGGTCACGAGGCTGATAAACGATAGGCTCGCCTGCGCTGCGACGCATGTTAAGTGAGCATCGGTGTAATTATCCGGGCTGCGGCGCCCGCATGAATGTGTGTAATGTCACGGCCTTTCTTCCCTCAACTCCCCCCTCAGGCTCTTTTCCCTTCCTTGTCACACCATCGGCAGACGGGGAGTGAAGGTCACTTGACCAGAAAGGAAAAAAAGGTCAAGGGAGGGACCGGGCGTACGACACCGATCAGCCCGCCGCCGCCGAATGATGAATTTAATTAAGATTGAGAGTGACATTTTCTTCTCCCATCTCTTCTTTCCTGGCTCCCAGTTGGTTTTGATTATCAATTTTTCTTAAAGAATAGGCACTTCAATCAAATGAGATAGAATAGAGATAGAACCCCCACCCCATCCCCTGCCCCAAGGGGATTAATGAAACTTCAGTAGCCTTTTTTTTTTTTTTTTTTGCAAAAACTTTTGGGAAAATAACTTGCAAAAAATTCTCTTTCTACCTATTCATAGAGGTTGACAAGTTCACGTAACAAGACGCTTTCAGAAATGCGCGCCGTATCTTCATTAAAACATCAAAAAAAAAAAAAAAAACGGGCCACTCATCTGAGGCAGGCCTCCTTCCTCTAAAATTGCGAGGAGCCGGGGTGCCGTGACAGTCTGTGCTTGCTTTGCAGATTCTTTCGGAGCCGATGGGGGACCCGGCGCAATAAAATAAAAAAAAAGAGGAGCCCTTCCTGAAGGTTCGGCGGTGTGTTTCTGTGGGCGACACGCTGGAGATCAAGGGAGCGAGAGAACTGGCTGGGCAGGCCTAGAGCCGCCTCTCTCTCTCCAGGGACACTTCGCTTTAATCACAGTGCAGCCAAGCAAAGTGATCGTGAACTCCACATGCCTTTGGTCTCCCTCTCTTTCTCTGTCTTCATCTCTGTCTCTCTCTCTCTCTCTTATTCTGCTTCTCTGAGTTTTCTCTTTCTGTGCTCACTCCACAACACTCAGACATTTATACCCCTTCTTTCCCGGGACATGGATTTTGTTGCACTGCAGCCCACGTGCTTTTCAGAGTAAATACATACGGTACCGCAGAGGTTTTAATTGTGTAAAAGAAGCCGCTGGTAAGCAACGAAGGCTCTCTCTCTCCAGAAGCTCTAATTGAGGCCTGGACATGTCCCTGATCACCGGGTCTCCAGAGGCGAGCTGCCATAAAAGCGGCGCTAGGAGCAGTCATTACTGCACAGGGAAACATATGGTGTCAGGTATCTTTAGACTTAACTGTCCAGTGGCACACTGACGAAATGGAGGCTGGGGACACGGGGAGCTGACCATTATGAGGAATCCTCAAGGTGCTGCACAGTGGAGGGCCCCAGACAAGCATGTCATTTACTGCTGCCTCTTGTCTCCAGTGTTTATTGAAACACCAGCAAATGTGCGGCAGGTTTAGGACCTGCAGTCAGGATGCAGACATGTGATGACATACTGTTGTTTCCTTTCTTGGCTTTCTTGAATTAAATGCATGCTGAGGTCATGTGAAAATTAGTCACCCTATGAAGAAAAACCACGTGCTATGTCATGTCAATGAAGCTGCATTATTTATTAATATGTTTGGGCCACTTGTTGACTGAGGAATGTGATGTTCAGAACGCTTAGAGTTGGTTTGAGGAACTAGCAAATAATTTGCATTGTGGGTTTTCAGTGACAAAAGTGTTTCCACTATTTGCATTTTTTGCAATAGATGAAATCAGCCATAGATCCTCTGGTCTAAAGCTGTCATCCTCTGAAGTTTCCTCTATAACCACCATTAGGTCAAGGGGGGGGATCAGTTTTTAAGTTGTTCCTAAACCGTTTTTGTCATTGCTATGGGGTGGGGGTGCCTGGTCTGGTCTAGGTGGGTGCTATATGTCTAAGTAACTTCCACACCAATGAATGCCAGGTCGAAAAGTTTCTCAGCAGAACATTGAATTGTCACAAGATGGTCAACGTTATTCACTTCTCCCGCCGGCGGTTTTAATGTTGTGGCATTTCTCTCCAATCCCCGAACCTCTGATTCAGAAGGTGCGCCCGAACGTTTGACCGTTTCTGCATATGAGATGCATGGTCTCTAAGTGTTCTGCTGGCATTCATGGCTCTCAGGGGATGTGTTTCAGTACCAGGTCGACGGTTTCAGATTGACTGAAGTCTCACATCCCCTGGGGATGAAGCTGTGAATCATTTCAAAGGTCAGAATTTATTAATGGCTCTCAGAAGTTCTGTCCTTATTCCCCTCTCGTAACAACAACTGGTTTGTGGTTCAGAGTAAAATGTCTCCACTTTGAGATAGACCTTAAATATTAGTAAACTTGATCCGTCAGTTGATCCGACACTTTGCAGTTTGTCCATGTAGCTTACATGTAAACCCAATGCCTGTTCCATTAGCCTCAGCTTTATGTTCTGTGGTGATTGGTTATTATAGTCATTGTGGGCCTGATATTGTTACAGCTAATGTTAATATTTGGCTCAAAGACTTGCTGTGTTTTAGCACATGGTGCCAGGTGTTAGTCTTTCATCACTGGCTAGTCTTCAATTTAATCAGTCTACTGGTCCTGGGCCAAGGGGTTTTAATTAAAACTGATTTAAGGATACACTAGCCTGGTGTAACACGTCCTACAAGCAAGCAAAGTTGTTTTATTGTAAACAAATTCAACTCCACGGCGCTCAGATGGCACGTATGACTACATCGCTGTTAATCTTCCGTCGTCCATCACAACATAAAGCCACGCCCCAAACTATCTGATTGGCCCCGGCAGATCTTGGCTGGAGCTTAATCACTTTTCAACGGTGAGACACCAGAACAAGTCTGGAGGAAGTCTTTCAGACTAGCGTGTTGAAAACTAAAATAACAAGCTACTAATGCACAAAAATAAGCTAACAACATGACAATATGAGGCTAAGATGATCTGTAAAGCAGTTCTTATAGGCGGTTTGGGCTTCTGCGTATTTCCACTTTAGTATTTCCGGCTGCTTCTCCATCGCCGCAATTTCCGAATTGATTGTTTTGGATCAGTAAAGACAGAACACATGGAGGAAAGGTTAACTGAGGAGGTTCGGAGATACAAACATTTGCACGACTCGTCTTCGGGGAAATTTCGGCGAAAGCTTCAGTCGCCATTGTTGAAAGTGAAGCAGGAAGTAGCAACAAAAATGAACCCGACTTGCAAAAAAGACACAGCACCGACTAGAGTTTAGGTGGAGTTGTTACAGAGTGAGCCAGACTGACGAGGCACAAGTATAAATGGCTAGCACTGGTGTAGGCTACGTACGTAGGTTACGGCGTCCCACAGGCATTCCTTGCTGATGTCCTAAAGCATAAACTAATTTCTTTAGGTTTATATTGCTAAAGACATTTTGACGCCACACATAAAACAGATCTGTTTAATTTCAGCGTTAACAGCTGGGTTCATTTTGATTCTGACAGCATAGCATGCAGTCAAAGTGCTGAGGGTCACCGTCATTCATCACTTAGCTCACATGGTCTGACAAGTTAGCCACGGTCCGTTGACATGATCTAATAAAACGTTCCTTAAAATAATCAGCGATTCTTTAGGTGGTAATTCTTGGTGGAGAGTGGAAAGTACTTCAACGTAATTCATTTTAAAATCATGCTTCTGTCTAATGATGAACGTTCGCCAAAGTCCCTTTAGCTTTGTTGTTATTTCAGCTTCGCATCAGTGTCTTTGTTGTCAAGCAGGAAGTCTTATTGTGTTTATTGCTGTTTTATTTCCCCACAGAGGCTTCCTTTTTTTTGCATGGATCGACACTTTTTTTTTTTTTTTTTTAGTCTGCACAAGATAATTTTTCATACTGCATGTTTAGAAACGCTAAAACTCGGCTCGCGGTCGGGTCGCTACAGAGAAGATATCAAATAGTTTTTCTCAGCCCGCACGGTTGAGAATTTGAACGGCGAAATGTGCAGATGCTCAGCTATATTTCACTCCTCAGCGAGAGTCTTGCACAGCAGGTCTCCGTGCTGCAGCCACGCTGCTGTCATATTTGGCCCTCTGGCTTCTGACAGCGTCTCCAGATTCCCAGGATGCTTCTCCAGGCAAAACGGCAGAGAGTGACTGAGTGCGAGCGGCATGTACATTCCAGTACGACGGCGCAGAATTGGGTTAGCGTGCGCACAAAGATACTTTTCATAATGCTCTTTTTATTGCTTGCAGCGAGGAGCATGCGAGCCATTAGCATTTTAGCAGCGCCTTAGCCTTCAGTGTTCTGCAATACGACGCGGAGTAGTAAAACTGCCAGTGAGTCCTTATCAAGTCATTGATGTCTGTGTTGCTTGGCAGGCGTCAAAAACAAATGACGGTTGAAGCGGCATCTCCGTTTTTTTTGAAACTCATTTCCTCGTGTGTGACGACGGGGGAGGGAAGGGAAGAGAAAATGTTATTGAAGTTACCATGGTGATTCAATTTCAGCAACCTCCCCCCTCCCTCCTCCCCTCTTTGCTCTCACTTCCCTCCGCCTCTCTCACCCTCATTTCCTCGCTAGAAACAAAAAAAGCAAACATTTCTGAGAGGAATTCCCTCGGTCGTGGGGAAGCTGCGCCGGGTTTCACCAACTGATCTGAGAGGGTTTGGGTGAAAGTGTTTCCCGCTGGGGATCCCTGCTCAGATATGCATCCTCCTCGCGGAGATCTGCTGAGCACGGGAGTTACACAAAGCGCAATGTTAACTTGTGGAATTTTAAGCGTTTCGTGAAAAGGCTGGAGAACGAAGGTGGCGTTAAATTACGTTTCCCTTGCAGCAGCAGCAGCAGCAAGCAGCAGCAGAGCCTTCAGGGCATGCCGGCGTGCAAATGCCAAAACCCTGTGTGTTCTAAGCTCCGGTCAAAGGTAGCTGCGTAGAAGGAAATTTACAGCCAAGTCAAAATGTCACTTTGGCTGAACCGGATCTTTCTGTCCAGCCCGTTAGGAAGCCTTGGGTGACATTGTGCGCTGTGTTTATTTCAAGTTCAAACAGGAAGGCTATTTTTGCCCCAATCTCCTCCCACATCTCCGCAGGCTCCAACGAGGGTTTATTTTCCTCCCAGAAATAGAGAAGCTAGTAATAGAGAGGGAATGTTGTTTTTTTTTTTTTTTTTAATTCACCCAACTAATTCAGGGCCGCTCTGTTTTGACATCTAACAATTTGATAACAGCAATTTGTTTCTCCCTCATCACTCTCAATAGCCTCGGGGTGGTTGAGTAGCCACAAGAGCCGAATGTCGGAGCTTGTTAGAAGAGCGGGTTTTAGTTTGTTTCTCCACTTTCCCGTCGATGAAATGCTGTGGATTGTGATAGAAGCAGAGCAGACCCCCCCCCCCCCCCCCCCCCCCCAAACCCTACCTCACACACATATATAAAAATGCACTGGCTTCCTCTTCAGTTTAGGCTCAGCTCTTCCTCTCCACTGACTGTCTCACAGTCACCATCTGCCATGTTGGAAGTCTGCCCTCAGTCTGAGAGCCGGAGGCTGACTGGGGAGCTGTATATATAGCTCTCCATTTTTCACCTCTTTAGAAGAGGGGGTTTTGTAATCTTGCTCGTCTGTAAATCACAAATCATTAATAATTGAGAGCATTTATTATTTTTTTTCTCTTCTTCTGAGCTCAGAGCAGTCAAACATAGCGGTACATCAGCCCCGGCAGGGCTAGCCATATAACACTATTTTTGTGGTTTCTCCTGAGCCGAGGCCTGTGTGGCGCGGTAATTAGAGCCGCCACATGTTCTGGTTGTTGGGTTGAAGGGAGGGGGCTGGGGGATGTAAGGGGGTTACCGCCAAGCAGTTGGCACGATTGAGCAAGAAGGGGGAAGCCCACAGCGCCGGTGCCAGGGAGAGGTTGACGGGAATCCACGTGACTCTGCGGCCGTCACAGGCCTGAATAGGGAATCCCTTCCTGTTTCCCCTGTTTTGTCAGGCCACTGCCATGGTGACCCGGTGTTTACTGCGCTGACTTGGCTAGCAACGGCGCAGCAACAGGCGGAGGATGACGCGCTCATGGGGTAGTTTCCTATTTATAAGCTGCAGCCGTAACTCTGTAGTGTGTGCACGAATGCAGCCTCAGTGGAAAGCAGAGCCTGGGCAAATTACATGAGTGAGCGGTCATCTGCTTCATAACAAAAGTTCAAATAGAGAAGGGCAGTAATGCTTGAGTGATGTGGAAACTAAATCTCTGCGGCAACCGTATCATAACAGCGGTGACTGTAGTGTGTGGGCGGGCCCTTTTATTATTATTGTTTTTTTGTCGTCAGGTTGTCATTCATTAGAATTATGAGTTAGATTTAAACAATATGTGCGTCTTCACTCCGTCATCCGACGTTGAAACTTTACGATCTGTGAAAGTCGAGCAGGGTCTTATTTTGGGAGCTTAAATTAATCTTTCGCCTAAAAAAAGAGGAGGAGTGATGGTGGGGGTCGAATATTATGCATAACTTTTACTTTTTCTTTTACTTTTTTTTTACAAAATTGGAAATAATGAGAGAGATGCCTGGCACCGGTAAAAAAAAAAAAAAAAAAAGGACCACCAGATAGTAAAGCTCTGTAGAGCTCAATTAGGAGTCATCTCTATCATTAACTCAAACCCATAAACTATTAATGGTCTCCAGCCATTTTTCAAGATAAGGCTCCCCACATTTGAAATATTCTCATTAGGGTCTAAATTAGGGAGCTCTGGTAGCTCAAAATTGGTCTTATCTGTTTTTTTTTAAATTCCAAAATAAAGATTTAATGAAACGCAGCTCGTCTCTTTTCATGCCAGCCCATATTTCTGCCTCTGTGCACCGATCAGGCATAACATTATAACCAATATGGTGCAGGTCTCCCTTTTGCCTCCAAAACAGTTCTGACTTTGGGTGCTATGGGTTTAGGGTGATCAGTTTGGGATCTAGTGAAGTTGGAGGCCAGGTCAACACCTTGTGCTGTTCTTTATTTTTTTGTTTCTTGACTTGTTCCTATAGCGTTTTTGTGTGTGTGTCTGTGTCAGGCTGCATCCTGCTGGGGATGGCTGCTGCCTTCAAGGAGTGTCATTGCTATGGGGTGGGGGTGCCTGGTCTGGTCTAGGTGGGTGCTACATGTCTAAGTAACATCCACATGAATGAATGCCAGGTCCAGAAGTTTCCCAGCAGAACACTGAATTGTCACAAGATGGCCAATGTTTGTACACGCGTAGAGGTAGCTGCCCGCTTTGATTTGCTTCCTCCTCGTTGTCAGATCCACTCCTACGTCGCGTCCATTGTCGCATCATTTACCGCAGAATACACAATGACTTCACACTCCACAAACGCCCGACACCTCTGATTTTTCCCACCAGCGGATGCGACTTATAGAATAATGCGCCGGGCCCCCTCCTGCACCCTCTGCATGAAAAATCCCTGAATTTTAAACAGGCTCCATAGGAATGAAAATGAAAGCCATGTAAAAATTAATATTACATTTCCGTGACTTCCTACGCTGTTTAAAAAATAATGAGACTGAATAAAAAAGCACTCAAGTTAATAGCCTTGAAATATTGTGCCCCTGACATTTCATCTGCACTTCCAGGAAGCAGACAGTGTTCAAATTGTTGGCGATATAACTCGCCTTTTACATAATGGTTGTGTCCATTTGATAACTTAATTGTTCCCTGCATTAGGAGGAAGCTTTTAAATGTATTCAGGCAAACAGCTCAAGGATGACAGGGAACGTCTGAAAGTTGACAAGTTTGAACAGAACGGGGCCGAACTTGAAGGCCAGCGAAGTCTGGAGGATTTTTGTCGAAGCAGAGGAGCAGATATGTGGAGACATGTGGATCACATGTGTCTGGGTGTGTACGCTCTCTCTCACACACATGAACACGCCACTCCCCCGTTTGTACGAGTGGGGATATCCCCCTATGGTTTTCAGTGTGACTCATTGCCAAGAACTTTTTTTTTTTTTTTCCAAGGAGAACACTCCGTCCTGTTTGCAGCTCCAGAGGAAGCCCCTGTTCTCGGGATAGGATACGCCTTCCATTTACAGTGAACCTTCACCTGGTACATCGGGTCACTGTAACCTGTGAAAGAGCAATGCAGACGGTTTTAGACGCAGCAATCGGCATAAGCTGAGCTAAAAACAAACTTAATTTAAATTTAGTTTTGCACAGAAATTAGTTTAAATAACAGTTTAAAGCATAGAGCCCCAATGAACTGTGCTATGGACTTGTTCTGGGCCAGAAAGCATCTGCAACCAGGCCTGGAAGAGAATTATAAACATATAAAAAGACATGCTTAGCATATTTAGCATGGTCTGTCTGTGCTGCATGTTTCTTTTAAAATACATGCTGTATATATATGTTGAGTGGTCTGCAAGAAAACTGTCGATATTGAACTGCAGACCTACCAAAAGGTCATAACTGATATGCTGTTTTAATTTTGTTTGGTCTTCCCAAAATGTCAAATAAACTGAATAATTATGAAAGCACGTTAGCATTAGCTACTATCTTTAAATCTCTGAATACAAGCTGGTTAGCCAAGCGCTATAGCCTTTGGAAGAGCACACGATGTTGATAAAATTATATGGCATAGTAAGTTTAATTTAACTTTTGGAATCCAAAATCCAAGATAAAATGCACTCAGAACGATTATATTTACTGTTAGCTACAAAACCATACATCTGAGACTTCATATTTGAACATGCTAGTGAGCTAAAGCTAGCAAACAACAGAAGAGAAGTTAGCTGCTAAGGTTGCATTTTTTAAATTGCACTTTTACTTTTTTAAATAAAAACAAAGAAAAGCACCTTAGTTGTATGCTTCTGCATCAATTTGACGTCTTGGCTACGGCGACAGCCCAGACCCTGTGCAGACAGTAGCGCCGTAGCTGACGTGCACCTCCCCAGAAATGCAACTACGTGCCGCGGCGACGCTTGGTAGTAGCGTACTTCTGCCTTTGTATTTCTGGCTTGATTGTTTTGGATCAAAAAGAGATGGAACACATCGAGGAAAAGTTAACTGAGGAGGTTCGGAGATAAAAACATCTGTATGAGTCGTTTTAGGCAAAATTTCGGCGAAAGTTTCAGTCGTCATTGTTGAAAGTGAAGCAGGAAGTAGAAACAAAAATTAAACAGATCTAAAAAAAGACGGTGCTGACTAGCATTTTTACAGAGCGAGCCAGAGTGACAAGCGCACAAGTATAAATGTTTCGCACTGGAGTAGGCTACGTACGTAGGTTACGGCGTCTATGTCCCACAGAGGCATAAACCACGCTTAAGGTTGCAGTTTTAAAATTGCCCTTTTACTTTTTTAGATAAAACACAGAAAAGCACCATAATAGTAGCTTAAGTAACGTCAACTATGGCATGATCTGTCCTCCCAAATATTGAATTCTCTTAAAACACACAATCACTGCTGGGGTAAAACTAACACGAACTTGTTGACAATGTGATAAACAGCCATTTAAAAATGTTGCTGGCTACTAACAGAGTCCTGGCAAGTCCGTTAATCCCCCACAGAAACTTGACATTTAGACACAAACGCGTCCATATATGGTCTTATGCCGTTTTGTGCAATATTGCAGCGTCACTGTCGACCACACTTCCTTATGCAAAAAGAATTTAAATTATGGTCAAGTGTTGGTACAACTGGGAGCGTGGTTGTTATCTCGGATAACCTCTAAATCTTGCTCGGTGTCCTGGGAAGCATTCAAAATATGCACTTGAAAAAGGGCCTTCCTTATGAAGACGTTGGATGATATTTTGCCCCCTCTCGGAATCCACAAGGCTAAAATGCTAATCTCCAGTAGAGAAGATACAGTTTTTATGAATAACAGCAGCTGGCCTGCAGCCAGGGGAGGCATTTCTTGGAGTGCGTTCAAAGAAGGCAAACACACACTGCCGTCCTGTTCGCTGTTAACTAATTGCACACAATCACATTCTAGTGCACGGAGCAAAGCAAGCCTTGCGAGCACAGAGCTAAAATTACAGACTAAACTTTTCAACCTTGTAAAGGATAAAGCCGTGGCCTCTGCATACACTATAAATTAGTGTTATTCCATATTACTGACAGTTCCCTGCACCCACTGAAACACTTACTGCAGAATATGAATGAGATTGTTTCAATCCCGTATACATTTACTGACTGCAGGCCGTGTGCTTTCGGACCGGGGGAGGCCTTACAGCCGTACTGTAGTAACACAAACAGAGTGAAGGCTGCAGCTCCGTAATTGGGAACATCTGGATGTCATTTTGGTCTTTTCAGTCCCGGCAATCATGAACGCCATAACGTCTTATTTGGCCATTTGCAACGCTACGGCTTTGGAAAAACAACAACAACAAAAAACAAAAAAAAAAAAAAACACACACACACAACAAATTCCTGAAATAAACATCCTCCACTGGCGGTTTGGATTGGAGAGAATGAGACGCATGACTGACGCAGCTAGGAGAGAAAAAACAAAACACATCTTTGCGGTATCCGTGTTGTCACCCGCAAATGATACTATCACACTCTGCGTTATACAGAAACAATGCCGGCGCGTCACCTTACTTTGACCCGAGCATGTCCGTACACATTTTCTTTTCTTTTCTTTTTTTTTTTTTCCCATGCACCAGTTGATTTCCTGTCTGCAACAGATAAATGTGCAAAACATGAGATCAAAGCAAAACACTGAGAAAAGTGGGAATTCTGAGTTAGGAGTGAAAAAACTAAAGCGTGCATCACCTGCAGGTCTTGAACCTGGGCCACCTTTCCACCCTTTTTAAGGATTAAATTGCATCTGACAGATTTGGTAGACCCAGAAAAGCAATGCAGCAGGGATTAGAAAATGAAAATAAATGAGCTTTTAAAGCCTAATGAAGGACTTAGCCTAAATGAAGCACAGGTGGCTGGTAATAGGTGCTGCTTCCACAGCCGCAGAGGGCAGGTTTGAAAGATTTTGAGGCATTTCGACGCCCCCCGCGACCGCCCCCTTTGCTCCGCTCCACTCCAGCCCCTCTCAGACCACGGCCTTGCCTTTGGTATTTACTCACGCTTTTCCTGAGGTCGCCGTGTCACCGGGCTTTAGCCGATGGGAACGTGCCGTTTCTCCAGTGTTTTCATTGGCCGGGGGGGAACATGGGAAAAAGAAGACGGGCATCCTCTGCGGAGGGAGGACCCCCCCCCCCCCCCCCAACTCCCACCCGCCCCTCTCTCGAAAGTCAGCGTTACCACATGTAACCCCTTCTGCTCCGGATATGTGAGGAAATAATGATGTCAGAAAGATGGGGCTTGACCTTTGCAGCCTCGTTTCATGGGAAGAACTTTAAACCGAAGTGACAAAGTATCCTCCTGGGTAAGAGCAGTCAGAGGAATTTCAGCACTGATATCCATTACGCTCAGAGTTCACGAACCGCTGTTTTATCTGGCGAACGCTGCCTTCAACGCGAGAGGAGTAAATACCGTGTATCAGTATTTATGTGCACCGAACAATAGCTTCAAATCCCCTTTTGACAGATTAGGAAAAAGCAGCAAAGGCCGTGCAGGAAAAAAAAAAGAAAAAAAGAAATAGGGCTTATTTTATGATTAAACAGCTACATGATCAAAATTATCCAGATCAAAGAATCTCCCAGAGTTAAAACTGAATAAAAAATTACTCGGTGGAATTAATTTATTTTCTATTTTCTCTGTTAACGTGTATTACTTTGCATTCGGCATTAGGCGCTTACAGCTTCCAACAAATTGGCTCCCCACCCCCCCACCCCCCCTTTTCTTTTCCACTCGCTTTATACATTTGTAATCAGATATTAGCGGCTGATGTTTCAGATATTAGTCAAGCTGCGCACAAAGATCCCTTTGCTAATTCGAAGCCTGTGTTTGAACTGGCACTTCCCATACTTGGAAGTTAGTCTGAGTGGCTGTCAGGATGAAAAAAAAAAAACAACAATAAGAAAAAAAAAAAAGAAAAGAAAGCTTCCTGTGTCATATAAAACCTTTACAGTTAATATCCAGGAAGTTTGACTATATTAAATCATGCAAGGAGCTTATACGTCCATCAGCAGTGTAATACAGGAAGTGCACACAGGAAAACTCATTTTAATGTGCGGCCGCTCACTTGAGTTGCTTTGGAAATAGCATGCTGCATTATGAATGAGTGAAACAATAATTACTGCTTTCTGTATGTTATACATTCACCGTGTAATTGGCTCCAATTTATCACTGAAAACATACGCACCTCCAGTTTCTTTTTTCTCACCCCACAATTCTATTTATTGGAGACTTAAGGATCCACTGCGTCAATTATTTAAAAGAAATCCTGGCGATGGGAAAATAAAAGAAAACAAAGCAGCCGAAACATTACACCAAGAGGAGTTCGCATTGGAGCAAAGTGATTAGTCATCTGGGTCTGAAGGTCAGTTTTTGTGTACTTTTACACATGTATTCGTCATCAGTCTGTGGGGTTAGGTAAAGTCTAGTAATGTGATGCATCTGATTTTCCTCTATAGTCAGTTTCAGTCATTACCCATATCCCATTTCTATTGAATTTCAACACTCGGGCTCTTTATGCTTTTTAAACGTTAGCCACGTACAGGGACCTGCCAGACAATGGAAGCTGCACCCACGTTCTCTGATGCCAAGTATCGCTGATGGGAGATTCAAAATACCATTCACACTCCAGCCGTTTGCTGAACGGGTGTTAATGTGTCTGTGTCTCTATGCTTTACCTCATCCAAGTGTGACCACATCAGGTCGGTATGTGGGAGAATCCACTCTCAGCGTCTGTCACCTGTGATAATGACGGCTGAACTTAAAGTGCACTGGAGTTAGCGGCCATTCTGCTTCTCATTAACCCGATACAAGTCAATATGTTTGTTTGTTAGCTTGCTGCAGCCAAACTGTTACGACTGCTTGAGAGACTGAATGTTATTTAGTATCGCGTTGCAACCGTAGACAGCATAAAGATGGACAGCGGAACATCTTCTCAAAAGTGAAGCCAAAGCAAGTAGAGCTCCCCCTGGTGGCTGGCTGCAGTATAGGTCATAAGCTCCACCCCTTCCATGTTAGTGGATGGCTTGCATTGAACTAAAACACTAAAATATATGTCCAATAATGTTTTTTCAAGGACGGTTTCTTTCATTTTCGTTAGTTAATATAACATTGACGAATGCTCAGGTGTCAAGTTTCGTTTTAGTTAGTTATTTGACGCTATAGAAACAGGATGTGTCATAAGGGAGACTACCAGTTGATGTGCCAACCGCTCCGTAAAGCGCAAAGTTGTAAAAAATAAATAAATAAATAAAAAGTACAGTGTATAATCGAACATTACCTCGTAACTGGTGGAGGTAGAGCAGAGCGCAGTATTAACAATGAAAACGCGAGTGAGTCTGGAGGAAGTGTGGTCGAATCATCGATAACTCCACGTGGCTCAGCTCTTGAACCGTACTGATCAGACTCTAGCTTCAAACTCGCAAGATGGCGCCGCCCGTATCCGAGGGAAAATAGGGTCAGTTTGGCCAATGCAAGGAAGTTGTGATGCGTTGTCCATATTTATATACAGTCTATGCTTGCAACCACCATTTGAGTACTGGAGGAGAAAGGACCTAATTTGAGTGTAGCCCATTAAAACTCTGATCTATTCTGATCTGATGTATGATCAGGCCTAAAGAAGAGCAAACATAGCTAAAAGCTAGCTGAAATGGACTCACACAGTCCCTTGATCACAACTCTACTGAGCATTTATGGGGAAACTTCTATGGGAAAACTTTCTAGAACATTCTGGGATAAAAATGCTTTATCAGATTTTGAAGTAACTTGTGGAGTCCATGCTGTTATCATTGAACCCAAAGAGGGGGGCACACGTATCATACTAATAATAAGAATGGGATTTTGCCTTAAATGCAAAGTTTTCCTCTGAAAATTGTTGTTTTAAATGAAAATACAGTCACGCATCAAGTATAATGCTGTTATATGCCTCTATTACTGGTATTAATGAGTCAAAATCAACTTTTATCTCAACAGTAATTGAATTCACCATGGTGCATAAGTGCACTCTTACTGCAGGCCTCTCCAAAGCTGTAAGCTTCAGACTTAAAGTGGATCTTTGCAGACGGTCAGCTGCATTGAATTAAAGTATAATGATATAATGATGAATTTATGATACAGATATTACAAAAATCAAAAGTTCTCCTGGTGAATATCTCAGATGCATATTTCCAAATATTTCTTGCAGAGAGAAACGACTCGTTTTCAGGACTCATTTCACACGGAGAATCTTGCAAATCCTGTTCCTGCTCTCTGGCATGTCTCTGTGCTTAGTTCTCCAGTCGCAGACAAAGTGGTGGATGAAAAATTAGCTCAGAGCAAACATTTCAAACCATAACAAACACAAGTGCAGCGCGGCCCCTCTTCCTCCCCTGTAGAGTTTATCGTGGGTGTGGTGCCGCAAAAGTCCAGCTGCTGCATACTGAGCGAGTGAATAATAAAATAAATTGTGTTTGAGGAGGCTTACATTAAAGATTAGTCATTCATGAATCATGAATAGGAGGGGAGAGAGCTCCCCTTTGCTCGCAGTTTCATCCCTGCCCTTTTATGGCTTACCACCAGCACTTTTAACCAAACCCAGGCCTGGCTCTTGGACTCGGCCCGGGTCTTTTCTGACTCACAGCATGGCTTTTTCCCCGCTCAAAGGAGGCAGGCTGGAGAGTTGCTTTGAGCGAGCTGCACCCAGCAGGTGGCTGGTGCTCACAGCATGCGACCTTGGTCATCTCAAAAAACTACAGGAAGGGTCAGATAGGGGTATTAAAAAGGCGAAGGCCAATGTTACAAGTCACCCTGACTCACATTTACTCATGTTATTTATTATAATGTGAAAAATCCTGCAAGCAGACTGCAGAACATCTTGCAAACTGCATGGTGCTGCGTTTCTGTCTCTATAAAGATTAAAGGGATATTTTCAAGTGGTTAGCTGAGTCCCATCCATGGAGGCGTTCATACCCTGACAGGTCAAAATTAATGCAGTACTCCTTAAAGAAAATAAACACGCTGGAAACAATGGTGATTCACATCGGAAAGTCGGCAATAAGTCAAATTGCTTTCATAACACCGTGACATGCGGTGCACTCAAAGAAAGAGGAAGGAGATGCATCCCTTTTCAGAGAAAGAAAAAAAAATGGAGATTAGTTTCAGTGAAGTTATGTAAGAGTTACAGTAAGACTGAGAGGGGTCCCTAACCCTAACATGCATTTTGTTTTCCGTCAACTTTTACATAAATGGTGTGGAATGTGTCAGAAATCAGCAAATCCTGCAAAAAAGACCAAAACCTACAATTAAGCATTGTCTGCGCAGCTAAAGCCTCAATTCTTTTTGCCCGAACAAGACAATTAAAAACACATTACTGGGTGACACATCCCTTCATTACCATTGTGCTTTACTTTCAGTCAGCCCTCTCTGAGGTCCTGCTGCAGTAAATAACTCCCCTCAATGACAAATGTGTTTCTGTCCGCAACTGAAAACAGGAGCCAAACTAAAGTTCTTTCTCTGGGTCAGGTTTACTGAGGACTAGCGCCCAGCTGCACGTGCAATGCTTTTACATGTTTATTAGGAACCACCAGGCCTCGGGCTGAATGCCACTGCTGACAGGCGCTGAGGTAGTCATAAAGTATGGAGAGAGGGGCTAAAGCCTGTGCTGTGCATGGAATACGTCGTTGCTGAACTGAGCTGAACAGTCCTGGCTGCAAACGGTTAATTTGCATGGTGTTGTAAGGCCACCGGCAAGCTTCCGGCGATTCAGACAACGCAGACGGTGGTAATGCGTTGGTAAAGTTAAATGAAAGGATCACTACTGAATATGACAGAAAAAAAAGGCGATGAGCCTTGAACCAGACTTGGCTCTTAAAAATAACCTCTGTCTAATCTTCTGTAGTAGCGTTCAGTGACGGACACTTTGGGGTTCTGTAAATAATATTAAAATTAAATGAAGTCATTTAGTTTTGGAAGAGGCAAACATTGAGCTCGATATGGATGAGTAGCGTAAGATTTCAATGAGGACAAACAGCTCAGGGCAGCTAATTTAAAATGAACTGAAAATAATAATATAGTTCACTTTTTGGCTATGAACAATGAACATTAACTATTTTATTTGCAAACCTGAATTAACGCGCGAACGTGCACTAGCTTGGAAGCCAGACCTTCAAAATTTTTGTGGTTGAAAACTGATCTGGAACCGCTCCGTTTGGAGAGGACCACGCTCCAACGAAAATCTGCCGGGGCCAGTGAAATCGGCTGGGTGGGCTTTAGGCGGAGATGGAGCAGAAGAGCGCAGATGAGTTAAAATAGTTAAAATAGTTTAAATAAATACCACCAGTGAAGCAAGCTGTTGAAGAGTCCGCTAGCACAAATGTTGTAAAAGATATTGACAGCAAAATAACATTAAAGGACAAACAGTTAACAGCGATTAAGACAGAGAAGCTTGTTACGTACTACATGAGAGGCGATAAACTCGTTCTTGGGTTCCAAGGGCTGTGAGAACAAGAACAAAGGTCATTTATACTTCACGAGAAACTCAAGTGCCGAACTCCGAGGAAGTCCTCATAAGGCCCGCCCCCTGCAGCCCCCGCCCCTCCACGCTAAGCATTGTGGGAGATGCGAGAGACGGACAACGAGGGGCACGTTTCTTGTTATTTTCAGATGTCGGACATTCATTTTGACGGCCGTGTCCGTCGGATCATGGTGTCCCACACACAGTATGATGATCTCTACCCAGGAGAGCTTAGCTGCGAATATTAGCATCTGGGAGCTTACAAAAATAACCACGCCCACTTTCCGACCAATCACGGAATAGTTGTCGGACACCACACGAGAAAAAAGTTCTGCCCGACTGATTTGTCGAGAACAAACTTCGAGAACTCCCAAACTTCTCGTTTCTCGCGGAGGCTTTAACGTCACATATTCTGTCGCTCCGACTGGTTACGCAGATGTGTTTTTTCCTCTGCATCAGCTTGAGTCTGGCTACGCAAAGCTGAACGTGCACCACACTGAGCTCTTCTGGTTTTGTCACCTTTTTCGACAATAAGAAATCCGAAAGTTGGATCTTTGAGCCAGCGAGCCATGTAATTAGTTGTACTCCGGGATGAGTCGCAAAGCAGACGTGACGAAATCACGCACTTCTGACCCAGTGTTGCGAGACACTATCTCAGTATACTGCAGTGATGATTATGTGTTTCTTCACATGCATGCACAAAGTCTATCCATATGTGTCTGCCTGACACTCACATACACACTCTTGAAATCCATTTCTTTATCTTTTCTCAATCCTGTGGTCGTTGAATGACATTTGAGAGTGGAAATCATCCCAGACAAAAGAATACACTTGTTTGGTTTTAGCAGTCTGCCCCATGTCTGAGTTCCCCTGTTCCCCGACCCAGCCTCCATCCCAACCCTGTGCCCTCTGGGCAGGAAGCAGGGAGACTTTCACCTTATCCCCCTATTGATCTCCCCCTCTCAGCAGTGTCATTTATTTGCAGGCTGATATAAGTGGGACTGATTAGAACAAGGGGCCTGATTGATTTGCGCACACATGCCGAGCGACAACCAGGGAAAAATCAGACCTGGCGGGGAGGGAGAACATTCATCTGAGGTTTGTCCAGCTCTGTCATGCCAGAAAACATTACCCTCTGTGTGTATATGTGTGTGTGTGCGGGCATGTGTGTGTGTGTGTGTGAGTGATTGCAGGATATGCAAGTGCTTTAAATCAGCCCGAAAAGCTTTGGAGGGGAAAAAGCAAACAAATGCAATTTGCATTCCAATTTGTTTACAAAAAAAAAAAACTACACACCGTCGGATGATAAGATAAATGATGGTGTGCGCCTTTTGTAAAAGCACTCCCTCGATTCAAACTCCTCTGATTGATTTGAGGCGGACGCTGACCCTGGCACTGAAGCACCATTATAAACATCTCCGATGTCCTTGTTTGTGCATTATGTCTGGCTGAGTAACTCTAATAAGCATCTTTCACTTGTTGTGTTAGTGGGATGAACAGAGTGAGATCAGCCCTTCCAATTTCTGGATTGATTAGGAGAACGTGCCCGAATGTAGGAGCTTCTCTCGCTCCGTGTGTCAGCTGTGTTTCTTTATCTGTCACCCCTGAGAGCGTTTGCCGCTTTCCAAGTGGATAAAAAAAACAGCAAATCTATCACTAATTCCCCCGTCTTCCGAGCTGACTTAATCAAGAGTGTTTGATTCTTTTCAACCGCCAAACAAATTCAGTTTCTGGTGATTCATCCTCCTTTTTTCGACTCAGCAGAATTCCATTACGCTTCCGATTTTCTTTGCCGATTTTTTGGTTTAATTAACTGGAGTTCAGCTGAGAGTCGGATCCCATCCGAACGTCGCTGCGTAGCGCACACATGCCCCCAATTTCCTTAAAAGCGAGGCATGTTCTTGTAAACAACTCCTTCAGACGAACGCGACGGGTTTTCCCCTTCTCCGCTCAAAGCGCCATCCTCTCTGCATTACGGCCTCCTTAATGAAAAAGAAGCAGGATGGGAAACATCAGGGAAGATTTCACAAGAAGCTTTGCCTCTAATGTCTGCGGAAGCGAGGGGGCTCTAAAAAAGAAATCCTCCTAAAAGTCTCGCAGCCTGTCTGCTTGATTGCTTCCACAATTAGTTAGTTAACTACACCTTCCCTCAGCCTGCAGACAAACCCCAACTGTAAATGCCACAGTGATATTTTCACATTGCAAATCTCTTCCCCCTTCTGCTATCTCCGCTGCACCTATGCTTTGACCCCGTCCATTGATGAGTCGAGACGGAGTCTGGCCCCGCGGGGGACCAGCTTGTCTCCCGAGCAGCAGATGCTATCATCACTAAATATCTGCTAACAAGCACGAGCGCTTAAGCCACAGCCAGTTTGCATTACGGGCATTATTCTGACAGACCTGAGTGCTCACGAGCCAATTTAAAGCAAGTATTCATAGCGGTATTAAAACATACTGTAACATGGGGAAGTTGGAAAAATCTAAAAGCTCTTAATTAGATCAGGACTGGCTGCATTGCAATTAAGTCTGCAGGAAGGATTTGCAAAATAAATGTTGCTCATTGCGTGTTGCTCTTTGCATGTGTCTAGGGTCATTGTCTTGACAATTGCGGGAATCAATCAGAATAATTTTAGTTGCAAGGCGCTTGAATTCGTCTTCACGGCCCTGGCGTTCAGACGCAGTAACGACCTTCTGCTGCAAAATGCACTTCTATCACTAACTAATATTACACAGGCAAAGTGATACTAATGTGCGTGGAAGAGTAGTTGTTGCAGGCGCACCGTGTTTCTCCGCCGTTTACGGCGAGTCTGGTTTATTTATACAGACCTTCGTCAAGCCTCCGTCTCCGAGCACTTTGCAGAGAATGTGCCTGACTAATCAGCAGTCCATCACGGAGGTAAATGATGCAGTGAAGTATGCGGCGAAACAAAACTTGAAACGCTAAACAGCTCTTTGGAAACTATGTGGCTATACAAGCACCGCTGATTTTAAAGGATATTTTAAAAAAAATTGCACGAAATTCCTCTTAAGAATAGAAGAACAGAGATACCAGACTAAAAAAAAGTCCTTTATAAACTTTAATAAGCTGAGCCAGGAGAGAAATTGACTTTTTTTTCTGTGCACTGTGTATGTTACCGATTGATAGCCATAAGTTTATGTTAACTTGATTAATCTTGGGTTGTCTGTCTCTCTGTGTTAGCCCTGTGATAGACTGCCGACCTGTCCAGGGTGTACCCCGCCTCTCGCCCAGTGACAGCTGGGATAGGCTCCAGCCCCCCTGCGACCCTCCAGAGGACAAGCAGTTACAGAAAATAGAATGAATGAATGATCAATCTCAAGTTTCTGCAGTAAAATTAACCATGTGAACCCAATATAAACTAAAACAATATGTGATAACATGTGATTCTAACACGGGGACCCTTCACAAGATGAGACAACTCGACAGCAATGTAACTGCCAACACTTGGCTGTTTTGTAACTTTTCCCCCCTAGTGGGAAATAAGTATTAGGCAATACACAGATCAGCCACAACATTATGACCACTGACAGGAGAAGTGAATAACATTTAAACCATCTTGTGATGATTCAGCGTTCTGTTGGGAAACCTTTGAACCTGGCATACAGAAGCATTTGTCTTTTAACAAACATCCGTCTTCCTTGTCAAATCCTGCAAAATGTGTGTCCTACATTACCCACAATGCAACTAAATTTCCAACAGTTCAGTCAGAGATATACACCGAATAGCCACGACATTAATGCTGATGCAACAATTAATCTAACTACTGTGTGTTTACTCCTTATTTCAACATATCTGCATGTGAGTGCATGCGTTAAATGTACAGCCATAACATTAAAACCACTGACAGGAGAAGTAAATCACATTGAGCATCTTGTGACAATTCAGCGTTCTGCTGGAAAACTTTTGGACCTTGCATTCATTGTTGTGGCTGTTACTTAGACATGTAGCACCCAACTAGACCAGACCAGGCACCCCCACCCCATAGCAATGACACTCCTTGATGGTAGCAGCCATCCCCAGCAGGATGCAGCCCTAAAACGCTTTAGAAACAACTTGAAGAACAAAAAAACCCTAACCCTAACAAAAAAAAAACACGAAGAACAGCACAAGGTGTTGACCTGGCCTCCAAATTCACTAGATCCCAAACTGATCAAGTATCTGTGAGATGATCCACAGAGGCCCCTCCCCTCAAAAGCCCCCCACTAACAACATCCTGTTTCCAGACACCACAGGACACCCTCAGAAGGCCCATGTCCATTCTCTGATGAGTCACAACAAGGGAGGCCTACACAATATTCGGAAGGTGGTCATAATGTTATGCCTGATCGGTGTAAGTTGTTACTTGTTGCACTAATCACTACTATTTAGTTTGTTTTACTAGTGCATTTTGTGTTTTTATTCACACTTTCAACAAATCTACTGGCCTTCTTAAGCAGGATTTAAGCGCGCACAATAAATGTGAGGATACTACTCGTGTTGAGGGGGAGTTGGAACCAGCTCAGCACAAAGACAGAAAGCAACGAGCTAACGACCAGGCTGGCCCTGTCCACAAGTAACAAAATTAACCTAGTGGCATCCAGCTCGAAAACTTTTAACAGCAGAGAAACAGAACAACACTCTGCGGTTCAGAGTCTATTTCCCAAGCGGGGACGTATTGGAGGGGTCTGCAAGAAAACCACTAATGGCCAGACACACTCTGTCCAGCATCAGAAAGTTGTGAGGATCGTGAAGCGTTCCAAGAGGCGGTTTCGAACTGACCACAAACCAGCACAAATGTAAACGCAAGCATTTATTTTATTTGAACGGCCAGCAATTTTTGGGGTCTGATATCCAGTTCTCATAGTGCACTCAAAAAATATAAATACTACTAATAAAAGACTAAAGAGAGCATAAAAATAAAACTTGGTCCTCAGCAGCAGCAGGAGTAGAAATATTGTTGTTTTTCTACCAAATTCAAGGTCCAGGCAATCAGTCCTGAGTCTGCCTCTAACGAAAGCACTTAGTCTGCATCTTCTCCCTGCAATTGATCTTGAATGTCCTTCTCTCTATGGAGACTTTAGTTTGTCCCCGGTCCTTAATGTTCATCTATCTGCCTCTCTTTCCTCCTCTGTCTGTCTCTGCCCACCTCGCACGTCCCCTCTGCATGCATATTAACGAAATGTGCCTCGTTCCTGCCTGCCTGAAAGTCGTTTATCCTAATGCGGGAGGAAGTTGCAGCTTTACCGGCCTCCTCATGACTTATTCAGGGTAATGTGCGACAGTGACGCTCTAATGGCATCCTGCAGGAGAGCCACTAACAAATGGCAGGCCTGTAGTGTCCACCCGGAGTCTGATTAATAAGTGGTGGCAATCGATGGAGGTGGCTCGACCCCTGGGGTGATCTGTGGGGAGGAAACCAGAAGGGACAACAGTATGGACAGAGTATACATAATGGACCATATGTTTGACCAGCTGAGAGAGTGTGTGTGTCTGGTGTGTGTGTGTGTGTGTGTGTGTGTGTGTGCTTGTGGGTGTGTGTCTGAGATCTCCTGAGCAACTCTGAATAGAGAGACAGGACTTAAGTGTATTGCTTGAAGACAATTTGGCAGATTATTTGGACATCATAGCTTCTCTCTTTTGGCTTCCAGTGGTAGACTTTTCTTTGGGGATGAATGAGTCCTGAATTCATGGATGATGCATCGTCAGTTTACCGGACTCATCATGACCCTCGTTTTTGCAAGTCCTTGATCTGAGCTGCTTCCTTGGCAAACCGTTCTCCTCTTAAGCGTATTGACCCTGTGAAAAGCAAAATACACACAAGTGCAGCAATTTGGTGGTCAGCCAAGACACGGAAAAGCCATCAATAAAACTACAGAGGCAATACACTGAGGGGACATGGCACATCCCTGGAGGGCTCCTCTTTTCTTTTTTTAAAATGCCCCCCCCCCCCCCCCCTTTTGCCAGTAAACTCCCAAACGATGACAAGCCAATTAACCTGCATCATTAGTTTGAGAGGAAGCGCTTTTAAATGAAACCACACGGCAGAACTTTAAGGAGGTTTTGCATTATTGATCTAATGTCAGGGCCGGAAGCAGTGGTTGTCATTGGGGAGTTGACGCAGGCTGGAGCGAATTACAGTAATGGCTATCTGTGCCATCTGAAAATCAGCTATCATTGTTAACCACTAATGGGCTGTAACATACTGTTAGTGTGCTTGCTAATGCATTGCAGATTAGCTGGATTTGGTTTCCTCCTCTTCATCTGTTTCCGAGAGAACAGACTTGAAGGGCATCGTTTCTGCGTGGGCTGTGAATTTAGAAAAGTGACTACAACATGTGGTTCCATGTTTGTATTTCTCTGTTTCCATGCACATATTGTATCTGGCACCATCTCAATGGTAACTCATGATGAGTATTTGAATATAATGTACACAATGCGTCATTCACAGATTGTTTGATTAATGGCCTATGGCATATTTGTAATTTATACAGCACATAACATATTACTTTATATTGTACAGGAAATTAATGTTAAATTGAATATTTTCAAAAAGCTAATTTTGGAAATTAGTTGTGGAAAGTTAGTGTCACTTCTGTAGTCCAAGAAACAATGACAAAGATACCATTGCATTAAGGTTAAACTATAGCCAAAAAGTACAGCAGTAAAGGCGGTCACATACTCTGCAAGAAGCAAGAAGTTTGTTCTTCGACATCCAAAAATAATAAGAAAAGTGTCTCGCGTTGTCATCTGTCTCCCACGTCTCCCACAATGCTTAGCACGTGCAACGTATTCTGCAGTGGGCGGACCCTATTAGGACTTCCCCGGAGTTCGGCCATTGAATTTCTCCTGAAGTATAAATGACCTGTCCGAAACAAACTTTTTTCTTGTTCTTGCAGCTCTAAGAGCAAGAACAAATTTCTCGCTTCTTGCGACAGTAACTTGATGTTACATGTTTATCTTGGCTTGAAATGGAGCTTGTGGTTACAAAATGGAAAGTTGTACTAAAAGCCTCAAGGCTAAGGGTGCGTTCACTCTGCTGGCCACAAAAGCTGTAACTCGGTCAACGTTGCCAGAGATATTGTTGTCAGACATCAGCTTGTTGTAGCTTGTCAATCTCTCGCTGCTAGTGTGAATGCACCATAACAGTTCTCCCAATTACCCAAATGTTTGTCCATACATTTATATGCTCTTTAATTTAATTATTTAAAAAACAGTGACTTAAATAATGTTTCACGTTTATCTTGGCTGATGCTGCCTTCAAATGGAAGGTTTGCGGTTACAAAGTGAGAAGCTGTACACCACTGCTAAGCAACCATTGGCGTCAAAAAGCCTTGATGCTAACGGTTTAGCAAACAACTGGGTAACTTGAGGTAGGAAGTGCAAGAGCATAATGAAAGGATGAGGCCACATCTTCTATTTCTAAAAACTATGTCAAAAATGTCCATTTACAAGGTTGTAGCACAAGAGGGAGCTGTTCATATGGAGTTTTCTTGTAAAAACGGGAAATATGACGCCAATATGAAGGCAGCAATAATGCAGGAAAGACAAACGCATAATGAAACTGCTGGGAATATCTACGTTTTCCTCAGAAAAAAATGTTAATTTATAAAGAACACGCTATATGACGTGACAACGTGTCAGTTTACCATGCACTGTAAGTGAATACTAGCAGTAAGCTAGCATACAGCATAACTAGCTTGGTAAAGACAGCAAGCTTGTGGTTAGCTATGAATTTCTAAATTATTGCTTTGCGACACTTACTCAAATGAACACCTAAAATATTATAATATAAGAAGTCGCGAGAAGGCCGCTGCTAGGCAAACGTTTCCTTAAAAAAAAGGTTTGGCAAACAAACAATCAGCTAACTGACATTCCTGAAAATGTCTGTAAAGGTGTCACAATTAGTGAAGTCTGACATTAACAAAAATTTCCCCACTAGAGGACTAGCTAACATTACCTACCAGTAAGTTAGCAAACAGCTTTGCTAACAGCTTTGCTAGCTTAGCGTATTCAAATAGTGAGCTTGTGGTTAGCTAAGACAAATATTAGCCAAGATAACTGCTTCAAAATAAAATATATTTTTTTACTGTGCCTTGTCACACAGTCCACTTATTTAAATTACGTTGACAGCCTGAAATATTTGGCTAATGTAAGAAACTGGCAAGCTAGCAGTTAGCGCTAAAAGACATTCGGCAGGCATCTGACACAGCAAGTCATAATTTCATAGATCTCACACCGAAGAAGTATCAAAAAAAAAAAAAAAAAAAAGTGACAGCGAAACTGGTTTACAGACAACCACAAGAATCTTTTTCCTTGAAAAATGTAATACTGCACCTTTTTGTGGGGAAAGTTTCTTTGGCTTGTAAGACGCCTTGAGTTTCCTAACTGAACTTTTTTTTTATGACAGTTTATAAATATAATTCTCTTTTGAAACCTTGCTCTATCAATTATACTTCTGTGATTTGCAGTTTTGCTTCAGGTGAGCTCTGATGGTAATTCCTATTGACCAGTCCTATCAATTTACATTCAATAAATAAATGATTGGTGAAGTCCTAAACTCTGCTTCACATAAATTGTTCATGATCCCTATATCATTTTTACAACCAAAACCCTGGCTAATACTCGCCGCATTTTCACGTTTTATCTTCATCACATTGTGAAGGGTTTTTGGAGATACAATAAAAATATTATTTTCACCCATACCTCACATGTATTATTAACGGCCAGAGAAGAGATTCTCTCATATCTCATTACCCATAAAAAGGCTAGTATAACAGTGCGTTTAATTTAACACCCGCGCTCGTGGCAGTGGATAGAGTGGTGTACTTTTTAATAGGGCTGAAGACTGAAATCACATTTTATGCCGGTGGAAAAATGTGCATTTTGTTATGAGAGAAATGAACCAGAGGAGCAAAGTTTCCTCCGCCTCTCCCTCATATCACTTTCTTTAAAAGACACGTA
Organism: Chelon labrosus; assembly: GCF_963514085.1. Classification (NCBI taxonomy): domain Eukaryota; kingdom Metazoa; phylum Chordata; class Actinopteri; order Mugiliformes; family Mugilidae; genus Chelon; species Chelon labrosus. The sequence continues at coordinate 6,010,844 of NC_140351.1, read as the reverse complement.
TGCCCTTAGCGGGGGCAGGGCGCGATCCTTGCACTTCATTAGAAATGTACTACACGTGCCGCGCTAAAGTGATATGTAAGCAAAAAAAAAAAAAAAAGAAGAAGAAACCCAATCGAGAACATGCCACTTTGCCATGGCACTACGCCCTGCTTCTGTGTGCCACGAGCATGCCTCATTACCTTCAAAGAGCATTTTCAAACAGCAGTTTGGGAGGCTTGCCAACACTTTCTTTTTTTTTTCTCTCTCTCTCTCTCTCTCTCTCCTCGGGAAATTTTCAAAACAATTTGGTTTTGCCATCTTTATTTTTGTGATTTGAGCGTTGAATAATTAATATTCTCTCCGCTTTGCTTCATCAAGCGCACACAATTCTGCGCTCCGTCCTCCCCTCCCCTCCCGTCCCTTCGCCTGGCTGATTGTCGACAATGAAGAGACGCGCAATAAATATAAAGATATCATTCTGCACAGGTGTAATGTTCAAGGATGACGACTCCAAGTAATCACCAATAAAGGGCAAGTCATTACCCCCAAGTGGTCACAAGTACAAGAAATAACATATTGAGTGTCATTGACTGGATTAATCAATTTTGCAGCTTCTTGCTTGCTTTTTATTTGGTTTTGCAGGTAGGACGTTTTAGCATCCCTGAGCAGCAAGAAAGAGAGAAGCATTCAGCACATTCTTTCAATGCATGAATCTCCGGCAGTTATGCCTCTCAAAGGAGTTGAAAACGAACAGTGAGCTCGGCGCCTCTGAAAACAGAGCCGGATTTAAAGACAAACGTGCTCAACCAGACATAACTCAATTTACTTAAATATCCTCCGAGTTTGCAGCATTATCAGCTAGCTCAGGCCTCAAGTTATTTTTTTTTCCTCCCCCTGCTTTAAAGGAGAGATGCAATTATAGATGCTCTGTTATATGAAGAGGATGTATTTGTGTTTCCACGCATGCATGCACACTTGCGACGTGGCGGGCAGGACTGGATTTGTGTGGACTGAGCGCGCCGAGCTGCGACGCTCGTCCCTCTTCCCGATGAGTGATGGCTGCCCCGCAGGCAGGGCTCACCTGGCCGCCCCTTGCGACCCTTCACCTTTCCCACCTCGCCGTAAAATCCTGGCTCAGTGTTGCATTTTATTTTGAGGACAGACTTCAAACAAATCCAGGAATGTTGGCTTTTGGAATACGGCAACTCGGTAGAATCTGCGGCAAAAGACTTGATCCTAACGTCCCACTTTTATGGGAAACATTCGACACTGAACGGTTCCACGTTCAGGGTTTTTTTTCCGACATATTTCTGTCCAGGATAACAAACAGGGATCATCCTCTGTGACTGCCAAGGTAGACAGTGCACTTTCCAGGCAGACATGTCATGAACCACAATAACGTTCGAGCAGGGAAAGCTTTTGTTCCATAACCTTACTCTGCACGTCTCTCGGGGAGCCTCTTCTCGCGGAAGAGACTTTTCCAATCGTGAAACATATTTTCCCTGTTGTGGTTGTGAGTGTATCTGAAGGTCTGAGCCATAAAATTCAATGAGGCGAAGATGACCGGCCTCGAATGACACCATGAACTAAGAATTTGGCCGGTTTGAAAACAGGCGTTTCGAATTATTCTGGGGATCCAGCTCACGTTGCCGATGTGTGGCTTCAGCCGCTACTTCGGCTAACGGGGAAACAATCATGTTTTCTACGCTGTAAGGGGAAAAAAAATACTCTTGTCTCCAGTGGAAACCTCAGCGTATACAGATGCACTTATCTGGCCTTTTTCTTGCATTCCAAGTCAAGTGTTTGAGGTCAACCACGGTGACCCGGCCTGCTGTTGAGCCGCCACCACTGATGGACCAACATCTGATAGATGTGGACTACCTTCCTCTCTCTCTGTCTCCAGCTCGGTATCCGTTTGCTTCTCTCTCTCTCTCTCTCCAGCAGAGATGAAGAGAGCTGTCTTGGATCCCTGGGGGCCTAAATCAAAGCAGACCCCTCTGCGTCCAGGCTGGAGGGGGGCTGCGGGGGACACATAGATGGGGGTTGGGGGGGCCTCGAACAGCTTTCAGGTTCAAAGGCCTTTATCACCTCCAGAAGCTGACCACTGTCAACTCCAGTAGAGCCCACTGCCTTTGATTGTCTCCTTGTCCTCTTGTATCTACCGGGGGTTATCCGCCTCCACTGACACATGCTAAAGGCGGTTAGCTTTGATAGTAAAGCTGGGGAGAGGGGAAGCCGCAGAGCCCAGGCGCCACGGAACATGCACACGCCGTGGCTTCAGTGTTTAAGTCCACAGATGCAACCTTTCCTCTGATTAATAGTGTCCTTCGGTGTGAGTGCGGCTATCGACGCCCTTCTTCCCGTGATTTGACAAATTCTTATAAAACTTGCTGATGCAACCGTTTTTTTTTGTTTTTTTTTTCCCTCTCCATGCAAGGGTTTGACTGAAACCCCCTTGTAAATCAAGATAATGGCAGCGGACTGCAATGGCATCCGATTTTCTCTGACAGCGTATCACATTGCGGCGAGGCGCACGGAATGTATTCCGAGGATGTTGGAGGAGGGCAAGCGCGCCTCATTGGCTTTCCTGTGATGTCCTCGACCGCTTTGAAGATGTCCTCCAGCTCCGTTCACCTTTGAATTCTTATCACGGCCCAATAGATCAGTAGTGAAATATACCCTCAAAAGTTATGAATTCATGAATTTTACACGGGAATATCTTTCACCGAGTCTATATCACCAAGGGGAAAGTTTCCTTGCTCAGAGGCAAAGTTGCAGCCTGTAAAAAAAAAAAAAAGAAAGAAAAAAGAAAAAGAAAAAGGGAGAAGATAGGAGCATTGATATTCTACGCTAACACCTGTGTCATGTTGCCTGGAATTAACTTCATGTAAGGGAGGGTCTCTGCTTATTTCACATAAAAGGTCACCTTTTTAAAAGCCTGATAAAGACTGAGATCACGTATCCACAGCAAGGAATAAAAATGATGTACTGCGCTTCTTACAGTGTGTCTAAGGAGTTTAATTTGTGTGTGTGTGTGTGTTGAAAAGAAAAAACAAAACAACAACAGCCCTGTGATTCTCATGGGAGCGATTAGGTTCTTCTGCAATAAATGAGACTTTGTTATTAGTAATTACCATGGTGTGTCAACAGTAGGTCCTAATATGAGAGTTCAGCCATGGGCTGGAGTGGGTGTGGGCCCACGTGCACTGTACAGTCTGTTTGCTACTCCGCTTCCTATAATAGTTCCAACAGTGTGTAATAACACAGCGGTGACTCATTGCCTCTCAAGTTTGCACTTGCAAACAATCACAGTCGGACAAGTGAGTACGCAGGTGCCGACACACACACATATACATGGCGTATCTGTTTCCAGCGGCCCATGCAAACAGCTTCTGAGAGATGCACATAAACAGATGTGATTTACTACACTTTTCCATTTCTCCTCGCACCAGAGTGCCAGATTGCAGCAGGCCCGCTCACATCCCTCCTGTTCGCATTCCACGCTTCAGAAGCTGTTGGAGGGGCGCCTTGCTTGGTACAACATGGCACAGTCCAGGTTAACAGCGAGCAAAGCTCTTGGGAGATCGCCTGAGACGATGGAATAAACAACTGTGATTTACCTCTCTGTTATTCTGCAGCGCGAAGGGTGGGGGGGCAGAGACGTCGGTCACAGTGGCCTCTGGTCTCCCTGAGAGCGGCCAGCTGCTTGCGTCGCCCCGAGCCAATTGTCCCAGAGGTCGAATGGAACAGGGAAGCAGCTGGAAGTGTGAGAACACACACCGTATTTACAATAGGAAAACACACGCTCACGCAAAACCCGGCACGCACAATATCACATCCTCTTCTCTTATCAGGCCGCATCTGTTTCCTGGAGCTCGCGCCGGCTGACCGCGGCCATTGAGCGGCACGGGAGAGACCGAGCAGCCGAGCCGCTGTTCACTGGCGCTCATCTTCCTCCGAGTGAGTCACGGAGAAACCCGGGTCCACTCATCTATCTCTCCTCACTCCAACAACTGTAAACACTCAGAGGATGTTCGCCGTGTCCTCGATAGCCTCCACGGCTTACACTAACAATAGCGTGGCCATTGTTGACATGTTAACATGGACACAGAGCGGATGTTAGATACTGTAGCTGTGACTTAACCGGTCTGTTGCTTGTACACGTGCACTTTGGAAAAAGACACATCATAGCACATGGGTCCAAATAAACACAATGGAGGGTTTTAATGTTTTATTTATTTATTAATCTGTTTTATTACTACTGTCCTTCTGAAGAGGATCATTCTTAAAACTAAGAATCCAAATGAATACAGAAGCATTTGTCTTTTAACAAACATCCGTCTTCCTTGTCAAATCCTGCAAAACCTGCGTCCTACATTACCCACAATGCAACTCAGTCTCCAACAGTTTAGTCAGAGATACACACCGAATAGCCACGACATTAATGCTAATGCAACAATAAATCTAACTACTGTGTGTTTACTCTTTATTTCAACATATTTGCATGTGAGTGCACAATCAGCCATAACATTAAAACCACTGACAGGAGAAGTAAATAACACTGACCATCTTGTGACAGTTCGGTGTTCTGCTGGGAAACTTTTGGACCTGGCATTCATTGGTGTGGATGTTACTTAGACATGTAGCACCCACCTAGACCAGACCAGGCACCCCCACCCCATAGCAATGACACTCCTTGATGGTTTACAGCAGCCATCCCCAGCAGGATGCAGCCTGACACAGGCACACGCACTTTAGGAACAACTCAAAAAAAACATGAAGAACAGCACAAGGTGTTGACCTGGCCTCCAAATCCACTGGATCCCAAACTGATCAAGTATCTGTGGGATGATCCACAGAGGCCCCTCCCACTAACAACATCCTGTTTCCAGACACCACAGGACACCCTCAGAAGGCCCATGTCCATTCTCTGATGAGTCACAGCTGTTTTGGAGGCAACAAGGGAGACCTGCACAATATTAGGAAGGTGGTCATAATGTTATGCCTGATCTGTGCATAGGGGTATTATGCAATTGCTGGCTAAAGCTGCGTGGAGCCTCTAGCAGGATGCACAGGTCCACACCCTGAAGCTGTTTTGGTTTTAAACTTGTAGTCGCTTTCATCACTCGATGCAGTCTATCTCCGTGCATGTCCCTCTGCAGCCACGAGGCTCCATACAGGTTTGTCCATATGCAGTAGCGCCATAAACAGAAGTTTGTGTGTACAATCAGTACAGTTCCACTCCAAAAATCCCTGTAATTACTTTCAAGGCGTTACATAATTTGGCTCGGTGACGACACAGTCTAAGCCCCTGGATTATGTAACCGCCTACCTCCGGGAGCGGGGACTGATATCTGCGGTTTAAATCTCATCTCAAAACCTCCCGTATACACAAAGGCCTTTTTATTGATGTTTCTTCTGCCCAATTAGTTTAGCTTATCTTGGATTTTAACTTCCATTTACACGCTTTTTTTGAGATTTTCTGTAGGAGTGAAACACATCGCGGCTTCCAGTGTGTTCGATAGTCACTTCTATCATTATAATTGTTTTATTTGTTTATCTCCTGTATGGGATTTTCTTTTTTTTTTTTTTGTGAGACGGAGGAGTAAAAAGACAAGGAGGAAGATGGAGAGCACAGAGTGGGGCAATAATTTGTTACATTGTGCCGTGAGCATTTTTTAAACGCCGTGGCAGAGAGAGGCTGTGATGAAGCATCTAGTTTTGCGCCCGGCATGGACGCTCGGCGGGATGTAAATGAGACCGTGATTGCATTAGGAGCCATTTTCTCCTCCGACGCGCGGCTCATACAGATGTTAGGGATCTGCAAAAGCGTGCACTCCCCTTGAACCGGCCTGCCGGGGTTAAGCGCAGTGAAACAGTGCAGCTGGGAGAGATTTACCTCTCCACCCTGCTCCTCCCTCCTGTCCCTGCATTGCTTCATCTTTCCATCCCTCACAAAAGAATCGTCTGCCTCCAGCTGACCCGGCCCAGCCCGGCCCGGCCCATAACCGCCGAGGTCTGACGCATAAGCCACTGCCTCCTCTTGTTGCTACAACCCAGCTGGGCATTGTTTGTCTATCCGTGTGAGTGTGCGTTTGGTAAAAAAAAAAAAAAAAAAAGGCCGTCATGAGTCACTCTGCACACATAATACGCACCTGACCAGGAGGGCTTTTGTTTTGGTCTGGGCCTTATTCACCAACCTAGCCACACACACACACAAATCCCTGCCATAGCCCCTCATGAAAGAGACGGGAGAGTGGTTATGAATGAAAAGGAGGGGGGGGGGGGGGAGAGGGGAGTCGGAGCGGTGATAAACGGGCCGTGCACAATGACACTTAACAAAATGTCTGAGTCAATTCAAACACATCTAAATCCTTCCTCTTCTCCTGGGTCCCCCGCTGACGCTCCATTATCCCCGCGCAGCACAAAATCCCCCTAAATGGAGAACCTCAGAATGGCAACGGGGGAACATAAAACAAAACTGTCTATTCATCTGCAGATCAGACTGGAGCCCCCCGTTAAAACCACTCGCCGAAATATTTGCATGATGCATTAAATCTGTCATAGTAAACAAAATACTTCTTCTTCTTCTCTCGCCTTTTTTTTTTTTTTTTTCTGGTGTAGTTGCGGCTCCCCTCTCCCTGACCTCCTTGTAAGAAAAAAAAAAGCTTGTTTTTGCCTTCATCACTCAGTTTCCTCAGCTACAGAGTGATGCTAACTGCCCTGATGAGTCCATCCTTAAGCAATCTAAGCAAAACTGGGCCCGTCTCTGAAGTACCATCAAGAGGCCTTCGAGCGTATGCATTTCTGAGCATGCTCCGACGAATGGCTGGTTGCCCCTGCTTCTCCTCCCACCCCCACCCCCACCACCACGTACCCCCTCCCGTCCCATCTGTCTGCGGAGGCATCGCAGCGCTGTGAAGGCGGAGGAGATCAATGGCTCACTTCTGCCGGTTCAAGCCCAGAGATTGAGCTCTTCGCGGCGATCTGCGCCACATTTACAGTGTGATATACAACGCAGGCAGGTCCTCCGCCGGGTCTGTAAACTCTGCGGTTGGCTTTATTTGTTCCCAGCCCCTGCCTGGATGCTGCTTTTGGCAGTTACTGTCTCATACGGAAGAGCAAATGATTCATTCGCGTGGCTTTAATGTTCCACTCCATAAAGGAGCAACACCGCTGGATGTCAACCTAAAGATGTTTGGCCCCTGAGCTATAGACCATTCGCGGAGGAAAAATATTCTTTTCCTTCGCGGCGATGTGTGCAGTTGTATTAGCAGGCTGGCAAATTGAACATTAGACGGCGGCTCAGCTGTCACATATCACTGCAGAAACTAGAGCTAACAGTTTGGTCAATTTTTGCCGTGTACTTAAGGCCTGCCAGGAGCCACTTCAGACCAGGAACCTGATTCCAATACTTGATCTGACCAAGCAACGGGTCTAATATGACAATTACACACTTGGAGCGGCCCGCTTGCCAAAAGCCCTCACAGTTAATGACAGGAGATGGCGGTTAATCACATCCTTATGCAGGGATCAGGGTGCGGCTCAGGGGAGCCAAAGCCTCGCTGTAACCTGCCAGCGCAATTACCTTTTAGCAATTACAGCAAGCGTTGTTCAGGACACTTCAGCAAAAAAAAAAAGCCCTACAACAAAGACATGTCTGCCCGGCGCTGCAGCAACACAGCGCAGTTAAAAACTCCAGCAGTCTGTAGGTCAAACACAGGACAATGGCTTCGCTTAAACGTACGCCCTCTCACGTTACTCTCACTCAGAATCAATTTATCACAAGATCGGCGCTTGAAGAGAAGCAGGCCGCGGAGGGGAATAAGGGACGCATGTTCCAGGCCCAAAAGCTGGAGGATTTATGAGCTCAGCGTTGGGTTCGTTATCAATTTCCACGTCCTTAAGTGGCTTAAAATGTTGGTCAGGGTGATAGCTGTATGTGCTACATGTGTTTTATCCATATGGAAGCCTGGGAAACACGTTTGCGAGTGCATTCAGTTCACAGGATCAGCTGTCCTCCGTGACCAACATCTGTTAGCCTGACGATGCCCGCGGCTTGAGTACAGTGTGTGTGTGCGGCAGATTCAGCGTGCATATATGCACACATGCGGTGCACGCACACAGTATATATATAAAAAACAACATCTAATGGCCATATGTCCATCGATTCTGAAACATTTTGGTACACAGATGCGTTTTTATAATCGCATATAAAAGTAAAGTGGCGGGGAAAAAGGTGCTCTCAAGCCTCGATTGTCTCGAACCGAAAGGAAAAAACTTCATGTCTCAGTTAATCCCATTGCGCATCCATAACAGCTTTTACCCCAGTTAATTATTTCCAAATCTTAAACAAATACATAAGGTACAGCCTTCAATTGGATTTCAATGTGCAAGTCAGGCCTCTGGAGGCTGAAACTGCTGCTGTTCTGTATCCATTTTTACTCAGGGTAATCAAATGACTGATAATGCTGGCTGTGTGTTCTCAGAGATGAGGGGAAATGCAGCATCTTAGAAAGATAAGGAATCAGTTCCTGCTTTTTTTTTTTCTTTTTCTTTTTTTTTTTTGTCTTGATTGGATTACATCTGGGGATGGTAATCCTTCATAGTGCTCACTCTGGGAGTCCGTGCAGACCAGAAAGTAAATGTGGAAGTGAGGAGGGGAGTCAGAGTGGGAGAGGATTTGGAGATTTGAATCCCAAGACAAGCTGAAGACAAGCTGAGAAAATCTGGGCAGGGAGAGCGAATTAGTAACTCCATCCTATATCTCTCAGTAATGGCTGATGAGGTGTCCTGGAGAAAGGCACTTCTCATGAAATCTGTTCTCCCAGGTGTAAATTTATCTCCCTTAAAAGTAAATTAGTGCATCGTCATATTAATGGCAGCAAAGAAATAAGAGCATACAGTCATTTGAGGGCACCATGAGGCTGCGCTTAGGTACAGCAGCGCTTTGAGCTCCTCTAAAGCACCAACTCATCATGAGAATGCTAACACGTTAGCGGTATAACTTTTACAATGTTCGCCATTTAATTAACACGCTAATATTTGCTAATCAGCACCCAGGCTATCTGAAGATTATGCTAATTCCATTAATTTGCCATTGATTTATGCATCGGACAAATTAATATTTTGACTTGACGTGGATGCTAAATGACAAATTAAGGGGAATCGAGTTAAGTGGGGAGGCTGAGGCTGTGAGTGTGTTTTACTAAATGATGTGATTAAACACAGACTCCCAGATAGTGTAACAGTAATACATTTTTGTGTCAAGATTTAGAGGAAACTGTCTAAACACCACAGCGCAAATGAGCTTTGGTCTGGACCAATAAAAAGCCAGCCGGAGCCGTGAGCAATATCAAACTTCAAAGAGCTTTGTGCATTCAATTTGTGAACGAAACTTGTGAAGTCACTGACTTGGAAATAAAACACAGTTATCTGCTCTACAATCTTTAGAAATGCAAATCACACAATGTTAAGTTTGACATTGCACAGTTGTTTGCCAGGCTGCACCACAACCTGAGTTTAAGTTTAACGTGCATGAGAACCAAAACTGTGCCCAAAATGCAGCAAAAAAAATGTATTTTCTGTATTTACTTAGTGGTGTGGTGGTTACCACTGATGCCTCACAGCAAGAAGGTTCTGGGTTCTAATCCATCGGCCGACTGGGCCTGTCTCTGGCTTCCTCCCAAGGTCCAAAGACATGCTCGCTTGGTAAATTGGCCGTAGGTGTGAGCGTGAATGGTTGTCTGTCTCTCTGTGTTAGCCCTGTGATAGACTGGAGACCTGTCCAGGGTGTACCCCGCCTCTCGCCCAGTGACGCTCTCCCCTGCGACCCTCCAGAAGACAAGCGATTACAGAAAATGAATGCATTTAATTGCATATAACTTTATTTATTGAGCCATTCATTTATTCCCTTGTTTATTTTTGACAGCTTTGGAGTTGTGCAGAAGACCCATATCAAGGCTCAGAAATTAGACATCCCAAGTGAGACACATGGCACTGAGTATGCAAGTCATGTAAACTCTGCATGTTGTGTTTAGTGGGCAATGCGCACTCAGGAACCTGTTTCAGAAACCTGGATAGGTCCATATAATGCTTTTGAGGATCCCTAATATGCTGGCTGGCTGGGTGATCGACAAGAAACTATTTACCAAGGGTTGTGTTTGAGTAGTCGTTTGTAAAAGAGTATGATGTGATGTGTAAATAAAGGATCTTGACATTAGACAAAGAGTTTAAGTTAAGCTGTAAAAGTCAAGGGATCACCAAAATCAGGGGGCGAACATGAAAAGTCATTGCGATCCAAGGTTTTGAACAAAGCTGTGGACCAGCCGACCAATATTCCTCCTTCAGAACCAAACTCCTCGACTAAAAAGCCTCCCGTTAACGGCGTCAATAGGAGGAAACGGGGGGGGGGGGGGGGGGGGGGGCAGACATTACCGACACTGTTCGGCTTTGATTGATTCATTTTACATTGACGGAATTCCGGCACCGGTGAGGACGATCGTATATCTCCTCGCGGAATCTGGCTCGTTTCTGAAAGTCGGTGCAATCAGTTAGGCGATCTGGCCGGCTTGTAGACACTGGCCCGAGGTCTGAGCCGTTGTTTGGAGCAGCTGTCCGAATGACTGATTGACCTCTGGGGACGTGAGTTTGACTACAACCCGCCGGGGCTGGACACCGAGAGAATGAAGGACATTGGATGGTGCTGACAGATAGACGCCTTTTTTTTTTTTTTTACCCCCCTGCTAACAAGACAACAAGACAGCGATCACTTTCTCTTAATACCCCAAAGGTCAGACTGGACTAAACGCGATGAAGAATTCATTTCTGCACTGCTGATTATTTCTTTCAGTGTCAAGCAGAGGTGGTAAACAACGTTAAGCGAAACCAAGGTTGGAATAGAATATTTATTGCAAGTTGTTCCATGGGAAAGAATTAAAAAAAGAAACGTTGCTTCACATGCTGCTCATAATCTGACATCAAATCAGACTTTTCCTCCTGCACAAAGCGTTTTTTTTTTTGCTTTGTGCCCTTCTCTGTCAAGAAACAAACGGTACTTGTCAAGAAGGAAAATCTTTTTTTTCTGAGGTGGTCCTTAGATAATAGGCCAGCTTTGCAAGAGCCTGAAAACTTGTTTACATTCTTTGAGCCCTTGTCACAGAGTGCAAAGCCGCCCGAGGTGAAATGAGTCATTGACTCCTATCAGGTCCCATTAGGTATGTCTGTGTTCCCGAGCACCTTGGTATGCAACCTGCACCGACCTGCCCAATTCCCTCTCCGAGCACAGACGTAAAATTAATAGAGCCTCGTATTTTCAACACATCATCATTACTGTGCAAGACAAACATTTAATCTCAGTGCAATACCAAACTGAGAAAATTATCTCGGGTCTCATTCTATCAGCCCCTAAATGAGATGATATTGAATTAGATTACGCTCGAAAATGAGGTGTTCACGCCAATTGAAAGTAATCAAGGTGGTTGAATCGAGGGATAATGAAAGCCTCTAGAGCTAATCCAGGCCTGCAGAGGGCTCTTTGACTAATAGTGGCTGTTTGTCAAGTGAATAATGATAAAACCCACGCACAATATAGAAGAGCACAGACGAGCTGCAAGGTACAGTGAAGAGGTTAATGGCTTAATAACGTTTGAGTTGAAAGGTCTATTGACCACATGTTTACTTACTGTATGTCACGGGCTACAGAGGGCTTATACATCTGTAGAAACCAGTGACTGCAACTAATCCAATTTTTTTTTTTTTTTATGGATTTCTGCCAAAGTCAAATGACGAGGGTGCAGAAGTGGAGGTTAGCCCAGGCAATCAAAATCAGAACAGCAGGTAAGCAAGTACATAATTAGTGTCAAACACCTTGACGGCTGTGGTGTTACACTTCAATCCACATTATGTGGAACATGGCTGAGGACTAAACACTAGCTCAGTGCTTTCTGGGCTTTAAAGTGTCAGAGAACCCGGAGATTTGATAAAACATGTTGTCAAATTGATATACGTTTAATTTTAATCGGTTTGACGAGTGGCCACAAACGCCTTTCTGATCTTTTTTTTTTTTTTACAGTCTGTACAGACATGCATGATCCCCTGATGATGAATCCTACAGATTTTAAAGATAATGATCTGTGATTATCCTGCAGTAGCACTATATTTTCAAGGTTTTTGGAGAAAAATTAAGAAATTTAAGAGAGTTTTTGGATGGATCGCCACAACATACTATACATTCATTCATGATCCCCTGATGATGAATCCGACAAGTTTTAATCACAGTTCATCAAGGTTTTTGGAGAAATTCAAGAGAGTTATTTGAATTGATTGCCTTAACATTTTGTACCGAAATGCATGATCCCAAGATGATGAATCCTGCCGATTTTGATGATAACCATCTTTAATTAGCCCATAGCGGCGCTATATATTCAACATATTCTGATTAAACTAATCAAGAGATTTTTTGGATGGATTGCCAGAATATTCTGTACATATGTTCATGATCCCCAGATGATGAATCATCATCGTTAATTATACTATACCAGCTCTATATTTTCAACGTATTTTGATTAAATTCATCAAGATAATTATTGGATGGATTGCCTACATGTTTTGCACAGACATTCAAGGTCCCCAGATGTTGAACCCTTCTGGCTTTGATGATGACAACACTTCATTTTCCTCCATATGTGATATTTTTGTCACTAACGATTATCTGTGGTACACAAATAATGAATCCTAATAAAACTTCTCGCAATTTTTTTACGCATCCATGAAAATGTATACACAGTACACAATGACTCAATGACTTCCCTGACTTTTACTTTAGCAACATATAAAAGTGGACATTTGTTGCTTTAGGTAAAATATCTTGACAATTATGAGATGAATTGCAATAAAATTTGGTACAGAGATTCCTTTTCCCCTCTGGTTAAACCCTGTAACTTTAGTGATCCCTTCACCTTTCATCTTCCCAACTTTGGGGTATGAACAACTACCTGTAAGCACTACTCAAATTCATTTGTACTTAGTGCCAATTAGCATATGTTATAAGGCTAATGTGCCTGAACTAAGATGGTGAACCTTACACATTCCTAATTTCAGCAACAGCAGGTGCAATAGCACCAGGCATTGTTGCACATTGAGTTAACTGCCAGCACTTACTATAAAAGGAGAAACTGCTTTTAAGGAACACCTAAATACAGATCCACTGTATACTTCTTGATAACAGGCAAAGTCTTTACCCTAGACTAACAACAAAATGTTAAGGGACAGATTGCAGGGTTTACAGGATGCATGGCGTGGTCATTTTCTGGTGTTTGGTGACGTTTTAAGGTCTGTAACCCAAGAAAAAACAAACGCAGTAAAGACCAAGAGGCGAAACCTCATATATGTCTGTTCTTAGACCGAAAAAGTAATGAGTTAAGTAAGTGACATGTCCGCTTAAGGGAAAAAAAATGTCAGCCCTAGAAAAACATTCCGAAGGCCACACACTGTGTAATAAAATTTACCTTACACTTGAATTCTCCAAGGAGCCTGTAAATCAGTGCGCAGATGGAATTCACTGGTTCAATACTCTTACGTAAGACTACCTTCCTGCAAAGATAAATGAACAATAAGCGCTGCTTGCTTGCATGCTTGCTTGCTCAGGGTGGAGAAAGAGTTTGGCGGGCGGCGTGACTAAAGCATGGCCCATTGACCGATAGCATCTCTTTCTAAGCGCCGCTCAGAGAGGCAGCTGCTTTATGTCTGCATCGCTGTCAAACGGGGCACTCCGTCCTGCACGGGAAGGAGGATAAATCAAGCCTCGTAAGCCCGCTATTCTAACTCATTCTGGCTTCCCGAGAGTGGAATTCCTGCAAAACCACAGAGTTAAAAAAGAAAAAGGGAAAAAAAACTCTTCCGTTCGGCCGCTGTTTACCACCATCCACTTCAACATCTCATTTGGTTTTCTCCAGATTTGGACTTTTACGCAAAGCCGGCCGCAACCATCTCAGCCATGTCAGGAATTTACTCCAAATGATTGTTTTGCCTCTCCTCCTTTTGGGTGTGTGTGGTTACTTTATACATATATGTGTGTGTATGGGGGTGGGTGTGTGTTTGCATGGCTGCAGGCTAAGGAGTAGTGAGGGAGTTCCCCCACATCTGTTCACCATAAGAGCTTGTTGACAGCAGCTCTCCTCTCCCTCCCTCCTTCTCTCTCCCAGCTCCCAGTTCATCCCTTCTTTGGATTCAGTTGCCGCTGCTGCTCCTCATCCAAGATTAAGTAGAACACAGTGTCGGGTCTGGTGTTTAGGGGCCCTACTTGACCGCCTATCTGGATGGAGAGGTCATGTTTGCAGCCCTCGACAGGGTTTCTACAAGAAACCCGACCACGAGGGAAAATTGTGTTTTTATTTTTAAACCATGAGCAGCATTCTCAAATTCGATATTTCTCGTTTTAGCGTGAAATATTTTCTATTAAAAGAAAAAAAAGCATGCACACAGGAGATTAATCCTCATTGTGATCTGATTACTGATACAACAACAAAGCAATATTGGCTCAAAGCAGGATTTTTAATGGAACAGACTGAAAATGCATGATTCATTTCCCCAGTGGCGCAGGGGAGCGTGTGTTCAGGTGCACGGCCGACAAGTAGGGATCGCGCGCAGGTCACTGAGTGGCTATCCGAAGTTGAGGCCAGAGTGTTTCTGCGGGAGGATTGAAAGCCACCCAAGCCTGTAATTGGGAAAAGGGCCATTTGGACCATCAGAGTTGTCCATTTGTTTTTAAAAAGGGAGAAAGAAAGCGATCGATGGGCAGCATTAAGGAGATCTGCGAGAGATCTAAATGGTTCCACTGGCCCGCAATCTTTACTTCCTGCTCCAGAGATACTTGCCTGTAACGATTGGACAAGGCCGAGAGATAGAAGCCGAGCTGTGAAACCGTCCAATCAGATCGGGGCCGATATCACGCGACACCTACGTATTGACCCCCGGTGATCCCTGCAAGCTCCGAACGCGCCCGCGAGTTAAGATCTCGCATGACAAATCAGCAATAAGCAGGTAGCTGAATAACACCACAGCTCGTTCCAGCTTTGATTGCGCTGCTAATTAGCTTTGGTGTAACGACTTTTAGCAGGGAGGTATAATTGAAGTGCCCGGGTTCCATTATATCCTTTGCGGCTCCGCTGGCATGACAATCCTCATGTTGGATTGAGTAATTTCACATCTCTGTTCTCACTAACATACTCACAGCTTGGAAGTGTATTGATCTGCTCTTACTCCGTACATGCACAGTATTGACAGGTTGTGTGCCAAGATGCTGTGAAGACCTGTGGGCGGGAGCTGCTCAACGGGAAAAAGAAATATCAGCCTCGCAAAGCCAAGAAAAAAGGCACTCAACTGTGTTGCTTTACCTTTTTTTTTTTTTAATTAATTATTGTGTGTGGTTGTTTTGCGGAAGTTGAATTAAGGTGAAACCCCCAAAGGATGAACACCTGCTACAACACCAGCGACGGCGGCTTAAACTGCTAGAGCTGTACAAATGGGTCCTCTGAGGACCCCCTCCAATTCTTTCTTCTCTTTCAAAGTGTAAAGTTTTCCAACAGCTGGTAGACAATAAAAAGTGAGTGCACTGGGGCTGCGATTGCACGGCTTTCCAGAGCTTTTACAGGAGGGGGGAAAGAACAACCGTTCACTTAAGACTGCAGTTGAGAGCTGCACTGTAACTGACCCAATTCCTCTTCAGGGTCAGGTGCAGAATCACATTTCTGCACCATTAATCATTATTCGTCGCATTTTAAAATAATAATCCTCAAGATTTTGCAGCAATAGCCAAGAGAATTACCTCTCTGTTCGTAGTTGCAGGGTCCACCTTTCCTGCAAAGGGTTCAACGGGAAAAAAAAAAAAAACCCTTGCGCCTGTAATCCAGCAGTAGTGTTTAAAGTCATCTCGCCAATATCCGTTTACAGTCATCACTCTCTGCGGCGCGTCAGAGCCGAGTTCCCGCTAATACAAATTACACATTAAAAGCCTGCAACTGTCAAAACACAGGGTGGTTTCTGTTCAGTGTCTCCGAGTTCTCAACAGCGCATCTGCAAATATAGCAATATCACGTTACAAATATTTGACAGCAATATGATTTTTTTTCTTTGGTGTTCCAGACGATAAGAGAACAGAAAAACAACAAAAAAGCAGCCACAGTGAGCGCAGCTGTGTATTTGTGTTGAAGACTATTTACCACAGAGGCAGTGAGAAATCTGATGTAGTTGCTCGTGGCATGATGGAAAAAAAAAATATTAAAAAGTTAAAAAGACGTGTTTGCTGCGCCCCGAAATCTGGGACCTGTTGTATTATTCCACACCTCCTGTTCCTGCCAGTGAGCACCAGCGTCTACAAGTCAACGGAAACATTGTCCAGTTCTCAATGGGTAATTTATTAAAAAATCAATGCCTCTTCAACCCCAACCAGAGCTGAATCAAGTGAGGTGGTTTAACAAAAACACACAGCTCCCTCACTATCCTGTTGTAGCCGGACTCAGCTACAAGAGTGACTGCTAACAAGCATTTTGGATTTTATTATGGGGCGCGTTTCTAGGGCGCGTTTCTAGGTATTTCTAAGAAATACCTCCACACGCGGCTAGATAGGCTTGTTACATACGCCGCAAGAACAGAGAAATTTGTTCTCTCTCCCGGGGAGAAGCTGCGAGAACTCCTCATTTGGGCAGAAGTTTTTTCTTGTGTGGTGTCCAACAGCTATTAAGTGGGTGTGGTTAATAGCAAAAAAGCGGAGAGGGTTCAATTCTCAGGGCCTTTCTGTGTGGAGTTTGCATGTTCTCCCCGTGTTCAAGTGGGTTTTCTCTGCATGGGTGCTAGGCGCCGGGTTCAGGTTGGCCCACAGTGGCGGGGCGCTCGGTTGCAGTGGCTCAGGACTAACCCCCCAATCCGACCATGCAATTTCGTTGTAAAAAGCACTTTACTAGATGTTTCTCGTAAGGTAGAACCAAGAACATTGTTCTTGCCACCCTGAGAAAACGTTCTTGCGGGTCACAAGGGGACCAATGACTGGGAGCCTATCCCAGCTCCCAGTCATTGGTCTCCAGTCTATCACAGGGCTAACACAGAGAGACAGACAACCATTCACACTCACACCTAATTTAGAATCATTAATGAACCTAACGAACATGTCTTTGGACAGTGGGAGGAAGCTGGAAAGGCCCCAGTCGGCTGATGGATTCGAACCTTCTCGCTGTGAGGCATCAGTGCTAACCACCACACCACTCAACGGTGCTGGGATGATGTGTATGAATACGTCACTGTTACCCTTCTGTCCATCACGGCTTAAAGCCCGGCTCACTGATGTGATTGGACGCTCCGTTGGGAACCGATTATGCTCTGACAACTTTCCGACACAGCCCTGTGATCCGCGTCCCTTCACAGGACGAGTGGTTACAGAACTTTCCGACACAAAAAATGTGTTGGTGGCAAAGTTGTACGTGTGTGCTGCTACTTCCAAAAATCTCCAAACAGACTTCAATGTGTAAAATTCCAGGGCTTTATCTGACCTTATATGCAACGGCAATTAAAACAACAGATGTAGTCTCATTCGTACTGGATTAATTCCCAGACAGAACAAGAAGAAACACAGGGCATCACTTCCAACATACTTAGCTGTTACAGAAAGTTGAAGCAAATTGGATTAAAATCCACCTGAATCCAAAGTTTTTTTGTCAAACCAATTATTCTAATACGTCCAACATCCCATTTAATTTGCGCTACATTCAGTCTGAATCCTCCAAAAATCTGCATGGGGGCAAATGGAACATTTTTTAGCATTCATGCCCTTTCGCTTTCCAGCCTCTTGGCCTTCCCCTCGTCTCACGCCGGGTCCCGCTCTCCCCTCTCCGAGTCTCTTTGTTCTTTCCAAAAGTGCTCGTCTTCCACCGAAGCCACCACTGTTGCCGTGCCTTTGATGTGAGTCGGGGAGACGGCAGTGAGTTCTCACCTGTCAGCTTTCATGGCTCCCTGAAGGTTGACTTTGAGCCGATGTCTGTTAAATTGGGATTGATCGCAACAACAGAAGCCACACATTCCGCGCACACTCAGGGGTGGAAAGCGCATTTCCCGGGCAGTCGCGCGGGGGCCCGACGCCGCGCGCCGAGGAGCGACCGCTTTTCAGTTCTGACGTGACCGAGCAAGCCATTTGTTTGGGGGGTTTAATTTTATTTTTTCCTAGCGGGATGTAAGAGGTGCGATGGAAATGTGTAGGGAGCGCCTAATGTTTGTGTCGGTTATTGGAGAGGGTGCCACTTCCTGGAGCACGTCTGAATCACCAACTGAAGTGTTACACTTAGAGAATGATAAACACCCCATTTAATCTGGACCCCGGCTGAATCTGGAGCCAGCTCTGCGTCTCCCTCTCTCTCAGATCTTGGCACCTCTAGCCGTCTCTGCCTCAGCAACATGGTGACTGAATACCAATTGTCAAACTTTGCGGCGGAGCTGTCAAGCCTCGCATGCAGGCCCCTCCCAGTTTGTTTACCATGAAGCTGCACCGCGTGTGCGCCGTGGGAATGTGTTTGCACATGTGCTGCAGTTTGCCGGTGGCAAAGGTGAAAATGTTAGCAGGGAGCATAAACATTTAAGCGGGGAAGTTTGTGAGCGGAGGAACTCTTACTCGGCCGGGCCGTTGACCAGGAGAGAAATTTCCTCGGCTATACGAATCTCAAATAAAGTCTATCTGCAGTGATAAAAGCGTAAAGAGGGAAGGAGAGAGAATACAGAGGCAGAGGATAGAGAGAGAGAGAGAGAGAGAGAGAGAGAGAGAGAGAGAGAGAGACCATTAAAGGAGGAGAAGGAGAGGAGAGCCCCCCACGGATGCTACTGTCAGCTGTGGGAACCCAGATGAAAGTGGTGCAGCCAGATAGCAGCGCTCTTTGATCGTGCCTTTGTGTGATAAACATCGCGCTATGCCAGCCGTGCTCAATGCATCGTGCCAGCCCGGCTGTGAAGGTGAAGGGCTTTGAGCAGGCTTCCAGCTCAGCTCCGCTCAGGACCAGCAAGCGTTTGCGATGCCAGGGAGCTGTCTGCTGCACAAGAGGCACGCATTCAAATGCACACACACAACCCGCGCTGACACATTCTCCGGCAGATTGCTCTCACTTTCCCTTTCAGTATTTCTTTCTCCTTCCTTATTTTTTCACTTTCTCTTTCATTCTGCAAACCCCCCCACCCCCCCACCCATGAGATCCTTTTTTTTTTTTTTTTACTCGTTAAAGATGCAGCCTCGGTTCCACAGGCAGCCGCTCCTGCTGTGGAGTCCTATTTGAACCAATAATCATCAAGTGTTCAAAATTAAAAGTGTGCAGGGGAAGCGCGCACATTTATTTTTTTTCTTTCCCCCACTGTGTGTTGTAATAGTAATGCTGCTGCTGAATATTTCATGTCTGCCACTGCTTTGAAACGGTGCAGGTTTGCGATGTTAGGTGTAACAAGGGAGGTATGAGGGAATTCTGCCAGTGCTGCCTGCATAAATCTTCTTCCTTCTACTCTAGCTGGAAGAAAAAAAAGGCATAAGGCAAGAGGAATCTCAGCTTCAGCTTGTGCACCTACTATAACAAAGCCACATGGTGATTTTGATTCACTGAAAAGAGGAGCAGGATTACTCCAGAGCGGCGTCTACGCTGGAGAAGGGAAGAGAGCTCGAGCTAAGGGGGTGGGAGGGGGGAAGAGAGAGAGAGAGGGGAGGAATGAATGCCATGCATGTGTGGGAAGTGGTTTTGGCAGGGTTTGAAATTAATGATCTCAACATGTGCTATAGTTGAGAATCATCAGAAAGAAAAGTGCAGACAAAAGCACTTGCAGTACAGCCACTGAGGGGCCACAGATGGAGAAACCACAAGGACTGCGAGACAGAAGCTGCGGAGAAAACTTTTGTTAAAAAGAGCGGAGGGGGGGGGAAAGAAAAGAAAAAAAAAACATGTTCTTTTAATACGAAATGTCAACTTCAATGCAAGAAAAGTCTCACGCTCGGGCTCCACCGGAGATCTGAAGGGAGCCGGCAGCCGCACGAAGGAGGAGGACACGTCGACTCCCAGCGCGCCGGCACAGTCCACTTATTTAACAATCCGCCCGTCGCCATGGCAGCCGTGTTACATGTGGGAGGGTTTGACACATGGTAATGACACCTTCCAGCCGCTGCGCATCGCCCGACACAACATCTCTTAAGTAATGCACATTTCACGCAGATGGCCGGTTTATGAATATGTGGCCCCGGGTTCATGGTGCGTGGTGAAGCAGCTATAAACGAGTCTCCGCAGGATTAACACACACACGAATTTTTAACGGGCATCGGAACGTCCTGCCAAATCTGATATAGAGGAGGAAAAAATAGAAAACCAGGAGGTCATGTCAGGATACAGCGCCCCACACACACACACACACACACAAAAAAAAAAAATGAGCACGGGCTTGTAAAAGGCACTGGAAAGTCACCAAAAAAAAGTTTTAAATTCCTGTTGTCAATTAATTTTTGCGCCTTTTGATGTTCCCAAAAATCTTGTTACAACAATTTCTGTGATTTTTTCATGTCTCGGCCTCCGCTTCTCGCTCGCCGATATCGGTTTAAAGCCCGAAGAGTCGAGCGACGACGCCGCCGCGCGTTTAATTGGAGAGCCGAAGTTACACATGCACCGACTTTTATTTGACATTTGTTTAACTCCCTATTAAAGTGGAATTTTCTGCAGAAAAGAGGATAAAAAAAAGAAGCTTTATTTATTCACTTTTTCCCCCCGTGCGGTATACAGATGGCTTCAATTAGACACTGACTCATTTTACTGATAAAATGCCACTGATGTCAGCAGTCGAAAAATATAACCACGCACCGAGCTACAGCGGGGTATATTAGAGGATACTGCAGTTAGGAGAGCTTTGAATCGCCTGAGAAACAAGCTGCACGAGTTGCAATTCTACAAACAGAACATAATTAGGTATAATTGGAGAGGGGGGAAGAAAAAAAAAAGATGCTGATGAGTTTTCAGATTCACCAAATCCAGCTCCAGAGAATGTAAGGAACTCACAGCCAGTGTTTTTAACTCCTATCTGCAACCGCGCTACAATCAATATCTCTTTAAGACAATGGCAAACAGTGAGTGAGATATCACCAAGTGTGTCAAAGTGTGAAAGGGGTTGTCAGAGCCCACGAAGCGTGTCCAACATTGTCACTGCCGCTCGCCCGTCTGCCCGCGGAGAACATCCGCCGCTGACAAGAGGTGAGCGCCGGCTCCTCTCCGCATCAGTTTTGGATCACTACTCTCAATCAAAGCCAGGAGAGGAGGGCCCGCATAATGTGACAGAGCCTGTCTCTCTCTTTGCCTTTTGATGCCTGAGGAAGGCTCAGCCGGAGCAACCCCTGTCAGAAACCTGCCCACAGGCCTAGACACAAAGAGATCCAGGAATATGAGGAGGCAGATAAACAGGCAGACGGAAAGTTGCAAACAAAAGAGCAGCAAAAGGGCTGAAAAAAGAAGTGAGGATGTGATGAACACAGGGGAGGCGCGGTGCAACGATGAAGCAGGTAGATGCATCAAAGCTGTAGAATATCCAGCTTATACAAATGCTTTCAGTGCGTGATACGACTGCACTTTTCATTAACCAGTCCCCGTGGACTAGCTAAATGTATTTGCAAATAATGGCAGTCAGATTTAATGACATTATGAGCCATTAAAGAGGGGAAAAAAATAGTGACTGATCTTATCATCTCCTTGTTTCACATTGATTGCCATATCTGATATCTTGTTTCATATCTTGGCCCATCTAATGCACTAACAGCTGTGGAAATCGGAGCTGATGTGCATTGTTAACTGTGTTTATTGTGGTTGTGTAATTACAAACTGTATAATGCGCAATCTAATTTATTAGATTAGCGAAAGGATTGTAAATCAGTAATTGTGAGATGGCGCGTTCGCTCTGGCTGCCCGGGTTCAGCGCGGTGCTGTTGTAAACAGTGCCATCTAGTGCGCTCCAGCTGGGCTGGGAAGCCAGGCCGGGGCTTTGGAGATGGGGAGAGGAGCTCGGGAGGCGTGAAGGAGAAGCGGTACAGCTGGCAGCGCTGCATGGAAGACATGAGCGTCTGCTGGTTGGAATGAAATAAGAAAATGTTGTGCGTTAGTTCTCCCACAGCAGCATTAAGTCAGAAGGTCAGGGAAGCGGTTCGGAACGATCCAGCGCAAGATGGTCATCAATCTTCTGAAGCGAGACGGTCCCTGTGTGAAGCCTGCACACATTAATCCTCACGCTTATTGTTTTTAAATAAATTGCACTTTTTTTTTTTTATTAATGAGAACAAATTAGAAAAGAGATCAATCTGGATAGATATATAAAAAAAAGTTTCCTCTGGATGCAGATATGGCTTCAGTTTCGCTGAATGAAACCAGGTCATCTGAGGATACGCTCAAGCAGGAAGACGCAAAGGAGTCGGAAACTACCGCTCATGTCACCGCTGCACATTCCTCAGCTTTTACACCACGGAAAAGAAAGCACTGTACCAAATTTACCGCCCAAGCATACCGCGATCGGCCCTGGGACATGCGCGCAGTCAGAATCTCAAAATAACCCCCCGACCAGACCCAGACTGGACCTCGTTAATCTATTTCTTATTCTGTCGTGGCAAAATATCAAGGAAAATATTAGCAAAACTCGCCACTTGTGTGTAAATGAGATCAAGATGGATTAAGAGCTCTGGATTCTATTTGAGGCCTTATGAACCACAAGATTTCCACCCACAGCTGAAAGCCAGCGGAGACCCAGATGTGCGGTGCAGAGCCAGGGCAACTCTGAATGTGATTTCCTCTCTTAAGCCTTTAGTGTAGGTAAAGGCATTATAGGCGATCAAACCTCTTAGCCCTCCTACTTGTGGGATTTGATGTGCATTACTGACAGTGAGAAATGGGCCGCCTGAAATACAATATCTCACTTCGGTGGACGATGGAGAGGAGAGGAGATGGGGGAGTGGGGAGGAAGCAAGGGGAGAGAATTGGCCGAGAATAAGAAAATACACATAACGTACAGCAAAGATGATAGTTGCCAGGGGCCACAGAAAAATCAGATTTTAGTATAGAGGGGAGGTAGACTTTCAGAAATCACTATGTACACTACGGCGTGATACGGATCTTTCGTAAATGTGTTACTGGCTACGGTGGACACACCTACTGTAATTAGATTTTAACACTCCAACACCATCACTATGTTAAAAAGTAATGGTAATGGCTTAACTAGTAAGCTAAAAGGAATTTTAAAAAGTTTGCAGCAGTGTTGTTAGTTCAGGCGGTTTCACACTCACTTGGTTGGTTTTGAATTTTATTTTGAGGCAAACAAAATACGAAAAATGCAAATTACAGCCGGGCATAATAGTAATATGTGCATATGTGTGGGTGTTCTTGTTTTTGGTGGGGCCCTTTTTGTTGGACCCACAACCTTTTGAGGGTTAAAACCTGTTGAGCCTTAGTTTTAGCGTAAAGGTTACATCAAAGTTATGACTATGCTGAATATTCATTCATTCATTCATTTTCTGTAACGGCTTGTCCTCTGGAGGGTTGCGGGGGGGGGGCAACGGGCGAAAGGCGGGGTACACCCTGGACACGTCCTAAGGTGAAGAATTACAAATAATCATTTTGAAACATTCATTCATTCATTCATTCATCTTCTGTAACTGCTTATTCCTGTTAAGGGTGCGGGGTCTGATGGAGCCTATCCCAGCTGTCATTGGGCGAGAGGCGGGGTACACCCTGGACAAGTCGCCAGTCCATCGCAGGGCTAACACAGAGAGACAGACAACCATTCACACCTATGGTCAATTTAGAATCACCAATTAATCTAACCTAACCAGCATGTCTTTGCACGGTGGGAGGAAGCTGGAGTACCTGGAGAGAACCCACGCAGACATAGGGAGAACATGTAAACTCCACACAGAAAGGACCCAGTCGGTCCATGGATTCGAACCCGGGACCTTCTCGCTGTGAGGCATCAGTGCTAACCACCTCTCCACTGTGCCGCCCCATTTTGAAACAGTTAGCTAAAAATAATAGGTGAAATATAGTCGCTAACATTTCAAATGGGGAAATAATTAGCTAAGATTTGAGCTAACTAGACGAAAGCATTGCTAACTAAAAGTCTATATTAAAAAAAAGTGAAGTAGTTCAAACCAGTGGTTAATAGGTTGAACTAGCCAAAGGTGATGACTACAATGAACTTTTACGCTAACAGTAACGGATAAACAGTTTAGCTAAAAGTAATTTTTACTAGCCTGGACTAGCCTGACCCACTGCTTCAGAATTCGGCCATTGAGATTTCATGATGAGACGCGTTTCTACTGATTTCATTAAATGAAATTGATGGACTGACAATTGAAATGGTTCTATGATGGATCAGTGTTGTGATCCCTAACATTTCCACCCACTAGAGAGGCAGATGTGCAGGACAGAGGCAGGACAACTTTGAATCCAATTAGTTAACTTCTAAAAAATGATTGTTAAAAATGTTTTATATTCAGCAGAAGAAATGGTTCGAAAGTAATCGACCAAAAACTTCAAATAGTTTCGGATCAAAGTTAAAAGCAAAGCAAATTTGATTAAACTAAACAGACACTTGAAACGTACCAGTGTACTGCAGCATAAAGGAGCATTTAGAAAGGAGAGCGTTTATACACTACGACCAATAAATCATTTGAATTGGATCGTTTGTCAGATATAACATTTAAAAGACTTAAAAAAATTCTTACAAAAAGGCTCGAGGTGCTTCAGGTTCAAAAAGTGAGTTGAGCGGCTGAGTCATCACTTGCCAGTTTCTGCTCTGAAAACATGTTAGTGACTGACTTTACCTTGGTGAAAGGTTTTCTCAGACGTAAAGAGTCTGTCTATTGATATATTTCTAAAGAGCCTTAAATAAAAAGTGAATGAAAAAAAAAAAAAATGATGTAACTCTCTTGCCCGACATGCTCGGAGACAGAAAGGCAGAAAGGTGAAATAAAAACTATATTGAGGTGGCGCTTCCATAATAGACTTTTTCACCTCGCCGTATTCAGCCTTACCTTGGCTTATCTGTGTCCTTGCCCGTGATATAATTGAGCTTTTCAAAGTGGCGGCCCATTAAAAAGCCCCGCATATGGATACGCGTTTTGAAAATGACTACAATTTAAGTCCTTTATTAACAAAGTGGTTGGAATTTTTCAGAGCCGCGGTGAAGTTAGTGGAGCGCAAAGAAACCAGCTGTTTCCCCTGACCCCCGCAAAGGACATGTGCAGCTTTCGGATATCGATACCAGCGCGTAGAAAACGATTCTACTCCGCTGTGTTGTGGTTTCAAAGTCAGCTGGACCCGTGGTGCTACATCCACACCTCCTCCGCACATGTTCAGGCGTTCACTCACACACCAAACACACTTCCTTCCTCCAAGCGAACCTTCCTATAGGGACTTCCTGCTCTAAGTGTTGTTTACTTAGTGCCCACTCATCTCCCACCTCCTTGGCAACCACTTCCTCTTCCTCCTGCTGTGTTCCTGTGTGTGTGTTTGTCTGTCTTTCTGTTCGCTCACTGCAAGCTTGTGCGTTTGCGTCTAATTTTACATAATTTGTGTAACTTTGTAGGTGTATGTATGTCCATGTCGGCCCAATATGTGACACCGGACAGATGTTCATCCGGCCTGCGGACATCACTGATCTTATAAGCTGAAAACCTAATGTGCAGCCCCCCACCCCCATGCCCTCGACCTCCTCTGACCAGTGTCCCTCCATGGGAAATGTCCTGACACTTTGGAAAGAGGACGGATACACTCAGTGGGACTTTGAGGGCGGAAAAGCTTCAAGCTGAGATCAGAGCGTCGAACTGCCCCAAATCTGTCCTGAAGGTTAATCTACGAGCACTGTTTTTCTGTCGGCGTCGATACAGATCCGAGTCCGCACGTCAAGAAAATCATATTCATCAGACGCTGCCAGTCCACAGAGTTGCACACACGCTGCAAAGCTCGTTATTATTTTGGGTAATAGTCCCCCCCTCCCTCCTCCCAAAGGAATCCCAAAATACTGAAAATGACACTGTCACCCATGGATATAAATATTGCAATTTCACTTGGAGATGGATTTGTCTATCTAGCATGTCAGCTCTGTCACACAACCTTGTGTGTCGCACACAAATACACACCTTGCCATTGGCTCAATCAAGGACCCTTTGGTAGTTTTTTTTTTTTAGAGCCATCTGCGAGAAGGGCGAAAGAGCTTATAGAAATGATTTTGCATATTGACATGTGCCCTTGGAGGCTGTGAGGTAACAGGTAACAGTTACATCTCTATAGTGTATGACGACTGATTAAACCCTGGATAGTTAATGTTTTAAATAATAATGAGATGAACCCATTGTTTGTGTCTTCTTTCTTGATCAGAGCTGAGAAGTAACTGCCAAAACTATTATTTAAAAAGGAAAATAAACTGCATTAAATGCATTAACTGTCACAAGAGAAAACCACAGAAACAAAGGATGCTAAAGCTAGTTGAGTTAGGAACACTGTAGCTAGCTCACAGCTGTTAGCTTAAAGATAACCGCTAGTCATAGCTAGAACTAAATTCATTTATTTATTTGTTAAAACTGTTGGTTAAAAGTAAAAGGATTTATTTATATAATGTATTAGCCCACATAACGTAATGTGGCTGAAACTGAATCAAGTGAGAGAAAACAGCAAAACTGTAGCTAATGCCAACTAGCTTAGCGGATATCAATGGCTGCCATTGTATGTGATTTGGCAGTGGAGTTGGCAAAATTAAATACAATTAAAACAGTTGAAACTGAAAATACTTATTTATATAATATGTTTGTTCACGTGACTAAATGTGGCAGTAACTAAATCAAGCAATAGAGAAAAGAAAACAGCAAAACTACAGCTAATGCTAACTAGCTTAGTGGATATCAATGGCTGCCATTGTATGTGCTTTGATGGCGGGGTTAGCAAAATGTACATCTCATTAAATCAACATTAATTGGATGCAATTAAAATCCATGGACTATTAACTTTTCAACAAGAAAGAAAAAAAACAATATATTTTGGATAATTGCTTCATTTTTCTGAACTATGTAGGACTGACGTCAATATGTTTTGCGGAGGACAATATTTTGCATATGTAGGTAGAAAATAAAGTAACTGCAGTGCTTCTGAAGTTGCTGTCTGTCTTTGTGTGGACTTTCATTATTTACATTTGGCATTTTGTGAGCTTTTCCTCCAAATAACAAGGCCTATAATAAGCCTTTAAAATTCACAGTAGCTGTTCAGTTTCTTCCGAATATGAAGCTTTATTAACCTGTTAGATTTACCTGAGCTGTTTTTTTGTCCATTCAAGTATTTTTAATATTAGAAATAGATATTGTTTATGTTCCTTCAACTGTTTTTTAATCCCATACAGGTCCCCAAATATTGTATTCTCAGAAGCCCGTCATCCTCTGGTCTGTTCAATCCATTCTTATAGGTGAGCAGCTGTCAATGCACTCATTATGCTTTAATGTAATAAAAAGGCTTACTTTATTGCTTTATTGTTTCCGCTCAGGCCTATTTTTGTGCGCCACCTGTGTGCATGCCTAATAGTAAATATGTAATGAGTAAGTGGGGAGAGTGACGTGATCTTTGCCCGTCAGAGCCACTTTTCCCTCCGACCCCAGAGTCCAGAGGTTAATGACATCATTAGCATTCTGTCGGGGCTTGCCCGGACGCTCTCTTTCCCAGCAGGGCTTGGAGGCTCTGCTCGGAGGCTGACTAAGCCATAGACTTATCACCGGGCAAGTCTGTGAGCAGAGATTGTGGTGTGCATGTGTGTCAGAGAGAGAAAGAAAAGGAGAGAGGGATTGTGGGGGAAGGGGGAGGGGGTTGGAGGTGGTGGTTGAGTGACCATCCTGAAAGTGTCACAGGATACTGGACTGTGAGTCAGATGCTGAGGTGGAAGGGAGTGGGGGGAGTGGGTGGATGGTAAATGGGGACACTGAGGGAAGAAGGACGTGCTAAAGAATGACTCGACCTGTGAGTCAGTGGGAATGTTCATTAGCCAAGGGCAAAACACACACACACGGAAATTCTTTGTAACTATACTTGTGCAAGCTCTCATTAGAGGAAATTAATTCACTAATCCAACATGGAACATTTCTTTTATCCCATTCTACCACAGACTTAACACTAAAGGAAAGCTCAGATTTTTTGACATTAAAGACTTTAAAGAGCATCTTTAAGCTCAAATAAAAATGTCTGATGCACTTAAATGATTCACACAGGCTGTAGTTTAAAATGTACTGTATAATCAAATTGCAGATGTCTTCTCTCCCTCTGTGTGTGTGTGTGATTTTATCACATTTAACATTTCCACTGAGTTCTACAGGAAACTTTAAACCTGATAAAATAACAGATTTTTTTCCTACTTTGCTATATTAATATTTTAGCAGATATGGAACTGCATTTCTGGCCAACTGTAGAATGTGAGTCCACGAATAACTCTACTCATGGGCCCTTTTTATTTTTATTCTTTGCAATCCAAAATGCCAGCTAGTTGCTAACTTTATCCATATGCTGTTTGGCTCTGCTGAAATATTAACCCAATGCTAGGCACCAAAAACTGCAGTTCCCTGAATGGCCACTTGAGGTCGTCTCAAAAAGTGAGTCAGCCCCCATGACAGAAATAAACATGATTGCAGCCTATGTAGCCAATTTTCCCATCTATTGCCCTGTACATAAAAGGCGAATTTCTGTATAAATTGTGCATTTGAATTGTATTTAAGCTTAAAGTTACGCCTGATAAAAGATGAGGCCCTTTTGAGAGTGACAGGCGATTACCTCCCCGACAAGTCGCTAGCTTTCCGTCAGCTCCACCGACGCTCCACGTCCTCTTTGCCCATTTTTGGATTAGCCGCCAAGATGTCTGCACCTCGCTGAACTTTAAAACCACTCTTCGGTAAAACTATGGGTGACGTCAAGAGGGCTTGGTGTGCGATGAGTGGCGAAAGGTGCAGTTATTTCAAAACCATGCATTGCAGCGAAATTAAAAATGCGGTTTTATGTATTTTAATTGTGTTTGTCTTTGCACGAGTTTGTTTGATGGACTAAATTCATCTTGTCCTTTGGGGCTAAAGAGGTTAAACCCAAATTAAATCCAAACATTACAATCATAAACCCAGGGCCTCCGCTCTAATAACCCCCCTGCAAAAAGTCGTCCGTTCTTGTCAGCACCTCTCCTTCCTTATAAGTATGGAAACACAAGAACATGCAAAGAAAACAGCAACACTTTCCGGTGTGGTTTCGGGCCCATCATAGCTCAAATAAATGGTTAGTTTCGTGCTAACCGCTCTCCGAGGGACACTCCGCTGTTATTCTGGTGAGGGAGCTCCAGTTGCAGAGAAGCTAGCACTAATGGAAACACTAGTCCACAGACTCCCAGCTCCCTGTTATTTCCTCAGTCCTAATTGCTTTTGGTCTACGTTTGTGTGTGTGTGTTTTCATTTCTTTGCCAGGGGAGCAGAGGGAAAACAGTTATGTAACCAAGGCTGTTGCCTAGCGGTTTGCTGTCTTCAGGGAGCTCGGCGCTCACCTCCCTCGCTTTAATTTCATTTTCACTTTTTCCAATCATTTCCATTTTCAATTTGACACAGGCACAATAGCCTTAGATTTACACCTTTAGAGCGAGAGGCAAACCTCCCGTGACAACATTCAGGAAACGGTAACATTTAGGCAACGGCCGCTTTGACGATTATACCCTTCTGATGGCATTTAGCTTCCAGCCGGTTAGACAGGCGGAGGGGAAATGCCAAAAGCTGATGTCTTGGCCAGTTGTCATGCTTCTGGAAAAAAGAAACTGGAGCAGTGACTCAGGAGATTCTGTTTTTTTTTCTCTTCAGGTGACTCTGTGGGACATGTCAACACATTAACCAGAGGGAAGACAAGGTGGAGGGAGGCGGCGGAGGTTATAGGGGAAGTGATTTTCCATACGGGTGAGTCGCACTTCAGACGTGGGCTGAAAATCTAGGTAGCAGAGAGCAAGCTGATGGGGCTCACAGCAGTGTGCCAGTTCTGGCAGAATGTGGGTATGTCACACCTCCGTGCCAGAGCGCGGGACTGACCCAAATATAACCTGGACACTCTGACGTTGCCGGGTTCTCCACTTCTTGTGTCGAAACCATCTCAGCTGAGCGCCAGGACAGAAATAGCCTGACTAGAAGCAGCTTAGGGAAATGACAAGAAAAGATAACTAGAAGGAGAGCAGTGTTGGAATAATACTGCATTTGGCCATAATTCAGGAAAATGAGGTCCAGATTCGGAGCGGCACAGTGGCGTGGTGGTTAGCACTGATGCCTGGGTTCTGGGTTCAAGTCTGGGTTCAAATCCAGGCCGACTGGGGCCTTTCTGTGTGGAGTTTGCGTGGAGTTTCTCTCCCGGTACTCCAGCTTCCTCCTACTGTCCAAAGACATGCTCGTTAGGTTTACTGGTGATTCTTAATTGGCCATAGCGTGAATGTTTGTCTCTCTGTGTTAACCCTGCGATAGACTGGCGACCTGCCCAGGGTGTACCTCGCCTCTCGCCCGATGGCAGCTGGGATAGGCTCCAGCCCCCCCACGACCCTTCACAGGAGAAGAAGATGAACGTATGAATGAATGAGGTCCAGATTCTAACACTGACTTTTAGAAGAAGCCCTACAATGTCTGCAAAATCACATGCTGTTCATGGGCCAAAACAAAATGTTTTTTGGAGCACAGCGAACTGCACAAGTGATCCATTCAGTTGAATCTTATTTGGAAAATCAGCAAGATTTTTTATATTTGCAGGAAGCCTGGTCCACCCACTGGACGTCTTGGACATTCATTCTCTGAGCTCGATCAAGTGCATGCTTTGTGGGCGCAATAAAAAGGAAGCACGAGCAAATATCCTTGCTAACTTTATGCAGTATTTGCTCACTTTAGCCATTAACATGAAGCAAAGTTGTCTAATGACATTATTAAAGCCGTTTTCCTGACTTTATGACACTTCTCATGGTACCTAATGTTTTGGCATTGACCATCATCTTACAACTGACTGTTCTTCAACACTAGCAGCTCTGTCCTTCTCTTTACTGGGAAAGTTTATACTGCAGACTCATTAGCTGGTGTATTATTACGTGATATATTACATGAAAATATTAGAATTCTTACATTTTTGTACCATGTAGTTTTATCCTTAGGGTTTTAACATGATATCATGCAAGTAGGCAAAATGTGTATATTAAAATTCCCTTAAACAGAATGAGTTAGATGCACACAGTTGTTTGTTTCACTAAATAATAGGCGGTTTGGCCTTCTGTGTCAATTTGAAGCTGTAGCTATGGCGACAGCGGAGTATACGTAGACCCAAACACCCTAGCTGAAGTCCGCCTTGGTGGTAGTAGTAGTAGCGTGTTTCCGCTTTAGTATTTCCGGCTACTTTTCCATCTCTGCAATTTTGAATGAATAAAGGTGGAAGACATCGAGGAAAGGTTAACTGAGGAAGTTCAGAGATACAAGCATTTGCATGACTTGTCTTCTGCGAAAGTTTCAGTCGCCATAGTTGAAAGTTTCAGTCACTATTGCTGAAGCAGGAAGTAGAAACAAGAAACCCAACTGGCAAAAACCACACAGAGCCGACTAGCGTAGTTACAGAGCGAGCCGGACTGACGAGTGCACAAGTATAAATGACTCACCGGTGTAAGAGCCTTAAAACCTGTACCAGCTGTGTGATCAGCCGGTAAAAGGCTTTTGTAAACCTCCGTCTGAACTGCAGTTGATGATTCTTCTCGTGCAAGTGTTACCTCATGTTTTTGGCATTCACCATTATCTTATAATTGATCGCTACACAACACTAAGCTGGGAAAGTTTATACTGCAAACTCAATATCTAGTATAGTATTAACGGGTATAGTATTACGTTCACCATAAAAGCCTTTCATGTGTTTCTCTCTGAAAGTGAAATGGACTTTCTTGCAAATACAAATGGCTTTTTTATGGTGATATCCCGTAAGTAGGCAAGAAGTGTATATTTAAATTTCCTTTTAGAGAGCGTAAACAGAACGAGTTAGATGGACACAGCTGTTGGTACTTGCAGGTTTCATCCAGCAAAATAAGCTGTGTTCTCTGTTCTGACATTTGCCAGCTAGAAATGAGAAGCATGCTTTTGTCTGAGATTTGAATTGCAACCTCCAGCTTAGTCAAAAGACTAATTTGAGTTATATTTTTTATATATATATATATATTTGTATATTACATATTATAAGTTCTGTTTTACATTTAGAAGTGAAACTGGTATACTATTTCATCTTCCACATTAAATCTAGCATAACATTTAGCAGATTTGTTATTGTAAAATTTGCAGCTTTGAGTTCAAAAGCCAACTGTTGAATTCACGCTAAATGGAAACACCTCGGTAATTCTTCTCAAATTTCCCATCAGCAAAGCAACCAAACTCAGATCTTCTCCGGGGGAAGCGCAGACATGGAACAATAATTAGGCACACCGCGCTCTGAGAATTTCCTGCGCCGCAGAGAGCGGCAGCAAACGTCCCAATGATGGTGTATTCATTAAGATCCTTGCTGCGGTAATCACGCGCAGCCCTGGTGGCCGAGGATCAGATGCCTCCGCAATCCTCTCCGGTGTCTCCCCGGCTCTCGAACGCCGACTGTTCTCTAAATAAAGATAAAACAGAGGGAAGTTGAGATGAGGCGCCGGGCTCTTCATTCTGCTGGAGTGTCCGCATGTGTGTCCCCGCATGTGAGGAATCCAATAAACCAACAACCTGACTCGATTGTGCTCATCTAATGCGCGGGCCCGGCCTCACTTTGGACACAGTGCTCCATTTAAATGCCTCCGAGAGCTAACCGTACCACTCGCCGAGGCTTTTTCGTCCCCCGTCATGCCCACACTCCCGGCTCCCGAAAGAGGAAATCACCCTGATGCCGAACGGAAATTGCATTGTTCCAGATGCGGCGGCCTGCATACCAAACCGCCCCCGCCGAGGAATACCTGCAAATAACAAGCATTCCCCGGCTGCTTTACATTTCACCGTTGCAAAGCGGTCGAAAATTAAAAGCTCCCTCGTTGTTATCTCAAAACAGAAGGTGGGGAGGCGACGGCAGCTTAAGCGCTCTTGTGCTAATTGATTTAAGCCAAAACACGAGAGGGAGAAAGAGGCACGTTTGGCAGAACAATTGCTGAAGGGACAGCAGCATATGTGGGCTTTAGATTTATGAGCAGCAAAGTGGGAAAGGGGGGAAAAAATGGCTCTCTCTTTTGCATGTCAGGCAGTTGCTTATGGCTAATCATGTCGTATGAAGAGATGCAAGGGGTGGGGGCTTCTGTTTATATGTGTATATGTATGAGGTAGGTGGCGTTTGAGTGCGCAATTTGCATGGAATTGAGGCTCACTTCTGGCAAGAGAGACACAAAACAGCTGTCCAAGTCATGCATTTGAATGTGTGCAACCTTATGCACGTGCTGCAGATCGCTCAGTTGAATATTTGATTCACAGCGCAAACATTTTAGCCAAAAGTCTTTTTTTTTAAATCCAATATCTCGCACCATCGCTATCCGTCTGAGTTGGATATCTTTCTCCCATCCCCTTCCCCGCGCACGGCAGAAGGACATCCTGTCTGTTATATTTACTTTGTTTCCTCGACTTTGGCCGACCCTGCAGCATCCTGGCTGCCCAGGAAGCAGGGAGCCTTGTAAATTAGATTAAGATACTGTGTGAAACACTGGTTCATTCCATAATGCTGTATTGGCATTGGCAGCTGCCAATAAAATTCATGACATCTACATCATCATCCCGAGTGGAACGAACAGCCCTGTCAACTCGCACAGTGGGTGGGTGGGGTGGGAGGGGCGCTGCAGGCTGGAAGAAGAAAGGGGGGAAAGAATAAAAAAATAGACACAGACGAAGTCATGTGTTCGTACACGTAATTCGCATACATGGTTCATATTGAGTGGGTGGACAATTAAAGCACCTTGCGCCGGGCTTGACCTGACGGGCAGCCTAACCTCCACGAAGAACAAAGAGAGGGCGACAGTGATGTGAGACATACTCTGAGCTAATGCCGTTTGGAGACGTGTCACCCTGAGAGAGAAAGAGAGAGAGAGAGGGAGCGAGGAGGCGAGTTCATGCCTGACCCTTCTCCTTTAACCCCAGGCTCTGGATCTGTGGAATAGTTTTACATATCTAGCCGACCTGTCCGTCTTCCATGACCCGAGGGCTTGACTGGAGACACGGGCAGGTTTTAACCAAATCTCACACAGCCCGGCTTGAAAAACGACTCTCCAGGTAATGTGGGCCGGATTTTTTTATTTATTTTTTTATTATTATTTTTTTTTTCCTCCTCTCCCCCTCCTCCTCCTCCCCTTCCCAGGTGAATTCCACGGATCATAAAAGGGCGCTTTGAATTCGGCTGAGGCTCCACTGAGAACAATCAAGGAACATGGCTGGCTGATTATGTACGGTCGGTGTGGTGGACATTCTCATTCATGTATGCATCCCAGCGTGTGAGGCTCCTCAAATTCATCTTATGAATCTGCAGCCCGCTCCGAGATAGACTTCTGCGAGGAAAGCCACAGAGGTGCAGAACACCATTACATATCCATAACATATTGCTCCATATACGTAGCTGCGCTGCGTGCCATTTAATTTTCTATTCGATGCGGTTCTTACACCTCTATGCATGCACGCGGGGGTCCGCATGCTGCATCCATAAACAAATATTTCAATGGTATCTTTGTAAAGAAACTGAAACAGGGGTCAGAAGGATCCATAACCTATTCTGTTATTATTGCTTTTCAAAATAAGAGCGTGTGTTGCACATGAATCCTGTCACAGAAACCTGTCCAGGAACACCTTTAGCTCTGAGCCCCTGCACTGTAAAGCATCCAAGTAGATCCAAATCTAACCCACTGAGTCATGTTTTGTCTGGAAATATACTTACACCAATCAGCCACAACATTATAACCACTGACAGGAGAAGTAGATAACATTGAGCATCTTGTCACAATTCAGTGTTCTGCTGGGAAACTTTTGGACCTGGCATTCATTGGTGTGGATGTTACTTAGACATGTAGCACCCACCTAGACCAGACCAGACCAGGCACCCCCACCCCATAGTAATGACACTCCTTGATGGCAGCAGCCATCCTCAGCAGGATGCAGCCCTAAAACACTTTAGGAACAATTAAAAAAAAACATGAAGAACAGCACAAGGTGTTGACCTGGCCTCCAAATTCGCTAGATCCCAAACTGATCAAGTATCTGTGGGATGATCCACAGAGGCCCCTCCCCTCAAAGGCCACCCCACTAACAACATTCTGTTGCCAGACACCACAGGACACCCTCAGAAGGCCCTACACAATATTAGGAAGGTGGTCATAATGTTATGCCTGATCGGTGTGTATTTAAAGTTCAAATTTTATTGTTCAAATTTTACTTTTATTACTCGTTATCCAACTTACAGCATGTACAACTGATACACATGGTTGGTTTTAAGAGCAGTTACATGTAATATATTGAAAGTCGGACTTGGGCAAACAGAGGGCCCCGGGCCAAGTCCGGCCCTCCATCAAAAATACGAGTGCCCACAATGACAGCCTTGCTTTTATAGAGTGCGCCAAAGCTTTTACACAAAGCCCAAGGAGTTTACTGCGGGTAACAATATCCAGCATTTCCCCGCCGGGTTTGTGTAACTCCTAATACGTATGACCTAGTAACGTCTAATAATAGTCAATCATTTACGTTTAACCGCCCTAAAGCAAGCTGAAAACGTCGTAAAACACAAACACATAAAACATCCACAAACATGGAAGACGCCTGCAAATCTGGGTCTGTCTTTCACTGAGAAATGCTGCTGAAAAAAATACCTTAGGCGCATGTCTTTTCCAGTTGCATATTAAGCCCTAAAGTCTCTTTACTTCAGAAGTCAAAAATGTAATAGATGTTTGAAATTCTCAATAGTCTGTTTGTTTGATTTGGTTTTGACAAATTCAATAGAAATACCAATGAGCTGATCTTGTTAGCACTGGGTGGCATTCCCCTTTTGAGCGCTGTGAACACATGCACCACATTTTAGTTCAGTTCCATACCAGAGGTCCTCTGGGGTCGCCCACTTTTAAAGGAACCGAGGCCGAATCTGGGGCCCATATTGGACTAGCTCCAAATTATGCTCTTACAGGGTCAATTAGAGTGTTTGCTTCACTATCACAGGTCAGTTTATCAGTTGGTCTAATACAAGAATAGTGCTGATGAAACTGCAAGCGGCAAAGCAAGTAGAGCTCCCCCTGGTGGCTGGCTGCAGTATAGGCCATAAGCTCTGCCTCCTCCATTATAATGGAGGAAAAAAAAAACGCTACATGTTGAATCTTTTTTCTTTTAATGATGGTTTCTGTCATTTTATGTGGTTAATATAATGTTGATGAATGTTCAAGTGTCAATTCCTTGGATAAGTTTTGTTCTAGAAACAGGATGTGACATAATGGCTACAAGTTGCCATGCCAACCACTCCGCAAAGTGGTCCTGTTTGACCGTGGCTCTGCACAGATTCTGACTCAAAACCCGCAAATGGCGGCGTCCACATCTCCGGGAAAATAGCGTCAGTTTGGACCAATGCAAGGAAGCGGGGACACGTTGTGCATATTTATATACAGTCTATGTCGTAGCACATCAGGTCTGATTTTCCTTTGGTCTGACTATGGCCTGGTCTCATCAAGGTCTAGTCTGACCTCTTTAAAAAGGTTCTAGGTAGGTTTTTAGATATGTTTGAGACCAGGTCTGATATTTCCCGACCTGAAACGCCTCCATATACACCGTCCTCCTGCAGTAAACACTTGTGACTGCACCAAATCCATGACTGAATATGGCGTTAAAACGAGAACAGCATTTCCTCCATGCTGACTAATGTTTGCTTAAAAATGACGGCGCCTGTTAAAGCGCTGTGTTTGTTTAGATCTACCGCAAGAACCAATGTGCTTCGGACTGTTGTTTCAAGACGCTGGCGCTTTTCAGGTACTTCACAGGACATTGCATGAGTGGGACTTTCATTTACTGGAGACTAAACCTCAGCCATAGCCAAACAATTCTCCCTTTAAACCAAACTTCATGTTAAAATGTTAAGATTGCGGTTCAAAAACAAAGTAATCATGAAGTACTAACTGAACGAGAAGACGCAAATGACGCGTTTTAGAGGCACATTTATATAGGTTGGACACTGCAGATCACGGCACACACACACTCTGTATAAAACGGCGATAAAAGTAGGAAATATTCCACCTCACAAACTATAAATAGAGTCTAGAGGAAGCAATACTGGAGTCATGAGTGAGTCCGGCGGTTACCTTCCTCCGGCTGCACTGATGCAGCACAGTCTGAGCTCGGGGAGGTCAGAAGTTAATGAAATTCCTGTGTTCAGTTAAATAGTCATTTAGGCAATATACCGTGCTCCATACAAACCGGCCATAAATCATCCTAATTTAATAAACGCAGGAATAATGATGAGACGTCCAAGCGAAGACATTTACTCGCAGACCTCATCCCGCTGTGATGGCCGCGTTGTGTAAAACAGAAAGATGTCAGATGGCGTTTAAATCGAAATGCATCACGGGCATCTGGGTCAGATCCTACCTGAGGATCTCATCTACCTTCCTCATGTTAGGAACTTACAAACAACGTTATCATTCAGGAGAGATAATATATTCTCAGTCAGATCTGTGTTTTTTTCCTGAATATTCAACTCGTTTCTCCCCAAAAATCTGCCAAGTATCAATTTGGACACATTAGCACATAGCATGCATTGGCCAAGATATATATTTTACAAGCAACACTGCGCTTTCAGTAGGAGGCATAATGAAGTGTGAAGGAGAAAATCTGGTGTTGTACAATTCCCCGGTGACGATCAGTTTTTTGTTTTTGGACTGAACGGATGCTGTTGTTCGGGAGAATTTATATAGCCCTTTTCAAAAAAAAAAAATACCCCTACACCTAGACAGCAGGGGGCTCTTCTCTTTTTATTCCTCTTATTTTATTTCAACTGAACCGTTTCACAGAGATGGAGGGAGAATGTGAAATGTTTCTGAACAGGCGACTCCAGCTGATGGAGTTTAAAGGTGGAATGAATGAAGGTCGGCGCCGAAACACTGGAGGAATTTCTTATATATTTAGCGTCTTGCATCTTTGACAGCTGTTTTTTTTCCTTCTTCTTCTTCTTCTTAACCACTGGGTGCACACTTCAGCTGGCACCTCTGCTTCAACTTTAAGTGTTTCATTACAATCTAGTGCCCCCTAATGGCTCTGCAGCTCTGGTGCCTCTCAGGCGGCTGATGAGACGCTGGGAATCTCATCACCAGAAGAGCGAAGAGTCGGCATTGGAACGAACAATTTGGTCGTTTTCGTTCAGCGATACTTTAATGGCTCATCTCCAAAACGGAAAGCGGCTCCGTTTCTTCCTCCTCCTCCTCCTCCACCTCCTGCCTGTTCTCGGCCGTCACAAAAAATAAAAAGAGCCCATTTGGTGGAGGCAACAACAAGAATCACTACTGCAGGCAGGGGCGGCCAGGGGAGCATCCAGCATGAAGACAAATCAATGAAATCCATTTGACTTTCAAGCCTCAAAATGCCAAAATGCCAGAGAGTGCAACAAAGCAACATTTCTCAGCGGCCTATCAGAACCCGCTAATTCCGTGTGACATTTCCCGGCAATTTCCTGCACTATGTAAATGTCTCCCAGCAATCTGATTTAAACAAATGTCATGAGTTAAACGACAACAACTACTACTACTGGACGCAGATTGGAATATCGGTTGTTTTCTACTTTTTATCTTGTCGCATTGAAAGCAATCTAATGGTTACATTTGCCCTGGGTGCAGGTGCCTGGTGTTTTTTTTGTATTACATTCTCTCTGCATGTTCTTGCACCAAACTCTCCCTTTTGTAAAGCCGGCTCTTTCCTCTCCAGAGGAGCCACTGTAAAAGTTCAAAGCTGAGGCTCCTAGCAGCATGTGGCTGCGCTCTAATGCAACCTGTCTGCCTGTATGGCTGCTGGGCCACATCATTTCAGCTGGGCTCAGATCTGAAGGCAGGGTAAAAGAATTGGGAGGGTGGTGGTGGTGGTGGAGGAATGATCCGGCCCTCTTCTGTTTCTGCACACGAACGAGGCAGCTCGTAGTCTCGCTGACGTGCCAGATTCTGCCGTGTGCAACATCATAGTCGGGCCCCCTGTGCGTTGAACGGGGGCCAGAGCTCCAAACTTCAGAGAGGGACAAACAGCCAAGTCCGCACGGAGGCTGGCTGCTGGGAGCCCCGCTGCACTACCATGAATGGCACCGTCCTGGCGCCGGAATGACCCTCGAGGGCTAATTAATTGTCCGATCTGACAAACTAACACTGTGCACGGCTAACCTTTATGGAATACAGGGACCTGGACAGCCACTGTAGAAACAGGAGTGGGGAAAATCCATGCCAGAGCATGTCCAAGTGTTGACAAAGCACGTACGAGCTGAGTGCCTTTACAGTCATACTGCTGAAATTGAAATGTTAAAAAAAACAAAACAAATAGTATTTGTAAGAGTGGCACTGTGGACACACAGTATATGACAGCAGTGCACTGAGTCTTCTCTGTGCGCTCCAATGTTTCCTCCTCTACTACTGAGCTGACAGTGCCACCTAGTGGAGGGGGTCCGAATTGCAACAAACCACCAAAATTGAAATGATTTTTTTCTATTCTTTAACCAAACTATGTATAATTTTCTGACTATATAAGAAAAGACACAACACTAGATTATTCAATATCAACTGTTCACTTTGTGTAAATGTTTCCTTACAATATGTCTTTGCACCAGATGTGTCATTCTGGTTTTTCATTTTCTGTAATTTTTTTTTCATAAAACATGCATAAAAAAAAGGAAAGTAAAATTAGGTACAAATAGGTTAAGATTTAATCACAACTGGAGACTTTACTCAATCAAAACATCTTTTTTTTCCTAATTTGATGCATTTTGTTAGCAATGATCCAGAACTTGCAACGTATTTTTAGAAACCCATCACTTATGCAAATTGTAGAATTCAAGTTCTAAAATATAATGAAATGCAATGGATTTTCTGATTTTCTTGGAGTTTTTTGCATGTTTGCATTTCCATTTATGTTAGACTACTATTTGGAATTTCTATTATGGGAGATTTGTTTGGGGTTTTGGGACAGTGGCATGGTGGTTAGCACTGATGCATCACGGCAAGAAGGTCTGGGTTCTAATCCAGTTTGCATGGAGTTTGCATGTTCTCCCTGTGTCTGTGTGGGTTCTCTCCGGGTACTTCAGCTTCCCACCGTCCAAAGACATGCTGGTTAGGTTCATTGGTGATTCTAAATTGGCCGTAGGTGTGAGTGTGAGTGTGAATGGTTGTCTGTCTCTCTTTGTTAGACCTGTCCAGGGTGTACCCCACCTCTCACCC
Source organism: Chelon labrosus (assembly GCF_963514085.1). Taxonomy (NCBI): domain Eukaryota; kingdom Metazoa; phylum Chordata; class Actinopteri; order Mugiliformes; family Mugilidae; genus Chelon; species Chelon labrosus. The sequence goes on along the minus strand of NC_140351.1, from coordinate 5,970,401 downwards.
GATGACAGCTGGGATAGGCTCCAGCCCCTCCGCGACCCTTCACAGGACAAATGGTTACAGAAGATGAATGAATGACTGTTCGGGGTTTGACTACTGTACTCTCTGTACTTTGCTGTGGATTGTTGGGGGAGCAGCACCAGCAGAAAGATCCGAAAGGCTGTTCATGTTATTGGCAGTGAGTTGGAGACGTTTGTCTCAGTGAGGGACAGGAGGACACTGGACAAACTGCTCTCCATCATGGACGATCCATCTCATCCACTACACCAGACAATAGAGGGGCAGCAGAGCTCATTCTCATATACTTCCAAGCATTAACAATCCATTTTGTCCCACTTGTGGCAGTTGGAAGGTTAACTGATCATTTAATACATGTATACATAGTGGCTTTAAATACTTGTAGGAGTCAGACGTAATCCTTTATAAACTCCATGCAGTTACAGAAATATTTTAACAGAAGACATGTCCTCCTTGTCCTCAGTGTCAGTAATGCACTTACTTTACATATAGGAATACTTTATATGCATTACAGTAGTGACAGCTCCTACAGCAGACCATTCTACCGACTGAAAAGTGTCTAAAGTTTAATGTAGGCCCAGCGTTCATGATGTGCGACGTTCCTGACCTTAAAAGCCGTCACGTAATCATGCCTCGTGTTTACTGGAAACCTTGTTTATCCTCTAAACTCATCTTGATGCGGGGTTAGGAACTGATAAAAGTCAAGCGTGTGTGAAATGGCAGAAGCGCTGATGTGCTGCGATGTACTCTGGGAGGGAAGTAAAGCTTCTTTTAATATTCTCAGACCGTGTTCTTCTAATATTTTTTGGGTTTATGCTGGCCGGCGTTCGAGGAGGCGTAACCTCCTAATTTCTGTGCCTGATGAATGATTTAAAAGCTTTAAATCCTCTGCTAGCCCACGCGCAGTCATTTTGCGGGCTCGGTCTGTCATTTAGCCAAGATTTGTTTGGATTTATAACTCAACGTGGCCGGCCGAGAGTTGCCGATGTTCATGTATGAGAGCTATTTACGTGATTCTCCTCCTTCCAAGTGCCCCTCATTATTATTATTATTATTATGAGCCGGCTATAACCGGCTCTGATAATGTTTATGGACGTTTCATTGCTTTTGTTGGACGCTTTAACCGGTCTTTATGGTTTATGAGGCCACGCTGTTTAAAAGAGTCCGCGCTGGGTTTCATGGAGTACAGATCTTCGCATTTAAAACCTCCGTTTATTAACCACACCAACACAAGCAAGCTCACTTAAAAAAATCTGCGCCTCTCGATCCTTCCCTCGCTAATTAATTTTTATTCACGTCTTCAAATGACTTTATTTCTGCTTTTATCGCAAAAAAAAACAGCATTATTGTTAATTAGCAGAGATTAGAAGCATCCTAAATACCACGGAGGGGTTTAGTCAAAGTCAATGGGACTCTTTTTTTCCCCACCACCCTCATACTGACTGAAATCTCATCAGTGTGCATCTATGTTAGACATGGTGGAGATATGAATAGATATAAGAAAATCAGCTTTCATCAAAAAACAGATTAGTCGACACCGCAAATTGCATTTCATTAAAAAAAGATTTTTGTAGTGTGCACTGGATTTAAGTGGGAAAAAAAACCCACTTCATTATGTTCTGCCGTAGCCACTCACTGACTCTCTGCTGTAACGTGACTGCACACACGGACATCTTGTTGCTTGAACAGCAAGAGATAAAAATAAGTCCTTATTTAGGGTTTCAAATAAAATGACACCTGTCGTATAATTAAAAACAATTTCTATGATTGAAAGAGTCACTTTTATTACCAGCAGCATTCTGTTTTGCTGTTGTGTCAGGTCTTCGTAATTCCAGGACCCTACAACGCACTGTTGGGGTGTCAAACACATTTTAGTCTGGGGACCACATACAGACCAATTTGATCTAAAGCGGGCCGGTCCAGTAAGATAATAGCATAATAACCTATGAGTCCATTTGTTTAGTGCAAAGAAGATCAAGCAAATTAGGAGAATGTTTACATTTAATGAACTCCCCTTCAAAAAAAAAAAGAAATTTTGTAAGAAAACTAAGTGCAATTTGAGCACATTGCAGTCTGCTGTTTAGTCCTGGGTCTCTGTGTTGTGTTCTGTCCACTTCTCTTACTAAAACAGTGGACAAATTGGGGATAGCAGTCTTCTATGTAACTTTACAAATTCACACTGCGGGCCAGATTAGACCCTCTGGCAGGCCACTTTTGGCCCGCAGGCCGTATGTTTTTCACCCATGCTTTAGAGGGTTTATTGATAACCAGGCTTTTGTCTACTCTGCACCTTTTGCATGGAATATGTTGCAGAATGACTGGAAAGTAACCAAGTTCGTTTCAATGAGGGCTTTTAAATCCAAACTAAGAGGACTTGAGGCTAGCTCCACAATCTGCTTGTATATTTAATCTTTTTATATTTGTGTCATTTTGTATTTGCTGCTTCCCATCTTGGCCAGGACTCCCCTTGAAAAAGAGGTTCTTAATCTCAATGGCATCTATCTGGTTAAATAAAAACATAGTTTAGAGGGCTTTCAGAATGAGAAAAGTAGTAGTTTGTCACAGACTGAAATGAACGGTGAGCTGGAGAGTAGCAGGAAGATGAGATCTAGAGTGAGCAGATAAATCCTCCAAAGGGAGAGCTGCCAGCTGGCACAAGGGAAATGTAAACCACAGGGAAAGGATCATTTCGAACAAGCAAGACAAGAAAAGAAAAACCAGAAAACCAGCCAGACATGTTCTAACAGGAAGGTAACGGCACGATCTGGCCAAGAGTGGAAGGAAGACTGGGGTTCTTGAGCTGTGAGCCGATGAGCTGATGAAACACAGGTGTGCCAGCCTCCAGTTTCTGGAGAGCTGACCTTAATTGAACTCACACACACTCACCCAGCTGGAGAGAACGAGAGCGGAGGCCGCAGCCCAACACACTGTGGGGTGGAATCATCGACTCTGCACGGAGATGGACCATCCCACGGTGACGACACACGCAGGACTCAGGAATAACGATCAAACTGTCAAAGACGTGAAGCGTTGAGTGGAGCTGAGGCGAAAGACTGACGCCTGCGATGGTCTGCTAGCACGCTGCGAGGGCACCCACCCGTCAGTCAAAGCGGTCGGACGTGGTCTCGTCATTAGAGAAGCAGCTTTGAGACGCTCAGGTCACTGGTTTGATCCTCTCCATGTCCACGGCTGAGGAGTTTTGATCAAATAAAAAAAGTCCCCAAACTGCTCCCTTGCCCTTGCATGGCTGCCCACTGATTTGATTTGCGCAGAGCTTTAAGCCTTGTTTGGGTTTTAATTAATCCAGAAATGGATTCAGATGCTAGCCAGGTGATGACTGGTTGTGGAAGTCAGCACTCTTATCGCTTGCAGATCGGCATTTTCTTGGAAAGACTGGTCAAGTTGTGGGGGAGGCATTCAGTAGTAATGTGGTCACGTCAACAAATACATTCAAATGTTGTGTTTTTACCTCCTATTTTGGAGAAATGCCCAGCTAGTTCCATTAGATTTGCAGGTCAGCATTCACCTTCCTTTCTTGGTCAATTAAATATCTTTCTTTCACAATGTTTAATTTCACCATATCCAGTACATTATCACATCAGAAGACAATAAACTGCACCCATGCTGTGATTCTGGTTTTAGTCTGGGATTTCTTTGATTGAAATGTGTTTGTTTAGCAAACTAAAAATGAGTCATCTGGTCTTTTATCCAGGGATGAGTTTTGTTAAATTCAGTTGATGAAAACTTAATGTGATTGTGGTAGATGGTTAATTTCCACCACGCACGACACACACAAATATTTCAGGCTAATTTGATAATGAAGAGTATAACACCAAATAACAGGAACAAGGATTCGAAGCTTCTTAGTCCCTGGATTCCTCTATCATCATCCGTCAATACATTCTGCCCCCTTCATGTCATCCCTTCCATCCTTTTTCATCCCATCCCCTCAACCCCTTTTCATCCCATCCCTTCGACCCCTGTTCTTCCTTTTTCATCCCATCCCTTTGACCCCTTTTCATCCCTTTTCATCCCATCCTCTCATCCCTTTTCTTCCCTCGTTATCCCTTCTCCTGACCATTTTTCATCTCATCCCTTTGACCTCTTTTCATCTTATCCCTTTGACCCCTTTTAATCCCTTTTCATCCCATCCCCTTTTCTTCCCTCTTTATCCCTTCCCCTGACCTTTTTTCATCCCACCCCCTCGACATCTTTTCATCCTATCCCTTTGACACCTTTTCATCCCTTTTCATCCCATCCCCTTTTCTTCCCTCTTTATCCCTTCCCCTGACCTTTTTTCATCCCACCCCCTCTACCTCTTTTCCTCCTGTCCCTTTGACCCCTTTTCATCCCATCCTCTCATCCCCTTTTCTTCCCTCTTTATCTCTTCCCCTCACCTTTTTTCCTCCCATCCCCTCAACCTCTTTTCATCCTATGCCTTTGACCCCTTTCACCCCCTTTCATCCCATTCCTTCGACCCCTTTTCATCCCATACCCTTCAACCCTTCTCATCCCTCCATCCATTTCTCTCACTACCTATACCTACCAATAAACTTATTTGCATCAATTATGGAGTGATCTCTGTTAGCGAAATGTTGTATAACTCCATAAAATGACCCCCAGAACAACACGCAAATTATTTATACTTCATTGTGTGGAGAGAAATCCTAAAAACCTGATAAATCTCAGGCATTCAAACTGCTTAAGCAGTCAAATCCTTATCCCATTGGACTGTTATGCTCAAGATTACATTTTAAAGCCATCCATTTTTCTGTTGAGGATGTAATGCACTTCCATACTGATTTACTTTAACATTGTTCTTTATTCCATATTTTAATTCATAATTGGGACATATAGCTTTACCTGGGTTTATGGTTATTCATGTCCTGCAGCAGGTTGAACCTTCAAATATATTTTTATGATATTGCCAGTGTCTGAATCTAGATGCTACACCAAGTGGCAATTTTATTCTCAACCTCTAACCCCACATTGCGAGTTTTACTTCAGACAATTTAACGTGCCTCCACAGGTGAGTCGGCTAAAGGTGGAATTCAGCAATATTTAGCAGTCTATGGCAGAGGGCAAGCAGATTCAACGTGCATGGCTAGACAGTTGTCAGGGGCCAACACCGGTAACAAGGAGAACATGGTGAGATGGTGGAAAGGGGACAAACTGATGGAACAAAACTGAAGGCAGGGGGAACAACGGGAAGAGGCGAGGAGGGGAGGAGGCCTGTTCAGACAGCCGTGTCAGGGGGGCTAACACTAATGATCTCTCAGTATCTCTGTCAGCGGGGCCTGTCTCAGCAGGTGGAGGGGAACATGTCAGCTAGCGAGGCAGCAATCAGGGAGTACCCAGCAGCTACACACACACACACACACACACACACACACACACACACACACACACACACTGCTGTCTGGCAATCATTCCACGTCTCGCACACAGACACACAAACCCATAAACGCAAGAAAAGATTTATCAAATGATTACAAAATACACTCTTGTTGTGGTGCGCCATTTTTCTTCATGTAATTAACCTAAACTCTGCTGACTCTCAGACCTGCACAGCTACCCCCTCTGCCTCCCCTACCCCCTGTGCACCTCAGGTTGCATCTCTCTGACTTTCCATTAGACCCTCCAGCATCTCCAGGCTCCACTGACAGCCACTAAGAACCTCATTAGTTGCACAGAGAGGAGGAGAGAGACAAACAGGGGCAGACTTGGAGACAGTAGCACAGCAGCAAATTGCCAGGGAGCTCATTGAAATGCATGCGCGGCGCGGTGACAGTGTGGGTGAAGGGGTATAGGTTAGTAGTAGTAGCGGGGGCTGGTGGTTGCAGGTCGAAGGCCAGGACTCCCGCCACTATCTGCCATCACAGCGGCTCTGTGAGTGCGTATTGTGTGACAGGCTGTCAGAGCCACCAGTCAGGCACACTGGGCCTGCCTCAGCATGTCACTAAACACAACACTGTCTCGCTGCTGAGGGGTAATTAGTGGGATGTGGAGCAGGAAGGAAGCACGGAGGGAGGGAGGGAGGCTAAGAAATGGACAGAGAGTGGAGGACGTCAAAGCCAGTGGCGAAGAAGAGACCACGGCTCACGGTTTTAAAGATGCTTCATGTGACGTTTTGCAAACTAGAGCAAGATTCTTTATGTAAAAAAAAAAATAAAAATGTAGCAGGGAAGGTCTGCCAGCTTAAACTAAACCCTGGCATGTGGTGGAATAATTTTACATTTTGTTCATGAATTGTGCCCTAAAGCGATTTGCCTGCAAGATTTGACTGGACTTTGCACAACACAAAAACGCCGTGCAGAGACTAGAACGTTTTACAGCGGCTGCCTAAAATTCACGCTGGTAATGATTTGTATGTCAAAGCCGCAATCGTGTACTCTGAAGATTTCTCATGCCTCCCAGTAAGACAAGACTGCAGCCGGGCTGTTGAGTCGTACCGTTAACTACCTCGGCTCAGACACAGCAGGACTAAAGTGAAAGCTAGCATTAGCATATTAATGCCCTAACAGTGTCCATGCTAACATCCCGATGTCTGGTAGAATGTCAGTGAGGCCCAACATTTTAGTTTAGAAGAGTTTTAGGATGCTGCTACCGCTTATGCCGCATTCGGTTCCCCAGGGGAAGTTTCCAAGTTTAGCAGACTCACAACTCCAAAGTTTATCTACAGTACGGCACACAATACTCTGCAAGTAACATTACATGTCTCAGATAGCCTGTGTTATTAGATTAGATTAGATTAGATTAGATTCAACTTTATTATGGTTGTGTAGAGCCAATGAAACATGGTAACGAGGTGTGCAAAGAAAGGATTCTTTACAGAAAGTGTCTGGATGCACAAAGGTAACAATACTAGAGCGCTGCTTTGTCCTACAACATCTACACAATTGCAGAAGTATGTACAGTTGTGTTAAGTACAGAATGTGCAGGGTAAACGGTGGAAGTACTGTCTAAACAGATAGTGTACAAAATTAAGTGAGTGCATTATTGAGAGTTAACCCATAACCCATCAGGCATAACATTATGACCACCTTCCTAATATTGTGTAGGTCTCCCTTGTGCCTCCAAAACAGTTGTGACTCATCAGAGAATGGACATGGGCCTGTGAATCATCCCACAGATACTTGATCAGTTTGGGATCTAGAGAATTTGGAGGCCAGGTCAACACCTTGTCCTGTTCTTTATGTTTTTTTTTTGTTTGTTTTTTTAGTTGTTCCTGTGTGTGTGGCTGTGTCAGGCTGCATCCTGCTGGGGATGGCTGCTGCCATCAAGGAGTGTCATTGCTATGGGGTGGGGGTGTCTGGTCTGGTCTAGGTGGGGGGATACATATCTAAGTAACATCCACACCAATGAATGCCAGGTCCAAAAGTTTCCCAGCAGAACAATGAATTGTCACAAGATGGTCAATGTTTTTTACTTCACCTGTCATAATGTTATGGCTGATCGGTGTATACGTATATACAGATTATCAACAGTGACATGGAGCTCATCAGGGTTATTTAATGCATTTTTCTCTCAAGTTTCCAGGTCAGATCATTGACTTCCATTACTTTATACTTTAGGAGGACACAGCATTAGCACCACAGAGTACAGCTGACTGCGGGTGATAACGTCATTAGTTTTGAAGGATTTTGTTCATAAACCAAAAATATTAAAAGTAATAACAATTTGTCCCGATGTGTGATTAAGTTTCAGCCTCGTCAAAGTTATTACAGATCCTCCTGTTGAGATGAACCTTTTCCTGGGGCAGTCCAACTAATATTACTTCAACCCAGACAACGAGGTTGGCTAATGGCTTGACATCCAGAGCTGAGTCATTAGTGTGGCTTAAATGCTTCGTAAAAAGACTAACTGCATGAATCAGCACTTGGGTTTACACAACAATAAAGTGTTCTGAGGGTTAACAACTAAAAGCTGTAGAATAATGCCCTAAACATAACATTCTACATGGTGGCTTTAAAGGCCAGTAGCACCATTAAATAGTTCAGTCATATGTGGCCAAAACAGTGACAAAGAAGAACTCATTAGCATATGACGTGCAGGAGGCAGCAGCGACCCTTGGTCCTCTCTGAGCGACGCTTACTTGTTAAGCCAGATGTAATTGGATTGAATAGAAGTCATCACGCTGATGTGTCTGATAATAGGGTTATCCTGTTTAGACCGACGGCTTTGTCGCTCGTCGGCGGGGACATGTTGACATGATAAACATGTCATTACGCTCGGACAGAAATACACGGGGAGGGTTTGAACGAGCGGAGGACTCAAATCGCACCACATCACAGTTTTAGTCCGTACTTTATGTGACTTTAAATGCATTTTCGTTAGTCTTATTAGTCAGGTTTGTGACTTAATGGTAGGTAAATGCTTCTTGATCCTCTTAGGCCCAAACATACAAGCCCAAACATAAAAGTAAAAAGGTAGTCTGGTGTCTTCCTCAAGGACTCTTCCGCATGTGGCCCATGCACCGGGGATCAAGCCGCTAACCCTCTGCTCCGTGGACGCCCAGCTCCACCTACTGACCCACAAGTTAAGTAATTGAGAGCATGACCACCGGTTTGAAGTCAGTAAACATCTGCTTTATTTGTCAATCCCAATATTCCACCAACGTTATCGCGCTTTAATCTTCAGATCGTCCAGACGGCGCTCGGGCAGCTCTGTCATGTCGGGGGCCTCTCCCCGAGGACGAGATTCAGGGCTGCGTGAGGCCAGAGGTCTGGCTTTGCTAACTGCAGGCTTCTGGCAGCGGTTGTGATGGATGAGCCATGTAGAATGGCTAACACAACACAGGCCTCTAGTGGGGCATAAATTTTGCATCGGCTGGCACAGTTGCAACTGCATGTGTGTGTGTGTGTGTGTGAGTATTACTAAAGAAACTCAACCTGCAGCACTGAACATAATGCTAATTCTTTCTGCACACACAATTTGACTATTAAATAAAGCTCCATTCCTCCATATTTGTGCTTGCATGCATATGATGCCTGCTAATAACAAGCAGTGCTGACTTTCCAACTGCAGCTGCTTCTTGTTGTTGTTAATCCTACAGTTTTAAAGGATAATTCCAGACAATGTCCAGCAATTAACTGTCCAGTTTCTCTTTAACACATCTCCGTCTCCATATGTTACGTAGAAACAGTTTGATTTTGAATGTTATCACAGTGCCTGAGCCAAAAAGGTGTCCTTTAATCTGATGTGACATGCATGAAATGAAGAACATAGGTTTGATCGTAACCTTGAATCAAACTCAGCATCTGCGAAAAGGAGAATTTATTCCCGGAAGGCCCCGCTGCCTCCACAACAACCCACTCCATCCCCAGCAGGCTTCAAAACATCTACTACATGTGATTGACACACATCATGGTCAGTGGAGAGCCATGAAAGCGTGTTTCTTTGTGCGCACAAACACACACACAGCGATCCATCTCAGGCCCTCACCGCTGAGCGTTCACACAGAGACACTCTCTCTGCTATCTCTATTAAAGCCGGTATCCCCCGAAGAGCCTTTTTTCCCGCCGCCAGAACCCGGAGCACGGATGATCCCCCCGAAGACCATCAATCTGCGCGAAGCTGCCGCCGGAGCTCAGGCTGGAGCGCAACAAGTCTTCTCACATTCCATCCACCTTTCACGCAGACGCGGAGGCGAATGAAAGAGGAGCACTGATTTAAAGCTAACATCTGCTTGCAGTGTTGCACGTTTGTCTGCGTTGGATGCGCGGACTCGCGTTTAAATACGTTGAAATGAGGAGCAAACACACGGCTGATTTGTAGCAGTGTCATTACATTAGGACTCAAAAACATGACCTATAACACAGACATACACCGATCAGCCACAACATTATGACCACTGACAGGAGAAGTGTATAACATCGACCATCTTGTGACAATTCAGTGTTCTGCTGGGAAACTTTTGGACCTGGCATTCATTCTTGTGGATGTTACTTAGACATACAGCACCCACCTAGACCAGACCAGACACCCCCACCCCATAGAAATGACACTCCTTGATGGCAGCAGCCATCCCCAGCAGGATGTAGCCACAAAAACACTTTAGGAACAACTCAAGAAACATGAAGAACAGCACAAGGTGTTGACCTGGCCTCCAAATTCACTAGATCCCAAACTGATCAGGTATCTGTGGGATGATCCACAGAGGCACCTCCCCTCAGAGGCCCCCCATTAACATCACTGTGTTGCCAGACACCACAGGACACCCTCAGAAGGCCCATGTCCATTCTCTGATGAGTCACAACTGTTTTGGACGCACAAGGGAAGGCATATTATAAATGTGGTCATAATGTTACGCCCGATTGGTGTACTTCCATATTACTGCAGCATATTATATCCTTACAGTAAGAATTTCTCATGAGAATAAAGTGCAACAAGTGGATCATGGCTGCTCAGACTGAGACTATACCCACATACGGCCACTAGGTGATAGCAAAGTCTCACAGCTGGGTTACTATCCACGGTTAGGGTTCAACACCAGCCCCAATATAAACAAAAATCTATCACATTAAGAAAAAAAAATACATATTCTTATATTACTGACACCAGTTATTACTGTGTTTAATAAAAGGCGTGTCTAACAGCTGGAGGAAAGTGGGTAAACCGCAAAGGAACAAGTAAGAAAAGCCAGTTTATGTTTACCCTGCTCTACATTCCTGGCCGAGAGAGGACAAAAAAAAATAAAAATACACTCGGTCATGGCTATTGGGGGGAAATTACCCTTCTACGTTTCCTCAAACTGTGAATCACTGCCTTCCGTGCCAAAAACTACACATCTCCTCTGCCGTTTTCTTCTCTCCCGCTCCTTCCTCTCGAACCATCTGTGGAAAATTAAGTTACTTGCCATTTGGATGAGTGACACGTTCGGCCAGAGGATCACACGCTGCACGGTGCCTTTAACTGACAGATGAGAGGAGAGATGCGGACACCAGGGCGGCTGTTGGTGGCGTGATTGGACATATTATGGTCTGGGCTGATCCTAGATAAGCACTGGGTGTGCACCGTTTAGGGCCTTCGCCACACGTAGCGAAGGGTTGTAGGCTATTCTAGTATTGAATACGAAGCTTTTACTAGTGCAGAACCATTTCTGGAGGATGGTACCTATTCTGCCACCAGCTGTTTTTATAGTTTTCTGTGCACGCGACTTAAAGTCGATGATCTATACGTTAAGCTGTCATCACATACGAACATTGGTGCAGGATTTATGGTGGGACTGAATGTATATTTAGCAGTACTCCCTCTACGATCATGTGAACATCCATGACTTATCGAAGAACATGCTGGTCTGAGAGAAAAATAGACGTATATGAGCATTTTCCATATCAATCAGAGAGAGAAATAAGGTGCAGACACAACTGCTTTATCTTGTGTTATGGAGAGTTCAAATAAATCTAACCCTATTTCGATTTTTTCACAGTATCACCACAGTTTATATTCATTTTATAGCAAGAATTACGTGGACATCCATATTAAAATAATATTCCAAAACTAGGAGTATTAACAGAAAACCTTGTCTCCAAGATTTTATTTTAAACCGTTTTAAAACAGCGAATATGCTTCAAAAAGGAAACATCAACACAGTTATGCTGGTTGGATTGTTCCATAATAAGGATATCTTAATATATCTGATAATATGTTTAAGTTAACGGATATTAATTCCCCACAAAAATGTCAAATCTCGTCCAGTAACTGCTTGTTGTTGTTGCTGCTAAGCTTTTTCTGGTTATTTTTCCACGCTGCCAGCTCTTGGTTAGGATTTTGGGGGAGATCCCAGATTTGGTTTAACAGGAAAACTCAAACGTGATACTTAATTTAAAAAAGCCTTTCCCCGGCCTCAACTAAAACCTTTCCATGTGCCTAAATCGGACCGCAGTGCACATTAAGGACTGTGGATTCTGGCGTTGCAGTCCTTCGCTGTGTGCGCCCACCATCCACCCCGACCACCTCCCTTTGACTCCGATGGAGCATATATAAATGTGGACTTGAAGAACGGTCCAGGCAGCTAACTGGGGAGACATTGGAAGATACAAAGGTCATTTCTGGAAGGCAGGGTTCACACATGAAAAGGCTCTTACATCCCACAAACCTATGGGAAGTCTTTCCAAAGAGAAAAATGGGGTTAGCTCTGAAATAAGCCACAAGAGCATAAGTAATGTTGGGTGATAAGGCCTGTTTTTTAAAGCCAGTGCTTGAGTTTATCCCAGTGCTATTTGCTTCCACACCAATCTGTAGCAACTATTTTGAAGGACCAGGCTTTGTGCAAAGGCAGTACCCAACCTATGGAAGGCCTACTGTCTACGTCAACCTTCCTACCTTCCTTATGACCACCTTCCTAATATTGTGTAGGTCTCCCTTGTGCCTCCAAAACAGTTGAAACTCATCAGAGAATGGACATGGGCCTTCTGAGGGTGTCCTGTTGTGTCTGGAAACAGGATGTTGTTAGTGGGGGCATCTGGGCCTATAGGTTGAGGGAGGGGGCCTCTGTGGATCATTCCACAGATACTTGATCAGTTTGGGATCGAGTGAATTTGGAGGCCAGGTCAACACCTTGTGCTGTTCTTCATGGTTTGTTTGTTTTTTTGAGTTGTGGGGGATGGCTGCAGCCATCAAGGAGTGTCGTTGCTATGGGGTGGTGGGTGCCTGGTCTGGTCTAGGTGGGTGCTACTTGTCTAAGTAACATCCACACCAATGAATGCCAGGTCCAAAAGTTTCCCAGCAGAACACTGAATTGTCACAAGATGGTCAAAGATAATCACTTGTCCTGTCTGTGGTCATAATGTTGTGGCTGATCAGTGTATGTGACTATTGTGTGTCTTTGGCTCTTGCTGCTTTTCCACTCTCTAGTTCCTACTCTTCTAGCGTTTTGAAGAAAAAAGGGGAATCACGCAAAATATGTATAAACTGTATACCGCTTCCCTGTAGCTTTCCGCAAAAACATGTTTTCCCCATTAATCATTCACGGTGTTTGTTTTTAAGTCTGACCGAAGGTAAATGCAGTAATTATTTGCCTGGAATATCCATTTAAACTCTTTAGGGGGGTCTCCAGCTAAACCTTACCCAGTTACCCTGGGTCTTCATTTCATTCACACTGTATTTTTTTTCACTTTTCACATAATGGTCATAATGGTCATAATGGTCATAACGTCTTCGGAGGAAACTCAGAAGCTGAATGCAAAGGCCAGTTACCCCACGCATCGCTAAGATTGCAAGGTGATGCCGTTTTGTGCAAGTATACCTTTTCTCGAAAACCATACTGTAGAGTACAAAGTTGGTACGACCCACATTAATGGAAAATATGCCAAGCTGAACATTGAACTGCATTCCTCAACCTCAGACTTGATGAGATCAAATCCCATCTTGCAACAAGTCTATCATCTGTTGAATATGTTTCACGTGTACAGGGTCCATTTTAAAGGGGAACTACTCTTTTTTACAATTTGGACCTTACTTCTGGCATAAAATGCGATCGTTTACTCACCCATGTAACTTTTGTGTCATTTGTAGTCAATCGGGAGATATTTAGATCTGCGTATATCCATATAGTGGGAGTGAATGGGGCACCGAAACGCAGCCTCTAAATACCCGCTGCCTCTAATTTGCTACTGCTATGGTTAATCCACAACCTCAGGCCACAATAACAGGTAACTCCGGTCTCAACGGGGAATAGCACTAGCGTATCATAACAAAATATTGGTGAAATGAACAAGTTTTACGGCAGATAATGTGTTATTTAGAGGCTGCGTCTCGGTGCCCCAATCACTCCCACTATATGGATATACGCAGATCTAAATATCTCCCGACTGACTACAAATGACACAAAAGTTATATGGGTGAGTAAACGATCGTATTTTATGCCAGAAATAAGGTCCAGGTTGTAAAAAACTGTAGTTCTCCTTTAAGTTCGCAAAGGTGTTATGTTAATTTGTCATGCTGACAAAAGCAACCATTGATCAGAACCATTCACCCAGATCAACACACCTCGTCCAATATAGCGAACCTCACACCCAAGGAACCATGAGGTGGATGCAGAAAGCCCAGACGTCCACACAGATTCAGGGTGCAATGTTCCTTTCACTTCCAGGTTTCTGTCACCTCTCCTCAGCGAGGGACGCGCCGCAGCGCTGATTGACAAGGTTAGGAACATGATCGCATAAACAACTGCGCGGCTTGTAAACTGCGCGCTGTCATCCATCACATTCACCCCGGGTCCACGCGCAATCAATCACAGCTCGCCATAATGGAGCGGCGGCTCTGGACGGAGGGAGGATGCTATCCATCACTTTTGCGGGTAATGTGACGTCTGGAGACAGGCCGAGGGAGCCGAGTCAAATGAAGTGCTCTGCTCTTTGAAGTAACACCTTCGACAGGATAATGATGATGAAGATGAGACGTTATTTAATCTCCCTGGGCGGTATCCTCCACTTGAAACGAGATTAGTCTGCTTTTTAAACATTAAATCTTGCACAGGAGACGAGGCTTGGATGCAATGAAGTGAGTCATTATCCTTTAATTATGTTTGATCCCTTTTATTTTGTTATTTTCTGGACTTCTTTAAACAGATAAACACAATTACACCTCACTGGAAGAATATTTTTATTAAAAATATTAAGATTTAGTGTGAGAATGCATTAAAACTCATCAAGTGCCGTAACAATGACCTCAGTTCAACTGTCGTGCAGGGGCCCACAGTCGAACGTGTGCTCCGTGTGATCAAAGCGTTAAATGCAACACGGCTTCCCGTAAAGGCCGTAGAGCAGGGATGGGTGGTAGCCTGCCCTTTTTTAAAACCCAAGGCTACTTTCCCTCGGTCCACAGAACACTCTTGACAGGCCTAGGTGGTATTTTATTATTTCAGTTCATTCTGTCTATTCCGACTCTATAATTACTCCCTGCATGTCATTTAACTCTGCCTTTTTTTTCAAATTACATGTCTGACCCTCTCTCGGGGATAGGATTTCCCTTGCTATGTATTTTAACGTACTCTATTTTAAACCCTCTCTCTGTTATTATTTTTCATTTTGGGTTTTTCCTTTAATCATTGTCCTATGATCTCGCTTTTCGGTATTTTGTCTGGAACTGAGCTGGGCTACGATGTTGAAAACTGAGGCTGCGCTCGGGTCGTCCCAAACCTGCTCGCAACAACGAGGAGACGCGTTTGTTTGTGTCCGAATTTGAACCGAAAGGAGAGAAGAACGCGAGGCACATGGGGAGCTTGTCCGTGGCTATCGGAGTCATTCTGTGTGCACGCAGTCTGAAATGACTGTGTGTGACTCGCGTCAGCTTTAGAAAAGGTCCTGAAACCAAACCAGTCGAAACGAAAGGCCGACACTGCCTGCGCTGTGACTGCAACTGTGGGGCTAGCAGGGATGTCATTTTCCAAGAGAGTTCCTCCTCTAATTTTAAACCAAAACATCATATTATTGGACTGATGCCTGTCTAAAAGAGAGGCAGGGAAAGAAGAGAGCGACCGGGCCTTTCGGGGGCCTTTGTTTACGTGAGCCTTACAGGGCGCAATTCCCACAAATGCGGATAGGAGCCCTTTGTAAACAGGGCTTGAGCGAGGCTGCTGTTCGGCTGCCAATCCAAATACAACAAGGGGCCCGCGGTGAGCTCGGCCGCCATCTCTAATTCTGGCGTTGGCTTTGGCCGAGAGTGGGCACGCCGCGGTTTCGAGGCCGCGCTGCCGTGCGCGGCAGCCAGCGGGGGAGGAACGTCCCTCTATCTGGTGAAAGATATGAACCGCACGCATGAATACACAGTTTACGCCACACACATCGACGCCGCGCCGACGAACACATGCAGGGACTGGGTGATGCAATGAAATGACCTGGCATGCCGGGCTACGTACATCGATCAGCCACAACATTAAAACCGCTGACATGAGAAGTAAACAACGTTGACCATGCTGTGACAATTCAATGTTCTGCTGGGAAACTTTTGGACCTGGCATTCATTCACATGGACTTTACTTAGACATGTACCACCCACCTAGACCAGACCAGACCAGACCAGACCAGACACCCCCTCCCCTTAGTAATGATACTCATTGGCTAAGTTGTTTAAGAACAACTCAAAAAAACATGAAGAACAGCACAAGGTGTTGACCTGGCCTCCAAATTCACTAGATCCCACACTGATCAAGTATCTGTGGGATGATCCACAGAGGCCCCTCCCCTTTAAGGCCCCACACTAACAACACTGTGTTGCCAGACACCACAGGACACCCTCAGAAGGCCCATGAGTCACAACTGTTCTGGAGACACAAGAGAGACCTGCACAATATTAGGAAGGTGGTCATAATGTTCCGTCTGATCGATGTATAGGGTACAGAACCATTTTTTTGGTGATAGTTTTGTTTGATTAAATGTTTCTGGCACGCACAAGTTCGAAAATAACAACACAGCCCATAGAACGTCCTGGACTCTCTGCTTACCAGGTTCGTATTTGTCCCAGTCATATTATAAAAGTGTCTGTCTTTGGCTCCTCGTGTAGTCTTGCCGTGCCAGGACGGAAATGAGCTTCTTTACATGACATCAGACTCTGGACAGCTGCTCATGCAATTATGCGCATGGAAGTAGGAAGTATCACTTTAGAAGTTCTGCTCCGTCGTCTATTTAGCGGTTTCATCCGCGCACCAGACACTCTTACTTGTAATCTGATTATTTTTGCTGTAATAGAGAACGTGCCACATGCATGCAGGCGTTCGTGTCAACATGAGTTTTGCCGCAAACAACACTAGGGGGAGCCAAGGCATAACGAGAAGCCACCGCAAATCCCACCCCCTCCACCCCTTAAAAATGCCTAAATGAAAGTTCACTCCCAAGTAAAGTAAACCCACTCATAAAAGGACAGTTTTTGTCTCTTTCTTGTTAGGAATCCCATTGATGTGTGACTTGCCCTTGTCAGTCAGTGCGTACTCTTAACACAGCCTTGTTGTTAAAGTTGGAGGTAAACTTGATAATGGAGGCCCCCGTTCATTAGGCCCGCGGAGTGAACTGGGGACAGGCTAATGAGAAAGGAGCCTTTGACAGAGCGAGGCTGGCTGCGTGATAATTGGCCGAGGCTAAAAAGGGTCACCGAGGAACGGGGAGTTAAAAAACGGACAGAGGCTCTGAGCCCTTCCAAGCTTTTCCCCACTTAGCCGCATTTCGCTGTGTTTGCCGCAGATTTTTTGGTTGAGTGGCCACACATAAATTGATACAAATCCATAATCCAGATTCAGGCTTAAACTCGCCTCTCCCCTCCCTGCTTTTTTTTTTTTTTTTTTCTCCCCCTCACAGGAGTGTGTTGAGTATTGATCCGAGTCTGAATAATTGAGAAGCTTAAGCTAAGCAAGCATGTGAGGGAAATGGTACTGAATAGTACATCCCAAAATTGGGCATCAAATTTGAAGTGCACAGAGCTGCGGTGTAAGTCAACAATAAATTGGGCCTTGCAGCTCTGTACATGCAATTATTATTTTTTTTTTTTAGGAAGTTTGGTGCTGATAAAGTAGACAAAAGTTATTTCAGGTTGGATGTAGCCGCTCAAACAGCAGCGCTGTGCCTGTACCTGACCAGTTTGTCTATTTCCCTGTCAGTGCCGGCCTGCTTGTCATTATGAAACATTAAAAAATAAATCTAATGCAATGCACAGGACACCTCGCTTGGTCCACTTTCCCAGGCTCCCGCCCTCTGCAGCTCCTGAAGGGACTTATTAAAATCCATATTTTTCCAGCAGACCATGTAAAAGATTTAAGAAACAGGGTGCACCTGGAGCTGCTGCTGCTGCTGCTGCTGTTGAGGAGGCTTGTTATGGGTCACGTTTCGGCTTGTTGCAAACTTCACATTGCGTCTCAATCCTGACTCCTCTTTCTGCACGGCACTGTCACGATTTTCCCCATTTAGGTTCAGACGCGAGCTGCGGAGCGCCAGCCGAAACCCCGCACGGACTCTTAATGTGAGAAGCACCTGCCGGAAATGCGATGCCGGATGTAGCAGTTGGTGCGTCGCGGTGGGAGAAGCATCGCGTGCATCGGTGGAATTTACTCTCGATTAGAACTGATTTTCCAAACTTCGCGCATGACTCATTCGAAGACAGTGGAAATATGAAGTGCAGCACGAAGCGCCAAAGGTCATGTCATTTCACTCAAATTCCACATTCAGATGTCCAACTATGAAACCGTATTTCCATTACACCACTGTATGGTCTGTTCATGTTGCGTCGCTTTAATCTGATGCAGGGGTGTGAAAGTCATTTTAGTTCAGGAGGCCACACACAGCCCAGTTTGATCTCAAGGGGACCGGACCAGAAACACAATAGCGTATTAACCTGTAAATAACGACAACTCCAAATGTTTCCCTTTATTTTAGTGAAACAAGTACATTATGAAAGTGTTTACATTCAATAAACTGTATGAACAACTGGACATTTCTTAAGAAAAATAAGTGCAATTTCTCAAATCTGGTCTGAAACCTGGCCTGAAACCCCCAGAGCAGGCCTGAAGGCGACGGTGGCAAGGAAAAACTCCCTTTTAACAGGAAGAAACCTTGAGTAGAACCTTAAGCTCAAATGGAGGGAGCCATCTGCCTGAGGACGGCCGGGTAGAGACAGAAAAGAGAGAGAAGAGAGAGGATGGGAGGAACGAGAGTAGAGGACATGTGCTCAGCGTCGTCCCCCGGCAGCCTAGGCCTATAGCACCATAACTAAGGGATGGTTCAGTCCAGGCCTAACTATTAGCAAGTCTTTAGCCTGACCTTAAAAGTAGAACCCAAACTGGGAGCTGGTTCCACAGAACAGGAGCCTGATAGCTGAAGGTCCTACCTCCCTTTTTGAAATTCTCGGAACCACAAGTGGGCCTGCATTTTAAGACCGAAGTGATCTGTTGGGATGATACAGTGCAGTGAGGTCTTTAAGGGCCTAGGTATCAGCGTTGTGTTCACAGTTCTTACTAAAACTGTGTGAACCCTTGGAATAGTAAAAATTCATCCCGCCGGCCACATTCGACCCTCTGGCGGGCCGGTTTTGGGCCCCGGGCTGTATGTTTGGCAACCCTGATCTAATGCATAAAAACACAAAATCATGATTTATATAAGTCACACCAGCTGACGCTCTGCACTGCTGCTTACCCCTGATCCTGTTGCACCAGCTTCCTCCCTCCTGTCATTTTTTTGCGTGACCCAGGTGTTCATGACTTGACATTTTCTGACTGCAGCGTGACGGCAAAATAACTGCGATGTTTTCTTTCTCAGCAGAAACTCACACCACTTGTGTCACACACACACGTACACTCTTCCACCCATCTACAGTACGTCTCCAGTATCTCTCACTCTGTTCTCCCCCCGCCCCTCCCCTCCACATGTCACACCGGGGGAAAGACAGGCGTGGGACAGGCCCGGCAGCTGATGATGAAATATGACCCGGTGATATGTGGATTGTCTGCTGTTGAAGATGTTAGAGAAAGACTCAGTCCTCAGACTTGTAGTTGGAAGCTGCAACAGATGGGAGAAGGATTCTTTTTCTCCCCCCCTCCTTCCTCGTTCCCTCCACATTGCATAACTTCTGCTTGTATGATACACAGAGGCTCAAGTTCCTGTTATGTTGAAAAGTATCTGAAGCACAACAACAAGCACTCGGTTCGTTTTTTACAGCGGTAGAAAAATGTATAGTGCAGTCGTTTCAACATCAGTGTAAATACGGTGAGTAATTTAAGAAGCATCTCGTACAAATTTCTTGCTGGCCTCACAGCAAGAAGGTTCTGGGTTCGAATCCACCGGCCGAATGGGGCCTTTCTATGTGGACTTTGTATGTTCTCCCTGTGTCTGCGTGGCTTCCTCCCACCGTACTTATATGAATTAGGATTTTGTGTTTTTATGCATTAGATCAGGGGTGCCAAACATACGGCCCGGGGCCCAAAACCAGCACACCAGAGGGTCGAATCTGGCCGGGCGGGATGAATTTTGCAAAGCGCAAAAAAGCACAGTCACAGTTTTAGTAAGAGGTGTGAACACAACGCTGATGCAGCTGGTGTGACTTATATAAATCATGATTTTGTGTTTTTATGCATTAGATCAGGGTTGCCAAACATACGGCCCGGGGCCCAAAACTGGCCCGCCAGAGGGTCAAATCTGGCTGGTGGGATGAATTTTTACTATTCCAAGGGTTCAAAGAGTTTTAGTAAGAGGTGTGAACACAACGCTGATACCTAGGCCCTTAAAGGTCTAGCTCCATCATATCATCAAGACTTCATTGCACCATATCATCCCAACAGATCACTTCGGTCTCAAAGTGCAGGCCCACTTGGTGCAGGACTAAAAAACAGCACAGACAAACCCACCTTACATTACGTGTCCAGCATGGAACGCCACCCACACAGGCACAGCTAGCAACAAGCTGGCGAAGAAATCAGAACAAGACAGCTTTTGTTTTTCTACAGAGGTACAGTAAAGTCAAGTAAGTATTTGACTCAGATTTACTGAGATTACACAAAGGCCCCCGTTCAGATCTTGCATTAATACGTGTGCTGGGATCAGTGGCCAGCTTAAAGTACAGGAGTCAACACGCCCGGGGCGCATTTGATTGACGTGATCTCAGTCATACATTTGGAAGCGGTCTGATCTGATCTCATTCCTTTGGCAGTGTGAACACACAACGGGTCCTGGGTCACATTAAAGACCTTCTTCTACTCTTGTGT
The DNA here is from genome assembly GCF_963514085.1 of Chelon labrosus. Taxonomy (NCBI): domain Eukaryota; kingdom Metazoa; phylum Chordata; class Actinopteri; order Mugiliformes; family Mugilidae; genus Chelon; species Chelon labrosus. The sequence continues at coordinate 5,949,700 of NC_140351.1, read as the reverse complement.
GTGTTTACTTCATCCATTCAGAAAAAAAGAAACCACAACCGCTAATATAAATGATCGCCTAAAAGTTAAAATATCCCGTAATCATGTTGATGCATAATGTGCGAGAGAAACTTTATGGCTTGTTCCATAATATGCACCATTTCCCCATGTCATGACACACGCAGCAAACAGCTGATGTGGTTCTGGTACAGCAGTAGAGATTTATTAGAGACAGCAGCTGTTACAATATTCTACTGCAACCTAAATTATGTTTATTTGAATAAAGTGCGCGGAACTGAGATTGGATCACAAGTGCTGGCTTGGGACGCATTTTAATGCACAATACGTTGCAATAAAGTAAAATGAAGTAATAAAGATCAATGGCTGTAAGAAACTTCAACTGTGACTCCTGTGCTGTGCGTGCATAATTTCATTTTCACTGCAATTATGAGATGAAGGTTTGTGGAAAATCGTCAGTGATGAAACTGCACTGACCAACAATGATTCCAAACCGCCTGGATTCCTCACTGATTACCTTGTCTCAGGTCATGTGTTTACTTTCTGCGGAGATGGAAAATAAGGTCTGGTTATCCACGCAAACCTTTGTGAGAGCCCTTTTGGTAATTTGTTATTCATTCATTTGGTGCCGACATGGAAGTCAGTGAGGTGGGGAGAGTGGAACAAGGACGGGCTTGTGTGTGTTTGTGTGTTTCAATCCGGAGTCAGGATGGCAGAGAATTGGCAGATTAATTTCTCCGCTCCGGCTCATTTACTTCTTTTTTTTTTTTTTTTGCTCTGTTCTCTCGCTCTGCGTCATTCCAGGTGATGTAAACTGGCGCGTCTCACTCCGTGCTGACAGGAACTGGGCATGTGGTCGGATGTCGGAGGATGGTGACTGCATGCTTTTCACTGGGAAATGTCATGATTTCACTCGTTTTCTTTAAAATGTAATTTCTTTCGTTTCTCTATTGCGTTAAATACATAATTCTTATAAACTGTGATGACATTTGCTCTGAACTAACTCGGAATAAAACTCAGCTACAGTAACCGTTTTAATGGCGCACACGTGTTAAGTTTTCAGACTGAACCAACTTTACAGCCGCACATCCAAACGAGTGACGCGCAGCCCTGCTACCTGCCGGCTAACGAGCCGCTCTTGGAAACTCTTAGAACGGGGTTCAGCACTGAAGTTCGCTCGCTAATTTGGTTTGAAGCCTTTGAAGCGATTGTTAAGGTGTACAGTATGTCCCTGAATCACCATTGTCCGCTTCATTTTGTGGATTTCTGCATTTCCCAGAAAGATTTCTGACAACTCCAGTTTGCCCGCAAGGCATAGAAAACCTCATGGCACCACTGCATTCTGTTCAATTTTTTAACCGTGCCAGGAGCTTGGCTCAAAAGAATAGAAGTAATAACAGTTTGTTAGTCAGTTCACAACTACGGCACAGGCTAAAATACTCAGTATATCTACTGGCTCACTGTATAAAAAAACAGCTGCTGGATGCAGGTCAGTGTTTCCACCGTTTTAATGAAATACTTCCAATTTCATTGATTTGGTTGGAGATCTTCTTAAAAAGCCAGGAAATGCTGGATGTTGTGAGGAAAGGCTGCCCAATCCTGGAGCTAGCTAGCCTGACTGAGCCGGGAAAACTTTCAGGGCAGCGACTATGAGCGCTACCCTCGGTCCAGAGGCTCAGAGAAGAACTCTAAATTGTAAGTCTTAAGTTCTGGTGAGTAAAATGAATTATATTTACATCTTTCATGTATATTTTTGCCATTTTATTGGGTCGACATTGGTGCTTTGCTGGATTTGACGTGTGTGGCGTGTGAGAGCAGACTTTATGAATTGTTCTAAGTGAGTTGCCTAAGTAATAGCATCAATCTTGCTATACGAGATAGGATGCAACGTCCTGTTTCGTTGTGTATCCATATGTTGTTGATGGTTTCTATAGCAGTGGCGTCATAACGAGCTGTTTTGAATAAGGTTGGAGGACATTGAGGGCCTAGGCGGAAAATGCACGGCCCGTCACTGGGTAAAGGCAAGAGAAAAGTCAGGGTCTGCTTTATGGCCAAAAAAGGAAAGTTTTACCAAATCTTTCCCTTAATTTGCCAAAAGTTCCTTTGTTGCTTTTAAACAATACCACAGATGGGAGTCTTTACGCGGAAATTGGTCTCCGGCATAAGGTGTTTTCCGTGTCCTCCATCCACCCCAACAACCTCCCACACATTCCAGTGTATTTTTTTGTGAATAAATGGCTGCAAACAAAAATAATTTGGGAAAGTGCTGAGCTGCATAGCAAAAAAAAAAAATTAGACACCATGAGGTCTGTGCCAACATTAAAGGGAAATACTCGCGTGCGTGCGGCGCTCAGAGATGACATCATCCAGGTCATAAGACATCATCTGGGGTCTGTAGGTCAATCTACAGACACCGGATGATGATAACAGGTAACTCCGGACTCAACAGGGAATAGCACTAGCGTATCATAACAAAATATTGAAATGAACGAGTTTCGCGGCAGATAATGCGTTATTTAGAGGCTGCGTTTCGGTGCCCCATTCACTCCCACTATATGGATATACGCTGATCTAAATATCTCCCGAAGGACTACAAATGACACAAAAGTTATATGGGTGAGTAAACAATCGTATTTATATTTTATGCCAGAAATAAGGTTGAGGTTGTAAAAAACAGTAGTTCCCCTTTAATCACATTTATAGTTTTTATTTTCCTCCAAAACACAAGTATTTATGTCCTTTCAGACACATCTCAATTTACATTTAATCATGGATGTTGTATTTTGGCAATCGCCATTAAATAAGGCTAAATAGGTGACTAACAGGAGAAAGTGTGGCTACACAATATGTTTTAGGCTTGGAAATGTTCCTCCTTTCAGTGTGAAAGGACTAGAAGTCCACAGGGTCCATTTTTTTCCTTTAAGATATCAAGTTGCATCCTCTGCTCCGGCAATCCATGCCCCAGCTGTCTGTCTGAAAAACATCCTTAATTGTCTTCTCCTTCCTCGTATACAATGTCGTCTAGACTGCAGGTTAGTTATGGATAATGACAGGGTCTCACCTGGTACTTGTGGCCTCATCTCAGAGCACCGCCAGGCTTAGGAACCGCTTCATTTCTCAACTCGCAATAAATCCACCTGGTTCTGCTTGAATTGGAGAGGCCGATGCAGAATCACACTGTAGTATCTGTGCTGTTTGCTTCATGCCAAAAAAAAGAAATAATTTAATTCTTCCTCATGCCCGTGTAGCAGTGTAATGAGGCAACTACAATGTGCCTGCACTAATAATGCCTACATTACTAGCATGTGTGCCGGGTTTCTTTCAGCACACTGCGTGGCTCTGAGACCAGTTAGGGTTTGCACAAAAAGGAACCCCAGGTTTTGTTTTCTTTGTTGATTGCAGCAGTTGGAAACGTTGATTTAAATTCACACAGTGAGGTATGGTAAGTGTCAGGTCTCAGTCTGGAGTTGAAAGCGACTGGAAACACTGATCACAGGCGAGCTCCTCACAAGTTACGGCGCACTAGATAATTGCATCTGCATTTCCCATTCAATTACCAGCTTCTGCAGACGAAAACGCCTCCGAGCATGAGTCAACAATATGGAAATTGCGCGATTACGGAACCCTTAATCATACAAAACAGTGTTCGGCAATTATTCCCGAGGAAAATACGCGGGAAATGGTCCGCGGCCTCCTGCTCTCGCGCACAACCGAGACGCAAGCTCCACCGGAGGAACGTGGGACTTTAATTGCAGGCTGGTCTGTGTTTACTTAGCAGCGACACCGGCAGCCGGCGAACCTGTGTTTATTTTCGACTTTGGGTGACTTAAGCGGCGAATAAATCATCCTTGTGCCGCTGCATCATAAAAACCACTCAAAGGAGATGTCAAGTTGAAAGCGGCCTGCATCCTGTGGAAAAGCAAACCCCTTTTTTGCACCTTTTTATGGCGGCGGCGTCTTTGAGCGGCGAGGCATTGAGCCCTTTTGCTAATGCATCAGCGCATAATTGTTGCCCTCACTTTTGCAATATGTAAAATATCCACCCTCGTGCATTAATTGTGGACATTCGAGAATCGGAAAATGATAATGCTCGGCGCCGTGCTATTTTCCACTTAGCGCCTCATTATACACTGGAAAACTCTGTGATGGCCCATTATGGAGAGTCAGAAGGAAAGAGGTCCAGGCAGGGAAAGATTTTAGTTACAGCGAGGACCACTGTATTGCAGGTCCTCTGTGTCCTTCAGAGTGGGGGTGGGGGACCCGCGGGACTCGCTCAGAGTGTGAAGTGCTCCCAGGGGTGCGTGGGATAGCCGAGAGGGGGAATGTAATAACTCAATGACGAGGAGAGGCTGCCAATTACAGTCAGCTCAGGATCGAGGAGCGGGATCAGACACATTGAAAAACGGCTGCGTTTCTAGACTCCCCCGGGGGAAGGCCCTCCATCGTTGAGCTGCCAGTCCACTGGAAATATGAGCGGCGATGTGGGAATCCAAACAATATCATAATTGTGAGTGATAACAGCGGGCTAAAGACTATATCTTAAGTCGAGTATCAATGGTAATGTTGTTTTAAGATTAAATGTACACTCAAGCCTGGGATCTCCTTCTCTTGGCGCTTTGGTTGCACTTACACAATGTTTGGATTGTCCCGTGGAGTATTTCTTCTCATAACATAGACTGGATGACCCATATAGTCCTGACATTCCTCTCGCCGCACATAAGCAGCTTAACGCGGGACAAGCTAAACAAAAGTAGCAGAGCTTGTAAATAAGTTCATTTCTTTTCACGTTACCTGATCCGCCTTGTTTCAGGCAAAAGTCACGAGCCGCTTCCGTCATCCAGGTGTCTCTCCACTAAACCTTTACAGCATGTAACATAGGAGCTATCACTCCCAGCTCCAGTAAGCGCTGTTGTCATTAGCTGTAGATGAAGTGCGGCTCATTGCAGTCAGTCAGTTTAAGGTTATTTAAAGTTGAAAAGACAATCCACGGCCTGAGGGGGAACTATTTCAAAGAACAATAGAGACACTGTGGAGCGTGAAATGATAGATTGCTTTTTTGGATTTGTGTTACAAGTTAAATGAAAAAAAATAATAAAAAAAGCCCAGAGCATCTGAAAATAATGTGATTTAATGGCACAACTCAAACCTAGTTGTTTTGGAATGGCTTAAAAATGGTGAAGCAATTTAAAAAAAATACTGAGAAATAGATTGCACTCATATAGAGGGCCTTGTGTTCCTGGGGCTCAGTGCTAGCTGGCATCACATCTCCTCTTTTTGTTGTATCCTTCTAAATCCACTGCTCTGGTATTTCATACTTAAATATTGGTCATTGCTTTTGGACGCAAATTAATCTCCACAACATCAAATCACCTAAATGATTAGGCCCAAACAGACGCCGATCAGCCACAACATTAAAACCACTGACAGGAGAATTAAATAACATTGACCATCTTGTGACAATACAATGTTCTGCTGGGAAACTTTTGGACCTGGCATTCATTAATGTGGACGTTACTTAGACATGTAGCACCCACCTAGACCAGACCAGGCACCCCCACCCCATAGCAATGACACTCCTTGGTGGTAGCAACCATCCCCAGCAGGATGCAGCCACAAAAACAGTTTAGGAACAACATGAAGAACAGCACAAGGTGTTGACCTGGCCTCCAAATTCACTAGATCTCAAACTGATCAAGTATCTGTGGGATGATCCACAGAGGCCCCTCCTCTCAAATGCCCCCCCACTAACTACATTCTGTTGCCAGACACCACAGGACACCCTCAGAAGGCCCATGTCCGTTCTCTAATGAGTCACAACTGTTTTGGAGGCACAAGGGAGACCTACACAATATTAGGAAGGTGGTCATAATGTTATGCCTGATTGATGTATGTCTGAGTCACTCATATAACATATTGTATATGGTAGAATAAAAAAAAAAAAGTGTTTTTGCTCAACATTTTGACATCACAGTGATGTTGACCTTTGACCTTGTGGATACATCCATCATACATGCATCGGCACAGAAAATGACTCGTAGCCTGCTGCATTTCCAAGGATCCGCTGACAGGAGAAGGTTTTGCAGTTTTTGGCTTAGACTGGGAAAATTTGATCTTGACCGGAAATTAGTAACTCGCAGCTGAATTGTTTCAGCTCCGGGTGTATTATTAGTATTTCTCTCAACACCGGACCGGTCGGGTGTTGCGCGAACAAAGCCTCGGTCCTGAAGTTCCCCTCGGCGGTGACGAGCGTGTTTTTGTCTTACGGCGACAGGCTTGCTGACGAAGTGAGTCAGTGCCAGGATATCCTGATGACCCACTGTGGCAGCAGATTCTTTGGGAGGCCCGTTCTGCGGATTAGGAGGCACTGGGCTCTGAACCCGTGACCTCTGCTGTTTGTTTACCTTTTCCTGGTTTAGGTCACCGTGACTTACTACTGTATTGTTGTGTCAACATCCCATGTTCCACTTTGGTCCGTTCATGCTCATGTTGTGTGTATATATATGTGTGTGTGTGTATAAAGACACAGAGTCACGTAAATTTTAATTGCATGAACTTGGATTATTGTCGTATTGTAGTTTGAACCCTATCCATTCTGAGCATTCAGTTTCTTTTTACTTTACTTTTATTTCTACACAGAAAGAAAATGATTCCTTTTCCTGACATTGCGAGCGCAACTACACTTCCTAAATGGCTGCCTGTTCATTACCGCCACACCACCGCGGACAAAGGAGTGCCCGTTACATCCGGCTCTAACTATGTTTCAGAAACGCTTGCTCATTCACAACTAATTAACTCCTCGGTGCGCTGCAGAGGAGTGCACAGCAGAACAGTTCTAACTGTCTCGGCCTGGAGTAAACAAGACCCCGGCGGGAAAAAGGGTCTTGTCTTGCCTGGCTGGCTGGCCCATTTTAATAAATCGATGCGCTAATCATCGAATGCCCTGGCCGCGCTTCCAGTCCCTCTCCCTTTGAGGTTAATTTAATTAGGTTCCAATGCTGAAAAGCCCCTGACGTGCACGCAGAAGTGCAAGGTGTAATTGATTTTTTTTTCTCTTTCTCTCTCTCTCCCAGATATTCTCTGCTTTTAGGTGGAAACCATGTACAGGGTGAAGGGAATTTAATGACAAAAACAGTCAACAAAGAGCTCATTTCTGTGGCTTAGGGGAAGTTTAGTTTATGATACGGCCGAGCTCTAATGAAGGGAGATTAATCCTTTACAAATAGGTTGAGTGTATTTACAAGGCCCTCCTCCTTTTTTATAGATTTTTTGTGTGTGTGTGTGTTTTCACCCAGTTCAGCTCTGCTTCGTTAAAAAGTGAAAGCACACAAGAAAAAAAACTAACAATGTAAATTCATACAGTGCTTTCAGTGGGGTCTGTGTAACAATGGATAAGGCAATTAAACATGTGCAGCCGTATAAGGAACATTTCTACAGTGACAATAGTATAAAATGTTTTGTGTTTGCTCACCGCTTGGCTTCCTCTGGTCGTAAATGTCAAACTACCAGAAAACATTGGACAACTGAGCACAATGACTTCCAGCAATTGTCCAACAATAGCTCATCAACCAGGTACAGTAGGCGGCCTTTCCTGCAATTGCTGCCTTTAAATGGAACTCGTGACTAATATGTGGTGAAAACCGAGTCGACTAGTCGATGACACACGGTAGAAAGTAATGCTTTGCAACAATGAAATCTATATTCTTGACCTGAATATTGCAGCGTCTCCCATAAAAGAAGCTTCTGCAAGTGTATTGAAGCTTGAACAGGGGCTACCGCCGGCCGTAGCCCACATCAACACCATAAACACCGTCGGTCTGACATTTCTAATATGTGGCTGTCACTCTGTGAGCTGCAGATATGTATTGTCTATATAACTAGGCACCATCTCCGAAGCCTTTTTTCCGTGTATAACAGCTAAAGGTTTAATGACTTAGTCAATGAAATTTGCCAGCAAATTGTTGAGCTTCCTTCTCTCTGTTACCGCAGGATGTTTTGTTAAGCTGCTAATTGACTGTTGTTGAGAGGATTTGGACCGTTCCTCTGCTAGCGTTAGCGGATACATTTTCAGATTGTGCATTGCAGTAGTACTTTTGTTGTGTTTCATGATTGACCTGTCACGGTAGCATGGGCTTCATCTTTAGTGAAGTATTTCCACACACTCGATGAACCGCTGCCAGTTTGCTGCAATGACCCACTGGGCTCCTCACCTGTCTTCTTGGAGGCGTCTGTGTTGTTATTGTCACGTGATCGGCGACTTGTCGACTTCCTGCTTAAAGCGTCACGGCACAGCAGTAAAGTAAACAGTTGCTTTGTGCATGACATACTCTGTGCTAATGTTAAAAGATGCTATTACTACATTATTTCTGTAGATGTACAAGGCCTTTTGTCCCTTTGTTGGATAGTTTTTGGTAGAAAGAAACAGGAAGCTAAGGTTTAGAGAGGGGGAATGCATGAAGTTTTCAGGTTCAACCCTCTAGGCCTGCAGCCTCAGTTCCCTAGAGGCCATTTCTATTGTAATGTTAAGTGAAACTCTGGTTCAACAGTTTCTTTACTTCTTGGTCTAGAATGCGGTACGCCTCCTGACATTTAGCGTAGGCCATGCAGTTTTAGCATCAGCCTTTTAGCATAACACGTAGGCATTAGGTGAATATTTAGGGTTATTTTAAAGTCGTCTGAAAATACAAAGAAATCAGGTGGAAGGAGCATTTTCAACCACATAAAAAAGCTAACGAGCTACATCTCATAAAACTTGGTCGCTAGGTATGTCTACACGGAGCTCAATATTCAGAATATAATTGGTATCCTTAATCACAATAACCAGGTGCAAACCTATTTAAATTGTAATTGTAAAACCTTTTCATTAACTGTTTTGATTCTGCGAATGCAATGTAAATGAGTCCCCAGGTACTGCATGTTGTAAACCACCATTATCACTGTAAACTGCGTGCTGTTCGTGTTATGAGGTGGTGGAAACCTTGACAGACATAGAAACAGCAGCTACCAAACAATAATGAGCTAAGAAATTCTTAAACCATGTGGAAAATCATGTGTTTTACGTTGGGAGAGGCGCACACCTGGACAATGAGACGGTGAGTCAGTGTTGGTTGGTACAGATTTTGCTGTAGCAACAGAAAAGCGTAGCAACCGACACCCCGACCAGCACTTTGACTGGCCTCTCGCGTTTAACACTCTGCTTTTAGCCACTCGTATCTGTCAGGCAGAGCCAGAAACCTCCCTTTCTTCAGCTTTCCCCCCTGACGGAACAGCCCTCGACATTTTGTTCAGGACTGGAAAAAGTACCTCTGCTAAGACTACGGTCCCTCTGAGGCATGTCCGCCTGCATGCACACACTTGCACACTCGACACAACAGGCGAGCTGGGGAGTGGAAGTCTCCAGCAGATCCTCGGGCCTGTTCAGCTCTCATCTGGACAAATCCCTGGAAGCCATGGCCTGAGCTCAGCGAAAGCCTTTCCCTGAGCCAGCTCCTGCATTCATGCTGCATTCTCTCATTCCATCATCAGCGCCGGATTCAAGGAACCAGGAAATCCACTGCTTCACAACACTAAAAATTATACCGTATGTATTTCACTTGTCATCCGGTATCCACATGCCAACAATCTCTGCGTGCTTAAGTTTTTTTTCTTCCTGCCCTGAAGACATACAGCGGAGTGGAATGCATGTCTGTGCGATGCCAGACTCACTGTTTGTCCTCTAAAATAACTCCACTTCTGCTCCGGATTCCAAGGTGCACCATGCAGCCGCAGCGTTGACGCGGCGAGCATCCGGCCTGTCAGCGTAAATGGGTTGTTTGCTTTCGCCAGGCAGCAGCGTACACTTGCAACCTTTCCTCCAGAAAAAGAACGAAAGCCAAGAAGTGGCTCTGGCTCGTTATCACTTTGCCTCCTTGCTGCGAGCTAGCACGACTAACCCTGCCGGGTTTGTGCGCAGTGTAATGTCCCCCTGAGTGTTTTTGACTGTGAGAGGGCACAAGGTGTATGTACATGTACGATTTTTCCACCACTGATGCTGGTCAGGTTATGTTGAAATCCTTGGGTCAAGGCTGCACTCATTGTACATTGGTTATTTCATGTCAGAAAGCCTCTCCAAACCTTTAAACTCATCATTTATTTAAGGGCTTCTTGTTTGCCTTGTCAAGCTGCGGCCTTGCTTCTGGTGCCAGTGTGTGCCCCGGTCTACATTTTTGCATCTCACAAGGCTAACCTGTATTAATATTTCAAATCAGGAAAGCAAACAGGCCCCAGTCCATCCCTTGATTGGCAGTTGAGGTGATGCGGCAATGAGGGATTATTGATGCATTGTTATGGGGATAGGCTTTGGCTGCTGCAAAATAAAAAATGAAATAAAAGCAGCAAACATTTGCCCATTTATTTTGCAGAGTTTAATTGAATAATTCTTATTTGGGCTGTGCAGCTTCAGGCGGATTCCAAGTGGCACAGATGTCCCATGAATAAAACATCGACTCTGTGAGCAAATATTAGCACTCGCAGTTCTGATTATTTTCTTGTTAGTGTTTGGCAATGTCAAACACGGGCTTTTTGGTGTTGCTGTGCGATTGTGATTATAATTGGTCACGTTGAAGACACACAAGCTGTGACACATGACTTAAATGGGGGAGGATGGGAGCAATCCATTAAGATTTGCGATTGCTATTTTTGAAAAGATTATCTTCGTCTATTCCTCATCTGGATCGCATTCACAGCCAGGGTTGTTTTGTAATCACATCCCATATCAGTCCGCACTAATTCCATCCTCTCGTACTGCATCTGTGCAGGCAGGAATCAAAACGAGGCGTCGGAATGAGTGTGCTTCAGCACGAGGGGCCCGTGAGCATTGACGATTCTTTAAAGACTGCAACAACTTAAGGCCTGTTTTGTTTATCCTGGCTACCAAATTTCAACCTACACTTTCTGTCAGGTTAAGTGACATCGCAGATCGAGTTGGGCCGGCAGAGGTATGGTTACGCATCCTAACACCGCAGTCTAAACTTCGCCACCCAGTCACAGCCTGCATGTTAGACAAAATACAGAGTTATCAGAGTTTCCTGTCATAACAATGTTCAAGAAAGAGAGGAGACACGGCTCATCGTGTTACCTTTGCCGCTGTAATGGCTTAGACTTAGACAGACTATTGATCCACAAGGGAAATTCCTTGGTCACGGTAGCTCAGTTGTACATAAGAATACACTCTTGAGAACCACAAGTAAAAAGAAAAATAGGTGTATGTAATATGTACAAATGTAGAAGAAAGAGAGACAGTTGTAAATATATACTATATACATAGGAAGGATAAATAAGGTGCAATAATATGGGTGGAGGAGCATTGATATGAATAAGATGGAGTTATGAATAAACTTTAATAAGCTTTAGGCATGTCCTTGCACTGTAGGCTACATATATGATCATGATAACTCATCTGATGACATTTATTATTTATATTTATGTTGCTATGTATTGTACTGTACTGTTTTATGGTATGAATTTGGGTGTCGACTGCTGTTGCAAATCAAATTGCCCAAATTGGGACAACAAAGACTTTCTAATCTAATCGAATCTAATCAATGTAGGCAGGGGTTAGACATATCCCACCAATCCCACCGGTCTCAGCTGCGCCTTGCCCTAAGTTTTCATTTCTAGCATGCTAACAAGGCAGACCTAAAGTTCTTTGTCCAAATTTTTATTTTTTTTGTTGGTCTGGAACCACTCCATTGGGACCTGAATATGCTCCTGTAAAGATCTTCCAGAACAATCGAATCATCGGGGGGGCTTTATGCGGCGATGGAAAGAAGAGTAACAGTGACGAAGTCGTAAACATCATCTGAGCGCCGTGGAGTTGAATTTGTTTACAACAAAATAGCTTCCGTCGCAGAAGCGAGCTGTTTAGCGCAAATTCGCGACACACTGCTTCCACTCAGACTGCAGTCGAGATAACATATGTATTCCTCCAATGCCGGTTTGTGCACATTCAATATGTACCTAGGAACCTTTCACAAGCACTAGTTTCTCGTAAGTCCGGTTGGAGTAGGAACTACATCCGGTTATTCGAAGCTAACGAATACGTAGCGTAACGTTTTAAAGGTTAGAAGTCCTAACTGAAAAGCCAGAGCTCTGTTTCAAATTGGACTATAACAGTTGGCGTTATAGTGTGTAATTTGAATTTGTAATGTATTTGTACAAATCGATTTTGTAATTTCAATAAATGTTTTACCATTTTTACCATTCATGGCTGTTGTCGCTAATCTGGATCATACCTAAAAGTATATCTAGACTTAGTACTATAGACAAATTAACAATCTCCATTTAATTTACCATCAGTTTGAGAGCTATTTCTCTCTCTGCGTCGTTTAAAACACGCCCCATAATGAAATCCTAAATGTATTTTTATCAGACTAGTTCTAACTAGTTCTAGCTAGAACTGAGGTTCAAAGTTGCATGATAAAACCACAAGGACAGAGTTACACATACCTCATAAACCTGAAATCTAATTGTAAACTATGTTTCTTAATAATGTGACTTTCAGCCAACTCTCATAATCTCAACATAATTAATGCAGTTGTCTGTTTACTTCAAGTATAAACAGACAAGTCTAGCAGAAAGGGATAAAACGAGCAAGTTCTTTGTCTGAGCGACACAAAATTAGGCCCAGTGCAAGACAATAAATACCTTTCATGTGCATGCATGTCTGTTTCTTATCCTGAGTACACACTGGTCCGGTCTCCGTCTGTGACAGTCCTTATCAGGTTGTAGATGTTTGTTTTGAATGAGCCTTTTCTCTGAATGGTGCTCTTTGTGGACGCTGACTGCTGTCTCCCTCTCTCGCCCGGTGGTCCCGCCTTATGACAGAAGTTTGTATATTGTGTTTTCCAAGAGGCCATGAGAAATGACATCCCTGTGGATGCCCCGGCGAGAGCGCACGTCTGGCCTGTGATGAGTGACTCTGTTAACACGTTGGGTGAAGAACTAAAATAAAGAAAGAAGAAACGAAAGGCCATCCTTCAAATTAATAGCCTTATACTGCATCCCTGTCATTTATCTTTGCCCCTTCACATTTTCCTGGTTGTAGTTCGGTGATGAGGCGTCAGCATATTTTTCTTTTTCCAAAGTCAGTTTTAGTTCAAGAATATCTTTAGCCAAACTATGGTTACAGCCAAATTTTAAAGGAGCAGTCTCAAAGATTTTCATTTTGAATTCACAGATCAGGCATAGCATTATGACCACCTTCCTAATCTTGTCTAGGTCTCCCTTGTGCCTCCAAAACCGTTGTGACTTACCAGAGAATGGACATGTGACTTCTGAGGGTGTCCTGTGGTGTCTGGCAACAGAATGTTGTTAGTGGGGGGCCTTTGGGTCCTATGGGTTGAAGGGAGGGGCCTCAGCATGTGGATCATCCCAAAGATACTTAATCTTAGTTGAGGATCTAATGAATTTGGAAGCCAGGTCAACACCTTGTGCTGGTCTTCATGTTTTTTTGAGTTGTTTTTGTGGCTGCATCCTGCTGGGGATGGCTGCTGCCATCAAGGAGTGTCATTGCTATGGGGTGGGGGTGCCTGGTCTGGTCTAGATGAGTGCTACATGTCTAAGTAGCATCCACACCAATGAATGCCAGGTCCAAAAGTTTCCCTGCAGAACATTGAATTGTCTCAAGGTGGTCAATGTTATCTGTCAGTGGTCATAACGTTATGCCTGACCGGTGTAGATGCTTAGGTTTGTCAAACATCTTCTGACACAGCCTGTGTCCTAGCGCTTGCTGCCAATGGCTCTTCTCCCTAAGTTATGCAAGTCGTCCCACACTGCCCACCTCCACTTACATGCACTTGGTCCTCCACCCATTACCCCAACAATCCTCCATCAGCTCTTGATATATCACCCTTTTCCTCTCACAAGCCTCCTCCATCCTTTCTTTCCATGGCACCATTAGCTCCAGCAAGATTAGTTGTGTTGTGGAATCTGAGACTAAAACGATGGCAGGTCTCAGTGTGGACTGGTTGATTTGTGGTGGAACTTTCTGCTGCCTCTCCAAGTCCACCCTGTCCTCCCCCAGTCTCTGGCTGTGGAGAGCGAGCCAACAGAGCAGTCGTTCGGTTCTTTGGCTGGTCAGACATGGATGCGTTAAAGAGCTTTTCTATTTCAGTTTGCATGTAGTGATTTGCACCTCTTGATTGGACAGTTTTGGTGATTAGATGTCTGAGTACAGTTGTGACTTTTCTAAAAACAACTAAAACTTGGACGAATGTGTTTGTTTGCTGCAGCCTGGCCGCTGTCAGAGATGGATGGGGTTGACACGGCCCTAGGTTAACTGACTGCCTTGTGCACAGATGCCGTGTGTGGGCCTGACTAATGAGGGTCAGCGCAGGCCACAGGTCACCGGGTGGAGTTTCTTTTTTGGCCACACAGGCCATTATTCACACGATCAGAAAACAAGCACAGCAAAGAGAGGTGCTGTAGCCTCCTGATAGTTTCTACAAAGCAACAGAAAATAAATCCTAAAATGAATTTATTAATGAGAAACAAAATTCGCCATGTAATATTTATAGGCGGAAGCTGAGAGCTAATTGAAGGCATCTTTATCTTTCTCCCTCAAGTAATTGTGTTTTTGAACCAAGACAAATTCAATCAGCTCCCCACTGACTCCGGCAAGTCAAAACACTCCTTCCTAATCAGGGATGAAAAAAAAAAAAGAAAAATCTAAAGTTTTATCACTTCTTTTATTAAGTGGATAGCACCCCGAGGTGTCCTTCACCTTCCTTGCAGTGTAAATGTCCTCCTTCATGTTCTCAACAGGGGTTCTTCCTCTCCCTCCCTGTCTGCTGCCATCTCTTTGACACAACTCATCCCTGAGCTTGTTTTCACGTCTCCCATGATGACAACGATAAGAGCCTTGTGGCAGGCGAGAGCCGTTTGAAAAAAAAAAGAAAAAAAAAGATTAAATTACCCTCTGCGTGGAGGCTATGTTTCCTCACGCTGTGTTGTCTTTATCACAGCAATGTTTACATTCATTAGCACTTGTCTGAAATGTGCCACAATCTTTTTCCCCCCTCGCTCTCACGCGCCGGCCGCTCCTGATATCCGCCCGACTCTGGAGAGCAAACAGATGCTATCGAGCAAAAGAAAATGTTTTGTCTGCCTTCCATTAGCAAAGCCCAGGGCACGGTCAGGACTTTACTTGTCAGGGTTGTGCGGCAGCTCCGGGGGGGACAAAGTACACACATGTGCGTTAGGCTCCTTTCTCTTAAAGGGTCAGTTCACCCAAATACAAGGCAACACATTGTTCTGCATCTTACTGGTGCTATGCAGCCACGCAGAAAGGTTTGGTTTTATTTTTCATCCAATACATTGGAGATGAATGGAATTTAATAGCAGTTTGTAAAGGGTAGTTTTATCCAAAGCACAAACACAAAGACGCATATTTTTTAATTAATATACTAGAGGTCATACGTCTAGTATACTAATAGGATGTAAACCACTTTACCACTGATCCATGCAGACCAACATCGACCTATAAGTATACTAGTAGTAGTATACTAGTACTACATAACACCAAGTATACTAGTAGTAGTATATTAGTACTACATAGCACCAAGTATACTAGTACTAGTATACTAGTACTACATAGCACCAAGTATACTAGTACTAGTATACTAGTACTACATAGCACCAAGTATACTAGTGCTAGTATACTTAGAGGTCGCTGTTGGTCTGCATGGCTCAGTGCTAAAGTGGTTTACATCCTATCTGAAAGACAGAACTTTCTCTGTACAAATAGGCAGCAGCTCTTCACCCCCTGCTCCCATCAAATGTGGTATCCCCCAAGGCTCAATTTTAGGTCCTCTTCCTTTTTCCTTATATATGCTTCCCCTTGGCTCCATCTTCAACAAATACAACATCCAATATCGCTGCTATGCGGACGACACACAGTTTTACTTGCAGTTTAAACCAGACTGCGCCAGCTCACTTCAAAACCCCTTTGATTGTCTTAATGACATCAAACGCTGGATGGCAAGAAACCTCTTTTGGTTAAATGATGACAAGGCTGAGGTAATTATATTTGTCCCTCCCAGCTCTGTCAGTACTTTTTAGCCTACAATCTCAGACTGGAAACAGAGTTTCCATTAACTAAAACTTCTAAGAATATCTTATAATGTCTAGTTTTGCAAGATAATTGTGTTGGCTTTAATCATTAACTGATTTTCTGGCTGTCTCTTCTCTAATACACTAACTAACATCATGTTGTGTGGGGTGTTATTTCTATTTGCTAGTGCATGGTATATACAGTAAATTTCATTTGTTTCTCTGGAGTAAAAGAAACACATAGTACCCCTCAGCCATGCCACCACACGCAGACACACACACTCTTCTACCTTCTGCCAAAGTCCAGTCCCATTCCAAGCATACCACTGTCGTCCCCTGTATTTGATTGGACAGATTGAGCCATTAAGCCCATCTGACACGAGCAATGGCCTCCCATGATAAGAGTCAAAGTTGGGCTCAATGCGGAGAGACGTATGGGCCTCTTTGATGAAGGAGGCCGTCTGATGGCGGCGGAGGTTCGCGAGGGGAGGAGGAGGTGGCGTTGGAGGCTGTCAGCAGGCATGGGCCGGGGTCACTACACGCCGAGCCTTATTAGGTCCCCATCAGCAAAATGCCAACTGTCAGGCCACGCATTGAAATAGAGGAGGGCTCCCGGTGCGCCTTCTGCAGCTCAGCACCAACTTTCTGGCTCAGTGGTCACGATCAAACCCGTCTGGCCGTGCCCACAGCGATGCCTTGTGTCACTCCATTAAACAGAATGTATTACTGGTTTCACGCCACGTTAAGGAGGTGACAGGGAAAGTCAACTTGACCTTGAATGCTCCAGCGGCCGTAATTCCTTCTCAGATGTGTTAATCAACAAACTAATCAGGTAGCTCAACAGTCTGCGTTTTAGACAAATAAAATGACATAAAATTAATGAGGGTTTGCCGCCTGACAAGTCAACAGTCACGTTTAATGAAAAAAAATATTTATGGAAAACATATGGATTGACATTTTTATGGGTTCTAGTTTCATCTCTTCCCACGACAGAATTTATGTCAGAATAAACACAGAGAGACTTAATTGTATGCAATCACGTCCAAGGTCATCTCTGACATGACTGCCTCTGGCTGTTGTGACCAGTGAAAACTTTCCCATCTGTGAGCCTCAGCGTCAGTATTTTGGTTTGCGTTACGGAATAATAAAGAGACAAACGCCACATTCCCTCAGTGACGGCACAAATAGACTTTATTTGACTGATCCTATTTTGTAAACCTTCTTGGTTTCACTTTATGTGAGGTCCAAGGACAGTCATGCACCGTGCAGGGGGAGCGAAACTTTGGGACCGAGTGGACAGGCTCCGTCAAAATGATGAAAACTTAATTTAAAGGGAAAATAATCAAGTGTCTGGTGGATCTCAAAGAGCAATATTTGGTTTGGGCCTTGTGTATTTGAACTGCAAAGCTGAGTGTCAGCTGCAGAGCAGTGTACGTGCTGCGGATAGGGCTCCTCGCTGCCCCTTGACTCCTCCAGAAAAAAAGCCCTGCTCTCGGCAAAACATCCTCGTGGTCGTTAAGTTACAACGATGGCTTTCACACGGCGCATCTGAACGTTTCTTGCACGGGTATCTGTGGGAATGTCTTTCAGCTCAACTCAATCACAGAGCAGACATTACCATTTACATTGGAGTGGGTAGAACGGCTCTGTTTGTCCAGCAAATTTGTGCAGACTTAAATGTCAAAGAATGTGGAGTCTTTCCAAGGGCATTCATGATCCCCAGAGGATGATCAGTCTCTCTCACAAGGTTTGCTTTGGCTTATAAACAAATACCTGCACAACTGAGATTCCCATGAGCCTTTTGGTTTAGTGCTTAGCTAAGGTAGCGTGCCATTGCGAGCATGTTAGCAAGCTGTCATTATTTAGCCATCCAAGGATGCTAGCATGGTCGTAGACAGTTGGCTTAACTAATTGACAAAGTTTGTCAGGTGCCTTTGGACCATGTAAAACCTGGTATATATGGTTGTTTTGTCAGCTGAAAACTGACTCAGATTCAGTGCTATTTAACGGTAGTGATTTAAACCACTTCTGTCCTGCAAACTCACTTTCCTTTTCTGCAGGAGGTCCAACATCCATCTACCCATAATTTGTGATATGCATGATATTATTATATTATTACATGTAGTAAAGGTTTGTGGGGTGTATAGTACTGACTTGTCTTTATCAGAATCACTGATCAATAGGTCCCGCATTTGCAGCAAGAGTCCAGCAGAAGCCAAGATCCAGTGATTCTCTGTGGTCGCCAGGCAGTTCAATCATGGTCATATTAGAGTCAGTGAAACCACAAGTCTAGAAAGACAACCTGACTGCTCTTCCACCCACACCCAAGATCTAATAACAAACTCACTCTGCAAATTCCCCCGATGACAGCTAGCCGCTGATAAGCCAGAGCCCTTACGGCTTCTGTGTGTCAGCCAAGGCAGCGAAACCAGAGAGTGCCCAGTCTGCGCTACAGGTGCCAGCCCGGGCCACGGCCCTCTTACCATCGTCTCTCTGGTTCCAGCTCACCCCACCGTACTTCTAGGACACGTATCTGGGTTTGGAAACATGCTGACTCAAAAGGTCTGCCGCACATAGTTAGTCACCGGTTAACGGGGAATGATGCATATGTGGTGGTTTGGTCATCTGCGATACATCAGGGGATAAAGAGGAGAAAACTTTGTGTACTTTAAGGTCGCATAATACAACATGAGTCATTTTGCCAATTAAGGGTTGAAATGTTTGAAAAAAGTCCGGAGCTGGCGTGCTCACTGTGCCAAAACCTCTCGTCCTCCCTGCACATTATATTTACAGTTTCCTCCAACAGTTTCCTTAACCACAACCATGCTAATTTTAGCTTCATTATACGACATTACATTGTCTTGGCAATGAACGTCCACTAAATTTGGGGGTCGAGTTTCTGACGGAGCACCGGAGGGAGGGGTGTGTTTGTTTGGCCCGTTGGGTTCAAGTGTCAGCCGTCTTTCACTGACTCCACCTTTGACGCAACCTCACAGAGCCGGCTCTAGCACTTGGCTTAAGTATGTTAGGCGCCCCCTCCCCCGATTCCCAGGGTACACAGGTGGCCTCATTCCAGGAGGTCAGCAGAAGAAAAACCCAAGCGGCACGCTGGAATCTTCAGGGGCAATCATGTGTAAAGATGATAAGTTTGATCGATCTAACACACAAACATCGCGTGTTTTATCAGCCTAGAATTTTCTAAAATGTTTAGATGAAGCCGATTAGTATTCGGTGAGCACTGGGGGTGATGCAACTTGCAGAGAAGAGGTTTAATTTATAGACTGAATTCCTCACTTTGCAAAAATGGTTGTATCAAAATGCACCTGAACATGTCTTATTTATTTCTGCCAGTAACTGCATTCTATCTGTTGGCCTTCAGAAATGCTCCATGCTGCATGTCATAGGTTAAATAGTGTGTTGCTCAGGTTTTATTTATTAGGTTAAAGAGGAACTACTGTTTTTTACAACCTGGACCTTATTTCTGGCATAAAATATGATTGTTTACTCACCCATACAACTTTTGTGTCATTTGTAGTCGTTCGGGATATATTTATATAGTATAGTGGGAGTGACTGGGGCACCGAAACACAGCCTCTAAATAACGCATTATCTGCCGCGAAACTCAATCATTTCACCAATATTTTGTTATCGTACCTTAGTGCTAATCCCTGTTGAGTCCGGAGTTACCTGTTATCATCATCCGGACCCCGGATGATGATAGCAGACAACTCCGCGTTTCGGTGCCCCAGTCACTCCCACTATATGGATATACGCAGATCTAAATATCTCCCGAACGACTACAAATAACACCAAAGTTATATGGGTGAGTAAACGATCGTATTTTATGCCAGAAATAAGGTCCAGGTTGTAAAAAACATGCTACAATGCTAAAGAAAATAGCTTTATTGGACCTCCAGAGAAGCTACTTTCTTTTGCATTAGCACGTTAATAAGCTCAAAGAACATACCAGACACTAAATCTTCTGTGCATGTAGTGAACTTTCTGCACAAGAACCCTGCATTCTGCTGAAGTTGACCTTAACAAAGTCAAGCATCCAACCACTTTCACCAGTAGAACACATGATTATGTGCAACCTAGTAACTATCTCAAATGCCATTTCTTCCTGCAGCCTGGCTCCAAATGTGCACACGGACGAGCAAAATGCAGACCAAGTCCGAAAGCTTCGTGCACTGCAAGCACCTCGAAGCGCTGAACACAGAAAATCTCTTTTTTTAGTGCCATGATGAAAGACACGTGATTAATACGATCTGCGGCTGACTTGGACGGACCCCCTGTAACCGTACCTTGAACACATGTTTTTGCTGAGGAGTTGAAAGATGGCACTCTCAGGGCCAGAATTGACTGCCTCCAACCTTGAGGAGACATTACTCTGATTTACTTTCTCAAATCAGCCACAACTGTTTTATGCATAGAGTTCTCTCCGCCGGAGAGGGTTAAAGCACAGGGAGACGCCGAGAGAAGCCCGAGCATTGTTTATTTTCACAGGAACATTCCAGAAGTTGACAGTTATTCCCTTGTCTGGAGAGCTGAATTGCAGTGCAATTTTCCAGACTCCAGACACAGAGTGTGAACTCCCACTAAGAGTAGTCTGGGACAATGAAGAATGAGTCTCTTATTCACACTTCCACTGTGATGATAGCGGCTAAATGACGACCAGGAAGGGTTGCAGAGATTGTTAACTCGTTTGTGCAAACAAAATTCAGTCAATTATTCCGATGTGCTTCACTGAAGAGGCAGGATAGGCTGCAGTAAGACTCCTCCGCGGCTGCCAGAGAGAGTCGACTCGCTTGAGATCTATATTTGAATTCTAGGCCAGCATTCCAGTGTCCGCTCTCCACGTGGCTGCTGGACCGGGCTCTCTAGAAATGTCAGGGTAACCAGATCGTCACACACTTGAGTCCAGTTGCACCTCCGTTAACGACCGGGAAGAGGATCCTCGCGCTGACCCCCGGGGAAAAGAGCCCCAACTTAGCAAACATATTTACGGAGCGGGGTCTTCGGTTGCAGGAACGTGTTTCACAAGATTCACACCCAAGTTCTCCCACAGGAGCGTTTGCTCCCGTGATACAGACCAGAGCGAGACACTTGACGTCAATGTCAAACAGAAATTTCGTTTGGAGACAGCAACAGATACCACCATTTTGCTTCTTCATTTTCCAGAAACTTTCAATCTTTATTCAGTAAAAAACAAGCAACGATCACGTCAGTCCTACTCCCCCATTTTAAATGTTTCATCTCCCAGTTTGTAAAATGTTATTCTCATAATGTTCAGGCATCTGGGTAACAGGTCATTACTTTCCTAAGGTGGAAGAGCAGCCAAAGTGTATCACTACCATAGACTGTATAAAAAAAATAAGATAAAAAAATAAATAGATGACAGCTTCCCATAAGTGAAGCCAAAATACCTTCATTGGCTCCCTGGTGGTTGGTTTCAGTATTCATCATAAACTAAAGAATTAAATGAGTCGTTCTGTATTAAACTGCACTAACTGATATTCTGAGGGATCTCGGGCCTGTTGCACATTTTCCAGGAAGATAAGTTTCTGCTTTGAAGGCTTAACTTAATTATTAAGTGAATGCTAATGTTACAGCTGGCAAGCTAGGAGCAAACACACCCACTGAGGAACAAATCCACTGAGAAAAAGAATGCAGGTATGTACATGTAGCTAGTAGTTACAGTAAAGTAATCGAGAAAATTAGGATTCAACCAGCAGAGCACAAGGAGCATCCATCACAGTCCCAGTCACTACAGACTTCTCGCAATGCACAAAATCCGCATTTCTGCAGTATTTTGGCTACACCTTTTGTACAGCAAATCCTCTTTATCTGCAGTCTATTTTAGAGGCAATTTGAAGCCAGAGTCAAAGATTGCACAAACCCATGTACAGACACATCGGTTAAAAATGTTTAACTGCGGAGAAACATCACACGGGACTGCTCTCACACCCAGGCAACGGCCTCTTTCCACTGCTTCCCTCCGCGAAGCGCTGCGGAGCAATCGAAGCTCGCCCCTCCAGACTCGTAAACAGTTTTTACCCAAAGGCAGTAAGCGAGCTAAATGCTTGAGACTCTGGACTATAGGCAATCCACGGTGAAATGCCAATGTGCAATATCTGATAAATACTTGACACCGGTACTGTGCAGCGTATGTCCATAAAAAAAAAAAATAAATAAAAAATCTACCTCACTTATATACACACTGCCTGGCCAAAAAAGAAGCCACCACCTGGATTTAACTAAGCAAATAGGTACGAGCCTCCTATTGGATAATTACTGCATTATCTTTCAGCTGGTAACAAGTTATTTAAACCCAACTGATGCAATGAGTAGCTTCTCATTTCTTAAACAACCATGTCTAAAGACACATCCCGTGGTTGTGGAAAAGATGTCAGTCTGTTTGAGAAGGGTCAAATCATTGGCATGCATCAAGCAGAGAAAACATCTAAGGAGATTGTAGAAAATACTAAAACTGGATCAAGAACTGTCCAACGCATTATTAAAAACTGGAATGATAGCGGGGAACCATTGCATCAGGGTAAGAAGAGAGGCAGATGAAGTGATGCACCCATCATGCCTAGTGTCTACTGTACAAGCCTGTGGGGGCAGTGCTATGATCTGGGGTTGCTGCAGTTGCTCAGGTCAAGGTTCAGCAACATTATGTTGCCCAAAGAATGAGGTCAGCTGAATATACTGAATGACCAGGTTATTCCATCAATGGATCATATTCCAAGATGACAATGTCAGTATCCATGGGGCTCAGATTGTGAAAGAGTGGTTCAGGGAGCATGAGACATCATTTTCATACATGGATTGGCCACCACAGAGTCCAGACCTTAACCCCATTGAGAATCTTTGGGATGTGCTGGAGAAGGCTTTGCACAGTGGTCAGACTCTCCCATCATCAATACAAGATCTTGGTGAAAAATGAATGCAACACTGGATGGAAATAAATCTGGTGACGTTGCAGAAGCTTATCGAAACAATGCCACAGTGAATGCGTGAGGTAATCAGAGCTGCGTGCAAGGACCATAAAGGCCTTTTGATTCTGATTCTGAAACAGATTTAACTCTCACACGGAGACGAGAGCGCTGTCGAGAAAGATCTCCCGGTGAGTAATGAATATGAATTCAGTGGCTGAGCTGAACACAAACAATTTAATCCATGCAAATAGGAATTTTCTTTTTCATCTTGTGAATTTAAACCAAAGCGAACTCTTGAATTGGTCTGCGAAAAAAACTTGCCAACAAAGGTGATTTGGATAAACAGAACCTGGGTAAACTAAGGAAAGCATCTGCCTTAAATTAACTGGACAGATGCTGGAGTCCTCATCTCCATCATCAATTTTGTTGCTTTAAATAACTGGTTAACACATTTAACTAGTTCTGGTATTCTTTTTTTTTTTTTTAAATTCGTGCTGCCACATTGTCGGATTTTTACTTAGAATAACAATGTAGTGAACAGAGCCCTCGGCTTGAATGATGATCTCATATTTCAGGATATCCCTGAGCAGCAGCAGCGTTGAGACGAGAGAGGGAGAGAGGAAAAAATAAATCTCTTATTTTGTGAAAATTTAAATATATCCCCCAATTTAAAGTTACTTTCGAGGCACTTTAAGGTGAACGGGGGATATGCAGTCGCTGGCTAAGTAGTGATGCAAGCGTGATGCAACAAAGAAAATAACAGAGGCTCACGCATAAGGAAAATGTACGACTGGGGTGTCGAGTCGCTGAGGTTGAGGGGGTCAGACAGTTAATCCACACATCCCCCGCGTCCCCGGCTGTTTTTCCACAATTGAGTTGTGCCCCAGTGCATCATCCAAATGTTCCCCCGTTGTCTTGGGCTGCGGTGACTTATAATCATGAGGGACGTGAACATTCTGACCTCTGAGCTCCTCCACGTCTGCTGGTCAATCAAGATGTGTAAATCTGTGTTTCTGCATGTATTCATTACGGCTTCCATCTGGATGGAGGCTCAAGTGGAATGTCAGCGACTTACATTTGCACCACTCCTGCAGCTTTAAAGGGGAATTACCGTTTTTTACAACCTGGACCTTATTTCTGGCATAAAATACGATCCTTTACTCACCCATATAACTTTGGTGTCATTTGGAGTTGTTCAGATGATATTTAGATCCGTGTATATCCATATAGTGGGAGTGAGTGGGGCACTGAAACACAGGCTCTAAATAACGCATTATCTGCCGCAAAACTCCTTCATTTCACCAATATTTTGTTATGATACGCTAGTGCTATTCCCCGTTGAGTCCGGAGTTACCTGCTATCTATTCGCGGAAGTGCAGCGGTTTGTTGTTCTTTGGCCAGCTGTTCCTCTCTCTGCCTCCGCATCCTCCTTTCAACGAGCTCCTCATCTGTATACTCTGGCTCAAAACAGTAAGAACGTCCATCATAAACAAAGTTGTCGTCCACAACTTCAGAATCGGAAAAATATTCAGCCATGTTGCAAAAACTAGCAAATTACAGGTAAACAAGCTGACTGTCGCAGGTGCGCCCGGGGCTCAGAGATGACATCATCCAGGTCATAAGTTAGTAGGTCAATCTACAGACCCTGGATGATGATAACAGGTAACTCTGGACTCAACGCGGAATAGCACTAGCGTATCATAACAAAATATTGGTGAAATTAGTTTTGCGGCAGATAATGCGTTATTTAGAGGCTGCGTTTCGGTGCCCCAGTCACTCCCACTATATGGATATACGCAGATCTAAATATCTTCCGAACGACTCCAAATGACACCAAAGTTATATGGGTGAATAAACGATCGTATTTTATGCCATAAATAAGGTCCAGGTTGTACAAAACAGTGATTCCCCTTTAAGCCTCGCGCAGTAATGGCTGTGGACTTAGCCGAAGGGGGAAAAAAAGCAACATTATCGTCGGACTATTAAACAATGTTCTGCCGACAGGAGCTGGTGAGAAAGAAACAAAGGATTGTCTTAAGGCGAGCTGGTAGGAAATGTTTTCTTTTTCAAAGTGTGCTATACCCCCTGGCGATACAAAATAGAAAAAAAAAGGACCAGAAAGAAAGAGGGTAAGTTGTTGAAAAGCATGAAAAAAGTTTACTGAGCCCCAGGTGCAGGGTGTCCCCCTGCTGATGTCTTTTCACAAACACTTTGTTCATTTGTCTGGTTGATGGGGTGAGTGGACAGCTTACTGGACGGCTGCCTGGTCGCTGGGCCAGTTCCTCAGAGGAACATCGCACACAGCTAACATAAAACTACACCCTCATCCGTCACTCTACGGCCTCATGTAGTGAAAGAGTTCATGCTGAAACTTTTCCCTTTCCCCCCTCAGGTTTTCATGAACATAATTTGTCTTTTTGACTATCAAGTGCTCTCATAGGCGCAACAACTTCTTCTGTTTTAGCTGCTAGCTCCCCTTAGCTTCACTCCTCTTTCCAAACATCCCTCTAACCAGTGAACGGACGCCACCTCTGGGCACCGCATTTGTCTGGCCAAAGCCCCCGGGGCTCAGCGGGGACTTGAACTCACTGCTGGCACAGACGCGCCATTCTGCTCGAAAAAACTTCAGTTTCAAAGAGCGTCGCCGGAGCGTGAGCCGTCTCCTCTCATTGTTCGGCGACGCCGCGGCCCGGGCAGGGGGGCTCGGAAAAGTGTGTTTCCAGCCCGTCCCAATCGTCCCCTCCCACAGCTCCAGCAGAGAGTGGATGCTGCCACCTTCATTTACGGTGCTTTTTTTTTTTTTTTCTCGTCCGTGCAAGCGACCGTCGCATAGTTAGCAACCCTCTATTGACGGTTCTGTTCAGCTCAGATCAGCGGGGGTCAATTAATGAGCAGGCCCCTGACCATCAGATCCCAATTATGGCTTTCAGAGCACTCCACCGTGTGCCCCTTCAAATACCCGGCTCCGTTTGCCCGGCAATTGTGTAATTAGAGTTTGTATCAATAATTGAACTACCAACAGGGACATGCATTATTCGCCTGTTTGCCTCATTTGCTAAATTGCAGCAACATTTTCGCTAATGATGGACTGGGGCTCACATTACTGCATTATTTATCAAAATTAGAAAAGCATCTCATGTCCCCATTACTTTTTTTAAACCTACTGGAAGATGCTGATAGTACACCTCCAAAATTACAGTGACAAAAGTATGCACTTCCGCTTATTATCACAGATCAGATGTATGACATGGTATATTGGTGGCAAATGTCTTTTTGGTTGCATAATGTAAAATACATAATGTGGCATCGAAAGACCTACTTCAGCATTTGAACTTTGCCTGCAGGTGTTTTGCATGACATGGTGTCTATTTAGTCGGTTTTTATTTTTTACAAAGAACAGTAATTTGGTATTGGAGTGAAACTCTTACATTGCAGTTTCCTGGTAATAGATATGGGTTATAGCATTCACACACACATACGCACTCTTGAAAACCTGTTGCCTGTTGCTCTTTTGAGAGGACCTCGGGGCAACTCGGCGATAAGCACTTCCTTCCGAACACAATGGCAGTTTTTTCTTTGGTCCTCTCCCTAACACGTATCCCGTGACAGCCCCCCCCCCCCAATCGCGATGTCAATAATACGTACGCCCCTGCCCTTGTTTTCTTTCTGTCCCATAAATGTTTGACAAGACAGCCTTATTACGGGAGAGGAATGTTTTTTTTTTTTTTTTTTTTGCACTTTTCAGACTTCCTCTGGTACATTGTCTGTCACCGGCCTTTCAATAAATAATGTCTTGTACCACCACTTCCCATGCAGCGCAGCCTCATGACATAAATATGAATACACCTTTGACTTGACATGGGGTAATGAGACGTTTGACAGCTATGACAGTCATATAGCTGATGGTGCTGCAGTCTGCCTATAGTTTGGCACAGTATGCTATGCAATCAAAATCTTGAAAAGACATGCCGGGAGAGTGAATTCCTCAGCTGTCCATATGGCAGGCGGAGCTCATCTTGGGCATGCGTTGAAATCAAACCGCAGCCTAGACGGAGAGTAATTAATTCTAATTGGGGTATTTCTGCAGGACTGGGGGAATGATAGAGTAAACGCTGCTGTGGAGCAATGTTTTTGATGGCGCCTGAGCCCCGTGTGTTGTTCTCAGGAGCACATCTGTGCCCAGTGCCCGCGGAGAAATCCCCCGGCAAAAAAAAACAAAAAAAAAAACAACACTTCAATGCTGCAACGAGGGGAGGGAGAGAAAGTAAGACATCGCAAGCATCATTATGCCAGCCGGCAACAAATATCCACCCTAATTGCTGCACAATTGTATTAAACTAGCTATTATGTAGCAATTAAATTTGTTTAAGCCCCAGCTTCAGTTACAGGTTTCAGCGTGACTAATTAAAAACAAGGGAGCAGGAAAACCCCAGGCAGAAGCTTTCCCTAAGCTGGAAGCTCCAGCTCCCCCGTCATGACTGTATTTAGAGTGTCAATCAAGGCAGAGTCAGAGGCAAGTCATTCAGGCAGCCTTTTGGATTCAACCTTTTCACTCCCATAAGCCCTTTATCTAGACCGTCTCTGTATAGTTCCAATTATCCCAAAGCACCATGCGTTCGCGTTAAACAAAACGACAAAAGGCCGGGCTTCCCCCGTATCCTCGCCCTACCCTTGTGCTGTGCATTGCCCAAGTCATGGCATATGAATTAAGTGTTACATACGTAGTCGCCCGCATGTTTACACCCCATTTACCCCAGCCAAAAAAGGGCCAGTAGCATAAATAGAACAGCCTGCGATATGCTTTCCCTTGCTCTTCAGCAGTGTTCTGTAATGAAGGTCTATTTAGTGTGTTTTGGACAATGTCCAGCTACGCCGAGTCTGTTTCTGCCTTCCCACTCAGGTCATTAGAGGTGAGATGCAAACTGGTGAACACACAGAGTGCAATAATGAGCCATGAAATGAAAGGGAAATTAATTGGACCCCAATAAAGAAAAGATTAACCGAGATGGGTCATCCAGTCGGTTGGACTTTTTTATTTATTTTTTCCTGAAAGCAAATTTGAAATCGCTTTTGGATATTTTAATCATTTACTGCAACAGTTGCTAAGATTACAAAAGTCTTACACATAGCTTCCATAATGTATGTTTTACTTTTCAAAAAAAATTTAATATTTTAGTTTTATTTTTCTCCCCCAATGTTGCACAAGTTATTGAATCCATTAATGATTGATAATTACTCAAGAGCAAAATAATACATTACTTACAACATTCCCTTTGCTGCGATGGTTAAGCAATGATGTGACGACAAGAAACTCAACGAGTGCTACGATGATAGACCTTTGAGAGGTCAAGTGGGTGTGCACCAAGTTAAATTAATCTCACCGTTGATTGAGGTTATGACCAATGGGAGGGATACAGTTGACTGACATATGATGCAAACGAAGAGTTTGAAGAGTTCCCCCAAACATTTACCACAAGGACCAAACTCAATAGTTTTGCTTCTTTTACTCTGAAACTTTTGAGGTGGAAAATATTCGCCTTGGTATCCACGGCCTAGAACGTCGGCTTGCGACCGATTGTCAGCTACAAAGTGATGACAAGCTAAACTGAGTGGATGGGCTTTAACAGATTACCGCAGAGTAGCATCACCACCGAACATTATAAGCCCAACATTCACCCTTTTAGCTCCGCTTTTGGTCTCCACCAACTCCTGCTCCACATCTACGGCTCCTTCGCTGCCAGCTGCCGTGCCATTATGTTTATGAGCTCGTCACCAGCCGCGTCTGTCTGCCATTTGGTCTTTGTGCTGAGAACCAAACAGGTTTTTAAGAGCTTTTTTTTTTTTCCACTTAAAGCAACTACCTGCAGCTGCCAAGAACAACACTGGGAGTGGAACAACTGATGGGTTAGCTGAACGTCATTATCGGCTGAAGCTCTGCTCACTGCTCTGAGAAAGTGACCACTTTTACATTATCACATTGTGATTGTCATTTTGAACACTGATTTGAAGGGGAACTACTGTTTTTTACAACCTGGACCTTATTTCTGGCATAAAATACGATCGTTTACTCACCCATATAACTTTGGTGTCATTTGGAGTCCTTCAGAAGATATTTAGATCCAGTGAAGTGCTGCGTATATCCATATAGTGGGAGTGACTGGGGCACCAAAACGCAGCCTCTAAATAACGCATTATCTGACGCAAAACTCGTTCATTTCACCAATATTTTGTTATGATACGCTAGTGCTGTTCCCCGTTGAGTCCAGAGTTACCTGTTATCATCATCCGGGGTCTGTAGATTGACCTACTACCATCTGACCTGGATGATGTCATCTCTGAGCGCCGGGCGCACCCGCAACAGTCGGCTTGTTTACCTGTAATTTGCTACTGCTTGTTTTTTGCAACATGGCTGAATATTTTTCCGATTCTGAGGTTGTGGACGACGACTTTGTTTATGATCGACGTCCTTACCGCCAGAGTACACGGATGAGGAGCTCGTTGAAAGGAGGTTGTGGAGGCAGAGAGAGGAACAGCTGGCCAACGAACAACAAAACCGTCCACGAATAGATAACAGGTAACTCCGGACTCAACTGGGCATAGCACTAGCGTATCATAACAAAATATTGGTGAAATGAAGGAGTTTCGCGGCAGATAATGCGTTATTTAGAGGCTGCGTTCCGGTGCCCCACTCACTCCCACTGTGTGGATATACGCGGCGCTCCACTGGATCTAAATATCATCCGAACGACTATAAAAGGTCCAGGTTGTAAAAAACGTTGAAAGCCAACCAGAATAAAAGACCTTTATCTGGATTAATAACTCTAACATACAGTTGAATACCAAACTTCTTGGCTGTAACTGGAAGTCTACACTACTCTTGAAGAGTCACCGTAGCCTGGTGCAGACACAAGAAGCAGCCTGCAGTCCCTGTCCAGCTGCAGGCTGTCAGGGCTCATCTCACACTGACACTCTCCTGGCCTTTGAGGCTCTCGGTAAACTAGCTCACGGATCTCACACTGACCGGGACACTGGCAGACAGGGACTGCAGTACAGCACGACTACACCTTCCCCAACAATGAATGTATTTAAAGACGCAACAGCCCTTTTATAATCTAAAACAATGAAGCACGCTGATAAAGATTTAAGCGAACATGCAGGTCCCGCTTAAAAGTAATTGAGTATCTCAAATCTACCTTAAACAGCAGTTCCAGCTATCGTATAATCAGCACAGTTTGCTTTTTGCATAGAGGCAATAATGAGTTCAAATCGGACTCATAAAACCCTCATTGTTTCCAGGCACTCAGACTGACCATGTGGGGTTAAGGAGACTTGCGCAGTGCGTTTCGTACTCTGCGTGAACTGAAGCCTGTCTGCCAGGAGTAATAACACGAATGATTATGTCTCATTACACTAACCATTCTGTAGACGCTGGTCTGCTTTCTTCTCCCTGTCCCTGTGTGGTTTGGCTCCCAATTTCCGAGTATTTATTTATTTATTTATTTTGGAGCGGAGGGAGCATGCGAGAAATGTCGCTTAATCTTTTAGAGTAAACCGCTGGTTTTCTCCGTAGCCTCGTGCGAGAGTGACAGCGAGGAAGCGCCTGAACGGGAAAGGAATTTGTTGTGGGGAAGGCGATGTCAGTCACAGGAGTTAAACACAACAATCTCGGGAGGCACGGGAAAATTTATCTCAAATGGGTTCTGTAATTTGCTCTATTTGCTGGCTGGTTGAAAAAAAATAAACCTAACCCTAAAATGGTAAATAAGCTGCATAATTTCTGATTTAACGTTAATTCACTGCAAGCCCGACTTACAGTTTGAGAGGTGTTTGGTTAAAAAAAAAAAAAAGCAATGTATTCATCTTCATACAAAGTTTTAACACCAGCTGGAATCCTGTGCCATAGATAGCGGCAGCATGATAGATAAGATCGATACTCTCTGCGCGGACTTAACTCGTGAAGGGGATTATTGTGCCCTGCAGAAGTTTCATGTCAAGGTGGGAAACTTGCACTCGGATTAGAAGTTAATACTTATGACTTCTGCTGCTGATGGACATAGCTGGGGAAGTTTAGACGCCTTCTTCTTCTTCTTCTTCTTCTTCTCTCCCTCTCTCTCTCCCGGGCTCTTTCTCCCCTTCCCTTTTTGTTACTGTTTTCAGAATCGATCGCCTGCTGCCTCCTAAATTATGCATTCTGCAGCCCCGGTTCGAAGGGCTCCCAGGTGGGTTTGTCAAAGGAAGGAGACACATGTTGTAGGGCAGTGTGGCTGGGAGCGTCAGAAATCCATACAGGTCACAATCATGTCACCCCGTCAGTTTTAATCAGCCGAGCCCCGAGTACAAGCTGGTGACAGGGCTTAGAGGTTTAAGGGATATATGCCTCTGCCTCGGCTGCTCCCCCGGCACACAGGATCTGGTTCAATACTCCTGGATGCCGCTGACAGAGACTCATTATCATCAGTGTGTGGCTCGCGGCTGGGCCGGATGATGAGACGTACACAGCACTGGTCCGGGCCTGTTCGACAGCGCGTTCCCATGCCACAGCGCAATTTGTGCTTGATAGGTTTATCGGAGTCTTTATCACCGCCTGCAGGTTTCGCTCTGGGCGTAATGACACGTTGTGTTGCAGCGCAGCGGCTTCCTCGCATGAACAAGATCGTTTAAAAAGTTGACACCTACTGTATTTCCCAAAGTCATAAACCGCAATCCTACCCGAGAACGCCCTAAAGCCATGCTAGTGCTAACACCAAGATGCTAATGCACTCAAAATAAATATGCAAACACTTTTATGATTAGCTGGTGCAATGCACATTTATCATAAAACATTTGTTGAGAGCTCTGAGCGCAAATGCCAATCTCACAGTGCTTAAGGAAAAGTTGGGATAATTGTAGAAAGGTCAAGACTCAACAACTTTATTAGACCGACGTGTTTCGGCTCGTAGCCTTCCACAGGGGTCACCGAGAAACATGCCGAAAAGGACCATTTAAATAATGTAAAGAAGAAGTAAAAAGAAAGTGTTATTTTAAATGGAAACAATCAATCACATACGTGCGCATACACTGACTGGCCCAAAAAAAATTAACTTAGCAAATAGGTAGGAGCCTCCTATTGGATAATTACTGCATGGGTGATTATCTTTCAGCTGGCAACAAGTTATTTAACCCCAAATGATGCAATGAGTAGTTTCTCATTTCTTAAACAACCATGTCTAAAGACACATCCCGTGGTTGTGGAAAAGATGTTAGTCTGTTTGAGAAGGGTCAAATCATTGGCATGCATCAAGCAGAGAAAACATCTAAGGAGATTGTAGAAACTACTAAAATTGGGTTAAGAACTGTCCAACGCATTATTAAAAACGGGAAGGATAGTGGGGGACCATAGGCAGATGAAGTGATGCACCCATCATGCCTAGTGTCTACTGTACAAGCCTGTGGGGGCAGTGCTATGATCTGGGGTTGCTGCAGTTGCTCAGGTCTAGGTTCAGCAACATTATGTGCCCAAAGAATGAGGTCAGCTGACTACCTGAATATACTGAATGACCAGGTTATTCCATCAATGGATTTTTTTCTTCCCTGATGTTCACGGGCATATTCCAAGACGACAATGCCAGGATTCATGGGGCTCAGATTGTGAAAGAGTGGTTCAGGGAGCATGAGACATCATTTTCACACATGGATTGGCCACCACAGAGTCCAGACCTTAACGCATTGAGATGTGCTGGAGAAGGCTTTGTGCAGTGGTCAGACTCTCCCATCATCAATACAAGATCTTGGTGAAACATTAAACATTAATTAAACACTGGATGGAAATAAATCTGGTGACGTTGCAGAAGCTTATTGAAACAATGTAAGAAACATACTCCACTGGTCTGGCTAATAAAGTTATTTTTCCTTATGAGGTTTAATGCATGACAAAGACCTGCAGCACAAACAAACTCTCAAGACCCTCGCGTCCTGATTGTAATCAATGGCTGCGGAAGGGATCAGGTTGCGGCCGTCTCTCGCCGTGAATCTTCCCACGGAAGGGCGAGCCAGCGTCCCTTTTGACAAAAGACAGTCAGGGAGCGCGGAGTGTCGCGAAACCTAAAAGGAGTGAAAGCACAACGGGGTCAAAAGAGCAAATCCGGCCTTCTGTTCTCCCTGCCTTTATTGTGAAGTTTGCGCAAGGCACGGTGTGATTCTCTTAACAGCGCCAGTGAAAAGAGGCTTGATTTTCACAGGCCAGCTGACCTGCTACGAGCAGGTGTGTCTCAGATACAGTTTCATTCTTTCTCTCTCCCTTTTCCTGTGCACTTCCCAGCTGACGATACCGCTGACCGAGCCAAGCGCTTATCAGGAGTTCAATAAAAAGCAAATCGGCTGAATTCCTCCTTTTTTTGCCAACAGTTGGGGACAACTCGGCCGTAACAGCGGCAGGATCGTCACGTCTATCAGTCCGGCGAATCGACTTTTGCCATTTTCACTCTCACTTAACTGTTTCTGTTCAACATGTAACAATATATGAACAGAGCGATTAGGAAGATGCCTTCTCATATTTCCACGTTGATGTCTGAAAGGGAAACACCTGATCTCTTCCTGTAAAGGGATAGCAGGTGAGGAAATCACCATTTCAAGCCTTTTGTAAAGAATGTTTGCAGGCCTAAAGGATTATATTGTACGTATAGAAAAACTCTCCATACATGAGAAACAATGACAGAAAGTTAGATGAATTGTCGCATACACTGATTAGCCATAACATTATGACCAGGAAAAGTAAATAACATTGACCATCTTGTGACAATTCAGTGTTCTGCTTGGAAACTTTTGGACCTGGCATTCATTGGTGTGGATGTTAGATGTTCCAGTAGCTTCCTACAAGCAGGGAAGTCCAGTGCAAATACATTTAAGCGTGTTTATTATGCATATAACTGTCTAGAAGGGAGACCTTTACACTATTAGGAGGGTGGTCATAATGTTATGCCTGATCGGTGTATATAAAAAAGTGAAATGCTCAGTATAGTGTACAGAACCACACTGATTTTTTATGATTTTCGGTTAAATGTTTCCGGCACACACAAGTTCAAAACTTCACACAAAAAGTGGATAATGTTAGTGTCATAATGTTATGCCTGATCGGTTACTTACTACTTTTTCCAGTGTTGCATGAACAGATTTATTCAAGCTTTGGTTAAAGACGTTTAGCTGTGCATAAAAAAATAATAAATAAAAGAAGCAGCTGCAGGTGGAAAACACGTGCTGCCGCTCTGAAGCCGCCGTGTTGCAGTTCGGGAGTGTTTTGCTGTTGTGTTGCTTTGTGTGAACAGAAACAAGCCTGGGAAGAAGCCAGAGACACAACATCCTGCAACACGATGTGACTCTCTCTGACCTAACACACAAACCGCTCAAAATAAACCTTCACACGAGCGAAGGAAAAAAAAACACGTAATGTTTGTTCAGACTCTTATCTCGTGCTGTACATTTCCTCTGGGGTTGTGCAACGTGAGCTGGAAGGTTTATGTTTGGGCCTGTAGGATGCATTATGGAGCCTTTCAGGAAGACATGCACGTCCAGACTCCCCTCCGCAGACTCCCGAGACGAGCCTCCGCGGCGCAGAACGTTCACCAGGCTGTTACTTTAAACCCTGATATATTGTTTCTTAAAAATCTCTCATCGTAGCATGAGAAGCTATAGCACGCCGACTCATGTTGACAGCTCACTTTAGGCTCTTCAATCATACTTTTAATAAAAATAAACCTCCCAGTTGATTTACTTCCCATGCAAGTGCCCCCCTTTTGAGTTTTTTTCCCCAGAGAAATGCTTTCTGATTTGTTTTATTTAATTAATTTAGTTAATTTTGAGAATCATTACGTTTAATACTGCAGAATAAAACAGGTTTTATGGAAAGTAGGATGCATAATAGTGAGGATTATACAATGCACATCTATATTTAACATTACTGGCAGCTATTAGTTTAAATTACTGAATTATTTTCTCCCTACCTCCTCTGCAGCTCCTTGCAGGTGATACTCCATCTAATAAAAACAGGAAGTGGATTTATCTGTGTAAGAAAAAAAGACTTAAACTAGGATAGTCGAAAGGGCCGATTAATTAATAAAAAGACACGCTTCGAGAAACTGTCCAACTGTCCAACTTACAGCAAAGTGCAGGAGCTTAGCTAATACTTTTTTATAGTATGGTAAAGTCGCGTTATTTTTTAATGCACAAAGCTGAAATTGAAACAAAAAGCAAACCAAACAGCGCTGACGAGAGGTAACATTAAAGATGCATGGAACGAGAAGCCCGGAAAAAATCAAACAAATAAAATCAATGACAACTTTATTTTTGTGCTGTAACATCCTGTCAAATGTTGAAATCGAGAGCAAGTGGCAGGCTGAAACTACCCTGCTCTGAATTAAACATATGGCTTCGGCCGACGTATTGTTGATGCAGAGCGGTCGTGTTTGCTGCAATCGCTCGTGAAGTGCATCTCTCTTTTGAGCGGCGCTCACCGGCGGGCCCGTTCATCGCAGGGGACACCGGGGAGATGCGTACCCAGACAGAACAGATTCTTGAAACTTGCAGGACTGGATTAGACGTCGGCATCGTTTTGGCAGAAACCACAAACACAAATGTATTTTCCTTTGTTGGAACAACTCTAGAGTTGTAACAGTGATCCGACTGGATGTTACAAGATCGTACTGTTTTTGTTCACCCTATAGGAGAGACATAAAAAGTCATGTGAAACGTGAAGACGTGAAGTTTGTAAGGAGGAATGAAAATGCAGAACCTTTTTATTTTTCCCACCAAATTTAATCTGATAAAAACGGCTCTTAATGTCTTTAGCCGTCATGAAATCCGCACAGACGAGGAGAAGCAGCCATGGGGTAATAACCCACGTCTCACATCACCACTATGACCTCATTCCACCTGAGCCAAGCTCCCAGCTGCCTCCCAGAAAGCCTCCAGGCCAGAGACGGGTTCCCGCCGAGCGTAATCTGCGATTCCTGACGAGCTCATTGTTGTCCCCTCCTCCGCAGCCGAACTCGCCGAGCCGAGGCCGCTTACGTATGAAAAAGAAAATGCATTAGGTGTTTCATAAAAGCCCACATGAAAGAGGCGAGTCGCTCAGGTGCGGCCCCGCAGCACCTAGTCACTCGTAACGAGACGTACCAAAGAGCCAGCCAATACAACGTTCTGCTGGGAAACTTTTGGGCCTGGCATTCGTTGGTGTGGATGTTACTTAGATATGTAGCACCAACCTAGACCAGACCAGGCACCCCCACCCCATAGCAATGACACTCCTTGATGGCAGCAGCCATCCCCAGCAGGATGCAGCCACAAAAACGCTTTAGGAACAACTCAAGAAACATGAAGAACAGGAGAAGGTGCTGACCTGGCCTCCAAATTCACTAGATCCCAAACTGATCAAGTGTCTGTGGGATGATCTACAGAGGCCCCTCCCCTCAAAGCCCCCAACAACATTCTGTTGCCAGACACCACAGGACACCCTCAGAAGGCCCATGTCCATTCTCTGATGAGTCTGTCTTGGAGGCACAAGGGAGACCTACACAATATTAGGAAGGTGGTCGTAATGTTATGCCCGATCGGTGTATACTTTACAAGACTAGACCACATAATGGTAATATAATAAGTCCCTGAAATGGCTACCGTCATCTGCCATTGGACAAGTGCTGCAGACACATTTAGTCCCTCTAACAACTAAATGTCACAACAGGAAGTCAATGAATTCCAGCTTCAGTTCTTGAAGTGCTGTTTAAGCTTAAAGTCATTAGTAACAACCGAGACTGTTTACTTTGGAAATCTGGAAAATCTCTACAGAAGGTTTTTTTTTATATATATAAATAATTATTGACTTTGATTGGTAAACAGTCCCAGCTCTGCCTCTCCTCAATTACTCTTTATTGACCGATAAAACTTTTAAGCGCCTGTAAAAACTCCGTTAGATTAACTTGAGCGTCCCCACCTAATGTTTTCAAACGTAAACACATCCAGGTCGTGACAGCAGTAACGTCATTGTTAGCTCTGAGTGGAAGTCACCCGTGGTCGGCGCACACAATCGTCGAATTAGCGCATTCGTAAACATTTACAGCCCGGGGGAGGGGGGGCAAGAGGGGGTGGCTGGAAGGACTTGGACCGCGGCCACTCTCCTGTCCGCATCGCGTTTCAGGTAATGAGTAATCCCCTCGTCTCACCACTCCTCGGTCTGGTGTTGCCGCTTCAGTGAAAACACCCTTCCTTGGCAAGTGTACCCCGCTGTAGAACAAGCCTCTCTCCTATTACAAAAGGCTGGGCTTAATAAGCGTCCAGGCTGTATCAGCGCTGTATTCAATTTCCTCAGATCTTAAAAAACACCGCCGTAAAAGTAGCTGAAATTTACTGCCTTGCCCCCTCAGGTTTTCTTAAAGGGGAGATTCCCTTGTGTTGGTTCTTTTACTCCTGCCAGAAACATTGCTTTGCACTCTTCACTGGGCCTGTGGGAGAAATATGGAAATTTTACAGTAAGAAGTTTAGAAGCGGTGTAATTGGAGTTGGGCCAGGATGAGAACGCCCCCACCTTCTCGCCGTCCTGCAGCATTAAGGGCCCCAGAGCCACGTCTAAATCTGTGTGCCTCACGCACAAGCTCTCTTAATTGGACCAGGCTTTAGTCAAAAGCGGTTCATATCAGTGACTACGTATGTGTTACTCCACAGAGCACATGTTCAAGAGGTGTTATATTAAACTATGTTCTAATTTTAATGTAGTCTACTGTTCGGTATTTAACGTTTCCTACTCAAGATGCTTGAGTAGCTGTTTTTTTTTTTTTATTAATCTTCATTATCAGTTGCAGTTTTCTAGGTTTCTACGCTTGCATCGTCAAACAGTATTTAAATATGAAAAATCCACTTCACCTTCTGATGAGCGTTTGAGAGGTACCGATCTAATTGGCTGAGCTATTTACTGTGAAGCTACGGCTGAGCAGCCACTAAGCTTGTTTAGGTTTAGATCAGTTGAAGTCTTGACCGTTTGATTGTCCTGGTTGATTCGCCGACGCTAGTCACTGGCGCTAAAACCAATCCTGGTTCTTTTACAGAATTGTAGGAATTTAGTTTTGGGAATATCTGTTCTTTCTGCAACTGCAATCTGACATTATGCTACACGCAGCTTCAGCAATTAGCAGCACACAGTGAAAGGAGTCGGTTACCTAGTAGTTGAAGGTGTGCAGCTCTTCACCTAATAGCTCACTGTGGTTGCTCCTCCTTTTTCCATTACTCTCTGCATTTCAAACTGATCTGCTGTCAAAAAATACCAAAATCTGTTTTGCAGATGCATATTTGACAAACATTTCCTGCGTCTACTTCATATTAAAAGTCACCTCACATTCTGTCAGTTTAATGCTTTCGATGTGAAGCTGCAGCAGTAGGAAATATTTGGTTTGCATTAGCTGGAATCTCCAAACTCCTCGCTTATCGGTGGACGAATCCATATCCAGATATTTGTTTATAGAGATTACATTAGTAGTAGCACAATTATTGTCACTGAAGACACATTATGATGCAAATACATACATACATACTGGAAGTAAATAAATTCTTCACTGGGCCGTACGCTCAATCACCATTGCATTACCTGATTCAGTGATAGATTCACACTTCCATTTAAGCATTTAAGCTAGGCTATGCTAACACTGTTGTGGCTTTAGCTTCATTTTTTAAAACTCATAAGAGTGGTACCTGATATGACCATGAAAACAGTTACAGATACGAAAACTATTTAAGTTTGCGGTCCATTCTGCAAATGATCTCATGATGTGAAGGTTTGTCCAGCCGGTG
The DNA here is from genome assembly GCF_963514085.1 of Chelon labrosus. Classification (NCBI taxonomy): domain Eukaryota; kingdom Metazoa; phylum Chordata; class Actinopteri; order Mugiliformes; family Mugilidae; genus Chelon; species Chelon labrosus. The sequence goes on along the minus strand of NC_140351.1, from coordinate 5,910,869 downwards.
GCCGGACCCCAAAGCAGGAGACGACACCGCGTATAAAAGTCAATGAAATTGAGTTTATTCACAAAAACTCAGCTCAGGACATAAATCCCAGAACAAAAAAACAAAAACCCAAAAGGCAAACAGAAGACACTGGAAACTCCAGGAGAAACAGAAGAAAAAACTCAACTGGCTCTCCCTGGGAGGCACTGGAAGGTAGGAAAAACACAAGAGAGAAGTCCAATGTAAGGAAAAGATCAATCCTTTTAGGCGCAAGGCAAAAACCGGAGAACTAGCACAAGCCGTGACATGGGGAATTACCCGGAACTGGAGGGAAGCCACGGCCAGCCTTTTAACGAGTGTTTGATTGGAAAGTGGTCGCAGCTGTGTCACGTGTTCCCGCCAGAGTCCTGCCCAGGTGAGCCTAATGAGAGAGAGAGAGAGAGAGAGAGAGAGAGAGAGAGAGAGAGAGAGAGAGAGAGAGAGAGAGAGAGAGAGAGACCCAGGACCATAACACATGATCTCATAACTTCACACACAACTACAATCAGTAATCTGAACGCTAGCGCTCTCCATTCTTTTTATTCATCATCTCTCTTGTCTCTCGTGTAGCATGCCTCAGCTGCGTGTTGCACTTTTGTTTGTACCACGTTTAGATAATGCATGTATGCTTTATCCAGATGTGTGCATGACAGATGTATGCATCATCGTGTTCCTCCCGCTGCTTTCTTCTTCTCCTCTCCTCTCTCTTTTTCTGTCTCGATACCCAGCAGGCCTCAAGCAGATGTGTCCCCCAATATGAGCTGGGTCCTGCGAAAGGAAGTTTTTCCCTTGCTGCTGCTGCCGCCTTAGTGCTCAGCAAAGCGTCTTGAGACAATTCGGTGGCTGTTAATGGCATATAAATAAAATTCATTTGAGCTGAATATAGTTATTTGCCACTGCTACCGACTTTATTTATCATTTCAAGCAACTGTAACACTACAGTTTCACCAACAGCGTATTTCAGTAGTGGAGTTATTTATATTTGCAACAAGCCCCGAGACGCGCACGCATTATTTTTAGTAGGTAAACAGAAGAACCTCATTGACGCCCAGTTATTGATATCTGATGTCATTTTTTTTTAAGCTTGAGCCTTATTGCGATAAAGAAAAGTGACATGAAGCTGAGAAGGTGGGAGCTATACGTGCCCCTCTGGCTGTCTCTCATGACTCATGCTATCACTGATCATGATGCAACTCTCTGCAAAGTGAACTACTGCAGCAGCAGCAGATCATTACAGTGCTGGAGTACAGTAAAAAGTACAGTCTAGAACTCATGGCCTGCAGGAGTCTGTCCGTGCGAGTTTAGATCGATGGAGCATGACGAGTTCTTCTTTGTTTCTTACCGATTCGCTCTCTCCGTCGACGTCGGGAAACTTGCAGGTGTAGTACGCCGAGTGCAACAGCGCGGTGGAAGAGGGAGCCTGCCAAAGCAATTAGCCGTCAGTAGTGCCGGTTTGTGTTTGTGGGTTGAGTCATGCATGTTAAGACAACATCAAGTTACGCTGACTGACAGTGGTGCTGTGAAAAATGTTTGGCCAGGAGAATAGGAACATTAGACTGAGTGTTATCAAAACTTGTCAGTCATTTGTAAGGCTGAGGTGAGCAGGGTGAAAAGGGAAACATTTCCCGAGGGACCTGTTGGAACAGAAGCCACAGACGCTTTATTACAGGACAGAGTCATCACTCGTTTCCCATCAAATTGGAGTAGACACGTATCCGCACTGGGGACGGGAAGTACAGGGTGGAGAGAAAACACTTGACAACTGTTGATAAGTTCACCAGAAGGTAGATGTGTGCTGGATCATCTATTAAGTCCTTATCTCCCCAAATCAAACTCAAGACTGTAATTTGTTGAAACTGACTATGACTTCTTTGTCTGTAAAACTTTCCATAAAAGGCTGGTGAAATGCAGCATCAGTCAAAGCCAAACCTTCTTAATACATACGATTACACAGTGTAATTAGAGCAAACTCTTCTGGCCGCAGCCTACAAAGAACTGTACACTAAGTGTTGTTCTGGGTATTGGTTCTCCGCACATCTGGAAACGAATAAAACAAAGACCAAGGTTAGCAAAAATATGTTATTGTGTCGATGCAAGAGGGTATATGAAAAAATACCAAGACCAGGTGGCTCATATTTATGTATAGTTTGGAAAAGTGTAAGTTTATTATACAGTATGACGCTTGCAATCTCTTAGAATTAGTTGACAATAAATGATTATCATGCATAGAACACAAATTAATATATAATAAATCTGATATGTTGGTAGAAGTAACACGCCTTATTTAAATGTTAATGAGTGAGAAAAGACGTTAAAACAGGTCGTGTCTGAAGCAAACCTTTCATGTTACTGTGTTTGCGTTCCAAATATGGTTTGTGGGTCTGCAATGGCTGTCAGTTCCGTCAGTTTGGTTTCATTAAGAATCTAAAAGTATACATCTGTCTCTTGCTTGAAGTCACAATTGTTTTATGAATTAAACATCAACTCTTCCGTAATCCTCTGTCAGCAATGACTGTATCTGGGTACTAAATTTGGACCAACAAGTCTTAACCTAAGTATCCATATAGATAACCCCTACCATCGGTTACAACTCATATTATAGAAGGATAGATATGATAAATAATATAATTATAACAATAACCACACGTTTAAGGCAGAAAATAGTCCATTGAGACAGGAAATGAAGAGTGGTCTGTGGTGTTTTTAAGACTAAGGTTTTATTGGCCTGTCCATCCACCAAACCTCCTCCCAAACTTGGAGGTTGTCTAACACTGCATCCTCTTGTCTGACGTCATTATTACCAATTTTCTGACATTTTGTTTGCAATTCATTATGCGTCAGCTGTAATTGGGGGCCTTTATTTTACCTACAGACGATGAAACTTTCTCAAAAAGTTTCACTGATGGCCTCAAGTAGATCAGAAGTTTGACGAGCTAATACGGGTAGTTGGACTTCCTGAAGAGAATTTAAGCCCTCCATTGCAATCCATATTATGGGAAATGGATTTGATATGAAGTCAATTTAAATGTTTCATTGGACCGTCCATCCACCCAGCCTCCTCCCTAGGAGAACTTTGAACCTGCTCAATACCGCAGCTGACATCCTTCAATCATAATTACTACTGTGGTATTTTTTTGTTTAACATTTTAGCATTTCTTGAGCTGTTCTGACATTTTATCTACAGCACATGATACATAAGCTTATCTACAAGTGATGAAACGTTCTCAAGAAGTTGCCCTGATGGCCTCAAGTAGGTCAGAAGTTTTGCTTCTGACCTACAGGAAATGAAGAGTGGTCTCCAGTTTTAAAAGACCAGTGTTTCATTGGCCTATCCTCCATCCACCCAACCTCCTCCTTAGGAGACGTTTGATATGACAAGATAGGTCTTAATTTATTGCTGTGGGGAAATGTTCACTTGAGGAACTAAGGACTGTTGAGGCTGTTTAACACAGCAGTTGACAATCCTTCCATCATAATTACTATTTTGGTATTTTTTAATGTAGCATTTTAGCTTTTTTAGCATTTCCCAGAAATGCAGCTACCAATTTTCTTCCATTTTATCTATTTTGTCAGTCATCATGATGGGTAAGCTGTTGTTTTTTTTTTTTTTTTAGCTAGTACGTCAAGAAGCTGCATTGATGGTCTCGAGTAGCTCAGAAGTTTGGCCATAACAGCAACTTGGACTTCACGGAGAGGCTTTAGGCCCCGCCCACTTAAGCTAATTAATCAAATCTCTGCTTTTCTAGCAGCTATGTCCATGACAAATTTGTATAACCAATGCCACCCTCTTAATAAAACGTTTTTTTTATTAGGGCAGTCTGGCACAAACAGTTACTTAGGTAAACATTATGGAAATACTGTAACAATAACAACTGAGTTTGAGGATATGAGTCAGGTAGTGAGGTAGTTCTTTTGACAGCCTGTCTGTTACCTCCAGTCAGTGAGGCCACATCTGTATTTGTGCACACAATTTAGATTTCCAGCTCATTCTCACTCAATGATTATAAAAAGAGGTATCATTTTTTTTTAGTCTTTACCAAGGGGACTAAGAGCATAAAGCCCCATTAGTCTCGTTAACTGCCTCTGTAAAGCGTTCAAACCACAGGGCTGAATGTGAACGATGCAAGTTCAGAGCTTCTCCTTTTAAAACCAGCTGAACTTTTGCTTGCGGAGAGAAATGGGACACTGGGGCCAGGCGAGGGCCACCTTCCATCATGGGCCCATCGTTAAAGAATCCCCCCTCGCTAATGCACGCATACGGCAAGCGCTCGAGCAGGATGTTGGTGCTCTTTCTTCCTCACAGCATGGGCAAACAACCGGCCTGAGCCTTTTTTTCAGTCGGCACGACAGCCTCCGACGTCCAGGGAGCTGTTACTCCGGCAAGTGACTTTTCTTTCCGGTCGTTTGTGGAAATAATGGCAGACAGAGGCCAATACTCCACAGTGGCCGGGGCCTGTTATTCCTAGCAACCGCCTGAGCTGCTCAGGACATTAGTCAGAGTTTTGGATGCTTATGAAGCCTTGAACTCTTGAGTTCTTCTGGGAGGGGATTTTTCAGTCTTTACTTTTAGGAATTAGATGCATATTAAAGTGATTTATTCACTCAATACCACTTGATTTGTAATGAGCAACGTCTCAAGGCCATGATTAAAACAAACTTCGTCATATTGATTGGCTGTTGAAACGTCTCTTCGACACTATTGTGCAAGATTTCTGTTTTGCTGCCGTCAATATGTTCTTATATATAATGAACACACAGCAATCAAGTATTATCAGCCCTGGTGTTAGCATTGCAACTCTAACAGAGATTTCTTTCAGCGCACCTTCTAGTTTGGCTCACTGCAGAATTTCCAAAAACTGTAAATTGCAGTCCGCTAATGAAACATGCAGAAGTACCATTAGCCTTTCAACAGCACTTCAAGCCCGCCGACAAGCAGCATGCCAACCGTCTGAGATTATCATTTATTAACAGGCTACTGACAATACGAATCAGCCTCCTTAAACTTTAACAGGGGCTCTTTCTTGTGTGGCCTTGTATGATCGTTGAAGGTATTTTAGGAAACATGTGCCTGTGGTATTTACCTCTAAGTAATGCATCAGAAACCGTGCAGCTCCGGGAGTCCGGCTTCTTTTTGAGGCCGCTGGGGGCAAGATTAGAGCTGTCAGTTTCTGCGTTTCAATACTAAAACTGTAGATACAGTGGTTTCCAAAATGACTACGATTCAGGGTGGGCGTGACTATACGTACTATGGATGTGTGCTTATGTCAAATTAAGTACGGATAAGCCTTGGGACTTGCTAAAGTGTATTGTATATGTTTGCCTTTGCCTACAAGCATTATTTTCCACTCATTCACTTATTAAAATATACATAATGTATATTTCTGCCCGCATGTGTGTGTCTCACCTCCCCGTTTATGCCAACGGACCTGGACAACGTCCTGTGTCAGATTGGTTTACTCTGACTTCCTGGTTCCTCCCTACATTTTTAAGCTAGTTAGCTAATTAGCTAGCCCTATGTTGTCTGAGTGTCAGCAGCCACTGGTCGGACCACTGCCATCATCAGGACATCTGCCTAAAAGCTATCCGAGGCAGATGTGTTGTGTCGTGAACAGCCAGTCTCGGTGGTCTTTGAGAATCCGATCGCTGGGAGTGTTTTAATCATAGTCTTTTGCGATTTGTGTCCAGGATTGGGGCCAGGCTTTATTTGATTTGATGTCTAGTTTTTTGGGTGCTTCTCCCTCCTGTTTATACAGTGTTTGGTCCATCTTTAAGAGAGTAGATAGGGAGATTTTTGTTTTAGCTTAGAGAGCAGAAGTTCTATTTATGTTGAGTAGCAACCATCGTCCACCATTGCTCCTCTTTTTTTTTTAATTCATATATTTGTTTTGTTTGTTAAATCTGCTCACAATAAAACCATCCATCAACCATTTCTGATAACCTGTTGTCATCTGTTTCCTTTTACGGTACTTGCACTTAACCTTGGCATGCTATGTCGTAACTATCTACTATTGATTAGTAGATAAGGCCTAACTGTAATTACTCATAATAAAACCAAGCGAGATATTTTATTTAAAAGTAAACTGCATACTTGTATTAACCAAGATAATTCTGTCAGTTTTGTATTGAGGAAACTTGAGGGAACTGTATATTTAGCATAGCATAGCATAGCAAAGCGTTCTTTTTTAAAAAATTCTCTTAGTTTATGTGATGTAAAGGGTGAAACTGCTCAGACTAAAACAAAAAAAAAAAATTGCAGTGCATTCTGTGCAGGCTATATTTCTATTCCCATTTTTACAGACGCATAAATAAATCTTCTTACACAGTCACACAGCCATGGTGGAGACCCACCGTCCTTTTGGCGGGACACACACACACACACACACACACATACAAAAAAAGACAAATAACATAAATCAGTCCATTTTAAGGTGGGGTCTTGGTTTAAGGTTAGGGTTGGGGTTAAGCAAGTAGGTGCTACGGTTAGACAAGTCTCCAGAGGATGAATGTATGCCTATGTAGTGTCCACTTAAATGATGGAAACACAGCTGTGTGCATACTTACTGTATATTACTCATGTTGCGGCAACATATACATCTGTTTATACAGTCAGATTAATGGGACTCACCACCCAGTTTAAGATAAGGATAGTAGTAGTTGGGCTCAGGCTAAGCTGGGAAAGTAGTTGCAAAGGATAAGACTACAAGAAATCAGGATACAAATTCAATTCTGAGGTATTTGACTTGAAGAATTTCTATTTTTCTATTCTTTTTCTTTAAATAAGAGTTCTGGCTATGAACTACCTTTTTTAACATTAGGATTTCACATCATAAGATCAGATTGGGCCCATGGCTACTATTGCATGCGAGTTTCACTAAAAAGTGACCCTCCGTCTATTCAGATCGTTAACAACACACACAACAGCTCCAGATTTGAAAAATGGTAAACGGTGCGCAACAGCTGCACTGTTATTATTGTTTGTATTTTCAAAAAAAATCGTGAAGAGAACAAATATCTCCAGTGTGAATAACTGTCCCATAATAAAGAGTTATGCATCTTGCAGGATGCTCTTTAGCCGTGTGAAGAATGAGCATATGTGTGTGTGTGTGAGTGTCAGAAGAGTTCAGGAAAGTGTATCGAGTTAACAAAGAGCTCCAAACTCCATCCGTCTTACTTGTCTTCAGCAGTGATAAGGAGTCCAGAGCAGCCTCGGCCGCGTTCATCATCACCGTGTTTGTAACATTTGTACATATTTCGGGGGCGGCGTAACCCGATGCATGTACTGTACGCCGCAGCAGACGCTCGTGAGGGGGGGCAGAGCGAAGGACTTCGGTGGCAGCGCCTGTCCTCCGGAGTGAGCTCTGGAGAGGCGGCTTTACGATTGATTTACAGTCTGTTTGACCCCATTAGGCCCATGAGCACCTTTGTATCCACAGCTCGGGGGAATGTGTGTGTGTTTATGTGTTGCAGGGGGATAGGAAGAATGAAAGAAAGCGGGGAAGGGGTGTGGGGGAGGGTGAGGAGCGGGAGGGGGGGTGAGATGATACAGGAGGCTTCCAAGGCCACTGCAGAGCAGGGCTCTGAGCGTTGCATCAGGCCCATGTTTATTTCATAAACACTCTCCCCAGCTGTCAGTCTGCTAGAGATCGTATACGCTCTCCATCGCACCCCCACCCCACTTTAGCTAACCCACCACGGTAAATAAGCAGCCACACACCTGCAAAACCGGTGTCCTCTCATGAAACGGGGAAAGGCTGCCTAATAACAATAATAAAAAGCTTCTTCCAGCTGAGGTATACAGATACCAGATTTCCCGCTTTGCCCTGGAATTTAACGCGCCTTTTTCTTTCTTTCTTTTTTTTTTTTTTAAATCATAGTTTCCTGTCTCCAAAACGTGGCCAACGATGTATTATTAGAGTCAGAGAGGTCAGAACTCATGTCCAGATGAGAGGTCAAAGAGGCACATTAGCCCCTAATACAACGGCTAAGCATCAATCAGCGTGGCCATACTTCACTCTGCTCCCCTCGGTATCTAGCGATGAGAGACGTATGACGGGGGCGGATATAGAGGTCTAAAGGCCCCCCCCCCCATCCCCCTGTCACCGTCCCGTGGGTCCCATCACCCTCTGCACTCATGTAGAAAAACTCCCAAAAAACAAATGCTTGGATCTTTGCCCCGAGGCCAAAAAAAAAAACCTATTGACTGTGCATCTCCTGTATTTATTTGGCGTTCATTCATACCCACACCAAGCATTATTATGACATATCTGCCTCTTTGCACTCCCCGTGTGTGTGTGTGTAACTTAGGCTGTGCTGGTTCTGCACACTGCCTGCTGGTCTTATGTAAATAGAGCTGTCAGCCACTTGTTATGGCCGGGCTGGGAGTCATCAGGAGGCCCTGGCAGCCTCTGGGTCCCTGGCCTCCATGTGATTCATAGCTGGCTGGGGGACAAGGGAAGGGGGGTAAGTTCAAGTCTGCCCAAATCCAAACAGTGAAAGAGGAAAGGAGGAGGAGGAGGAGGAGGAGGAGGAGGAGGGGATGTAACAGAGGAGAGGAAAATATGGTGCGTGTAAGGGAGGGTGGGATAGAGTGGTGAAGGATGATGGAGCGAGGAGACACTTTGGGTGGATTGGCAGTTTGTAAGGAGACAAGTGCTGCAGAGGAGTTTGGGTACGTTGAGCTGCGGATGAACTCACCGAGTTTGGGCTTCCTTCGCCGTCTCCCCCTCCTTTTCCGCTCTCAGTCACTGTCACTCCAATCATCATGGCGGTTTATCCTTCCTGCACTCTTGGCCTCATTATTTTCTCTTCCTGCATCTCTCCCTTATTTTGCCTCTCCCTCCCCTTCCTCGGCGCATTGATTGGCATGAACCAATTTCTAAAACTTTAATTTCCACTAAACCCCAAGGAACACATTGCCTCCAACTATTCTCATGTTTGACTCAAAGTTGCCGTGCAGTGAGGACTCATAATGATACCGAGGAATGGATTTCATGGCAGTATTTGAATATTATAAACATTAGCTGGAGGTGAATTTGGGCTCGGTTGCTGAACATCCCCTTAATTGCTACATAGCTGAATTTTTTCTTTCTGGGACCTAAATTATGAACCAGCAGACCTAGTGAATTAATAAATAATGAACTTCTGGATTAAAATAATTGAGTATCAAGAATTCTATACAGGCAGTGTCCCCGGGCAGCAGTGGTATTGTTGTTAACTCCATCACTTTGCTGATTAAATCATGAGCCTCACTGAATGTAATTGCATATGACCAGGCATGATTTCTGCTGAGCTGCAGAGCATGCATTGTCACTGATACGCTGCTTCCCCGTGCAGTATGCATGTATTTTATTAAGTGGCGATAGTTGATGCAGCTGCATATGAAATTTGTCTACAAAATATGTTGATGTACGTGATCATATAGATTTTTCATCCAAAAGCTACTTGCACACAATATTTTATCAGTCCATGTATTTGAATTTCCTTACTGCAGGACAGGTGTGTACCTCCCCAGATGTATAACTACGCTTTGCAGCGTCACAGACCGCAATTCTGGTTTAGTATTTCCGGCTGCTTCTCCATCTCTGCAATTTTCCAATTGATTGTTTTGGATCAATAAAGTTGGAACACATCGGGGAAAGGTTAACCGAGGAGGTGTGGAGGCTCAGACATTTGTACGACTTGACTTTGGCGAAAGTTTCAGTCGCCATTGTTTAAAGTGAAGCAGGAAGTAGAAACAAAAATGAACCCGACTGGCAAAAAAGACACCGCGTCGACTAGCGTTTGGGTGGGGTTTTCTTTTACAGAGAGAGCCAGACTGACGAGCGCACGAGTATAAATGGCTTGCACCCGCGTAGGTTACGCCATTTATGTCCCGGGGAGGTATAAACCGCACACTCAACAGGTCACTAAGGAGAAATAATCTGGACATAAGGAGAGTGTGAATCTTTTTCCAGTTAGACTCAGATGAAGGAGCGCGATCATAGAGCAGAGTCCCAAATGGAGGTAGGAGATAGGGACAGGATCCAGAGTAGTGCAGCCGCCGGTGGTGTTGGAGCAGATTAGGACTTCTCCTGTGACACGTCGTGTTCCACATCTCCTCTAAGGTGCAGATGTGGAAGACGACAGCTGCACGACACATGTTCCCAAAAGCAGAGTGACAGAATTGCAATGAATGCAAAAAACAAAGACTTAGGAGTGATTGGGAACACTGACACTATGAGAAAAAGTAACAAGGAGAATGGGATAGCATTAATACATGTTTAACTTTTACCAAAGCTTCATTTGATCATACAAGTAAAAGCTCTTCATTTCAGAAAAGTTACATTTAACATTAAACAACAGCCCCATCATTGGAGACATAAAATCAGAGGTTTAAAAGGGAACATTGACTTCCTTCACAAAAAATAATTGTACCCTGCTAACTAATACGTTTGGTGCAATATCGGTTCACAAAGGTGTCAAATTCCTCGTCTCTGATTTGTAAAACAAGTAAACATATAAATCAAATCAATGAACATAGCTGTATTTAACGTATAGTGAAAAAACAACGTCACTCTTCGGAAATTGAAAAATACATTAAATGTATTTAAAATGTTTTAACTGAATAAAAAAAAATTTGCACTAATCAATATATTTTTATTTAAGTGGGAAATTAAGTGGGAATGAATTAATTATCCACGTACATATATCATGACAGATGTCGCTGCTAGTGGAAAACCCACGAGAAATCTTCACCTGTCTCATCGGTACGGAGGTTTTTATTGTTTTTCAGCCAATTGTTTTGGTTGGACAATTAAAAACGGCCATGGTAGCCACTTCGGAACCAATGGAACCGTTCATTCATTCATTGATTTTCTGTAACCGCTTGTCCTCTGGAGCCTATCCCAGCTGTCATCAGGCGAGAGGTGGGGCATGCCCTGGACGGGTCGCCAGTCTATCGCAGGCCAATTTAGAATCGGTGGGAGGAAGCTGGAGTACCCGGAGAGAACCCACGCAGACACAGGGAGAACATGCAAACTCCACACAGAAAGGCCCCAGTCAAACCCAGAAAGTTCTTGCTGTGAGGCATCAGTGCTAACCACCACTCCACTGTGACATCCCCAGTGGAGCCACATTTTCTTTAAAATACCTCTGAATGAAAAATTAAAATGTCATGCCAGCAGCTCATCGCCTGGTTTAACTGGTCACTACTTTGCGAACTTCAGCAGCTAAAAAGCTAAGCAAATGAATTTTGGACTAAAGCGTTGCTCCACGGCTGCTAAACTTCTTATGTTGCTCCTAAGTGGCGTAAAACAACAATTACTGCTGCTTTTATACATGTTTTTAACAGTTTTTAATGAGTAAATGATGCAAAGGAGAAAACATTATCAATATTGATACCAATTCTGGAACATCCCATCCCTCATTATGTTATTTTTCTTTCCCAACCAGTAATTAAAATATGCATCATTACAGTAAAATGACTGTGCACTATGAATATGACCTTCCACTGGTGCTTGAAGCAAAAGAAAAATGCATGTTCCTGCCTTGACCCAGACTCCTTATCGTGCTCATACAACAGCTCTGATGGCTATCAGCATTTCAATTATATCTTTGTGAATATTCAATTTGGCATGATGGTCAAAACAACCCACTTTATCTCCCTTCAGATAGAATTAAGTCCCAAAACAGGCTCAGAGAAACTCTGCTGTTTCTCATTATTCCCCATGATGATAAAATAAGACTTGTGGAGCATGCGTGTGTGTGTGTGTGTGTGCGTGCGCGCGCGCGTGGGTGGAGATAGCAGATACCGCTTAAATTGATTCTTCTGCCAATTGATGAAATGAAGACGGCGATAATCAGCCTCACCGACTGAGCTTCTGGAACACGGGGCGCGCGTTATGTCTGCGACCGACGCAACACGCGAGTTCAAAGAGGGATGAATTTGCAGAAGAAGGGGTTTATCTGGCGCGTGTTGAAGTGTTCTTGGGCTGATAACTGCATCAGATACCCTGTTGTTATCCCACCGCCGTAGACGCTTGAATTCTGCAAGCTGAAAATGAGCATGAAGATGTCAGATGTAGCCTTGAAGAAGTTTTGCTGATGCGATAAAAAAAAATAAAAAAAACGAGGCCCCGGGGGGAAATTCGTAACATTAATAATCACATTAGAATATGAGTGTTACATGTCAGCAAAGTATCTGGAGATTGCAGCTGTTTCTTTTTTTTTTCTTTTTAGTGTGTATTTATTTGTTTTCCCACTTTCTCTTCGTGGAGACTCGCAGCCTCGACTCTTTCCACTGTCTCCTTCTGATCAGCCTTATACAGCAGTGGAATAAATTTGGATTAATTGCGGCCCCAGTGCCAGCCAGCTCCGCTCCACTTCGGGCTCGGTGACTGCCGGGATGCGAGCAGAAAAAATCATCTGCCACCTCTTCCCCGCACTGTATATCCCTTGTCATTGCGCCGCAGAAGTCTTGCCCGCTAAAACAGAGGTAATTAAATCTCCCCGCTCTCATTAAAAATACAGCTGTCTACCACCGAGCGCCACGGCTCCACTAAGCGAATGTAAATTTTCATTTCATGGTGCTGAGAGAGAGGGAAGCTGTTCTCCGGCAGAAACCGTGCCCCTGCCAGTGCCGTGCAGAATAACTGCTCCCTTGAAATAACCGTCCTTTTGTTTCCCACAGAATTACATAGGGAAACGGCCCGTGTGTTATATAATTTGCGGATTAGGTGCAGTCACGGGTCTCTCGGTTACCGCTGGGAACACTGAGGCTATTCAGGTGTCCTTTTTTCTGTGGAGTGAAAAGGTATACGGCGGGATTTAGAGATGTTAACTGATTTTTAATTGGCTTTTCCTATTAAAGGGCTCAGATGCTCTTCCAAGATTAACACTGGGGAACCTCTGCGAGGTTACCCACGAGTTGACATGCCATGCACATTTCCTCTCCATTAAGGAGAAGAATGGTTTTGCTGATTTTTAAAGATTGGACTAAATTAAATGCTGCGCTCCCTGCGGAAGTGCGATGCGCTGAGCTAGGAAGTCACTTGGATTGACTGAACTTTAATGGTGAGTCCTCTTTACAAGGTTTCACGCTGTTGCAGTCGGAATACTAAGCACAAGAGACGCAGAGCATGGAAGCCAAAGCAAAAGGTTAACCCTACAAACAAGAACAAATATGAGACATATGACACTGTTTTCCCATGAGCACACGAAAGCAACGTACATTTGCGTTTCCCCGTGTTTCTGCAAACACTAACTATTGTTCCAGATTCAACGATGGAAGTAGCGTAATGTTGTTATAGGCTAGTGCAGAAAGCAAGGAGAATTTGGAAGTCAATGGGAAGACACAATCAGACATGAGTTTGCCTGGGGTGCTTCCCAGAGCTTTATCAATCTGACTAATAGATGTACAGAGATTAGAGGGGGAAAGGGTGAGACTGGAGGGAAGTAACATGGAACAGTTGTTTTGAGACAGCTGAAATCAGCACACACATCCCCAAACACAGTGTATTGGTCAGAATTTGGTGAATGGCAACTTGTGGATCAAGCCAGTGCAGGACGTTATCTTCTCATCAGGACACAGGTGGTAAATTTGGGTATTCAGGTATTAACAGAACAAAACACCTGCTTTTTTGAGACGCCTGTTGCAGTAATACACGTCTGCTAGCTTAGATAGACTTGTTTTTATGCCGAGCCTTAGCTTGATTTTAAGCAAGAGTAAAAATCAGAGGACAGAACGACAGGACCTGGAAGGATTCTTTAATGTTTTCATTGCTCCTGAACACCTAAATGCTTCTGCATTTCGAATTTGGCTCACTAGCCTACCTAGCTAATCAAACCATCGACACGCCTGTGAAGATTTGAGAGAAAATGGTCATTTGTAGCTCCTCCTCTAAACTGCGTAAAACAAAATATCGAATTTCTGTCCACTCCTCTCACCAGTGGTTGCCCTAACCCACCTGCCTTGGATTTGTCGTGTCTCTGCGAGGTTTAAGTTCATCAGACCCTACTTAGTTAATGTCCCTTATAATGGAGCCTCTAGTATCTGGCTACTTTAGTCAGGCTAGTGTACAACTTTGCATCAGACACTGCTTCTGTAATGTGGAGTTCCCCAGAGATCATATTAGGGCCCATTTTACTCTCCATAAAGCTTAAATAGAACGAAAACTTCCTTGATAATCAGTTGCCTGCAAACCAGTGTCTCCTTTTGTTTGTACACAAATGACATTCAAGAATATTTATCAAACCCTTTCTTGTAGTTAAGTCAAGATAAAACCAGAGTCTTGATTTTTTCGCCTTCATTCATGGATCCGAAACAACCTTGTCATCTCAAGTCTACACAATCTTGGTGTGATGTTTGATGAACCATAAATTCTGACGATAATATTAGGAAAGTGAATCGATCCCATCGCCAAATATATGTATGGCATGGGCTCAAGTCCCCATTTTGATTACTGGAGTTATTCCCATTCTCCGTTTCTCTGCATTGTCGCCCCTCAAGTAATTGCCATAGAATGGCCCCCCAAAAAAGTGAATGAAGTGTTATGCATAGGTAATGATGACAGTCGAAACCTTTTCCCACAAGTGTTCCATGGTTTTAAAAAAGGGAATAAGATTATCACCGCCTGAATCAACTATGGTCAAATAAGGAGATTTCATTGCCTATATCTGGCATTGAGTCAGAAAGCAGGGATGCGGCAGGTTGCTGAGCTCTTGCGGTAAATTTTGAGATTTCATTTCACTTTCATGGCAAGGGCACGGGGTCTGAAGATGTGCCTACCCCTTCTGTCAATCATCCGGGCGAAAACACCAGAGCAGATCTATAATTCAACTACAGGGGAGCTCATACAATTCATAGAGGCCGGTGTTTTCTTCTATTTTTTCCCCCCTCCATTTTATTTTTATATATATATTTTTTTTCTTTTTTGGCTTCTTTCCTCCTCAGTGTTGAACCGTGTTGCATGTACTCTTTAATTTCACAGCCAAGGCTTTCACCTGACATCTTGACCACCCGTCTTCACCTTTTTTCTTAGACGGCAGAGCAGCATAGATTTTGGCAGCACAATTCAATTATTTCACCGGTTTGGGGGTGTTGTGGAGGGTAGATGGGAAATAAGTGCTCACTTCAATTCCTCCTGCCTTCCACTAATTTTCAAAGAAGGCGTTCCAAAAACATCTCGCTCCACTGGTTTGCCATTTAAACCTGTCAGGGGGACTCCCGTGATAAATCATCACGTCATGTTGATGGTGGCGCCCTGGTGTTGGAAGACCCCGCAAGACGTTTCAGCTTAAGAGAATAGAGCGCACTGTCTGTGTAGGAAAAGTCAAGTATTAAGACCGTGTGAAGAATGTGTTGATTTGCAAGAGCAGTCTCTTTCTCAGGTGATTCATACTGGAGAGAGTCAGCATTTTCAAGACGCAGTGCAAAACAGGAAATGAAGGAGAACATTATGTCAGCGGTTTATAGGTGTCAGCATTTGGACAAATATCAAGTGCAATTGGGATACATTAACTGGAGCCCAACTTTCTCTCTCTCATTCCCTTTTTCCTAAAACTGCTTTTTACCCTCCAAGTTGAGTGCATGAAGAGTTTTTTTTTTTTTTTTTTTCCTGTTAGGTTTTACTGCTTAGGTTTCATCAGGGTAATGCTGGTTAGGTGAGACAACACCACGGCCACACACTTAGCTTTCTAAACAGCGGGAATATGTCTCTGTCTCTGTGTGAGTGTGTCTCTCTCTCTCCCTCTCTTTGCCCTGCAGAGCACGTAACATGGAGTCCTCCCAGCTGAATTACAGGAAAATGCCTGCGACTACCTACCACAGGCAAGTTATTTTTAAGGCCCGAAACCAATGTTCTAATGTCATCGTACTCAACCATGACACCTAAAAAGAGCCACTAGCGAGGGCTGTGGGACGAGTTGGAGAGCTGGTAGAATACTTATACAGAATACTGATGAGGTAGAAAAACCACATGAATATGTGCAATTTCATACAGTGTGTTTTTTTTTAAATTTTTTATTTCATAATCTGTGTGTTTTCACATTTTTAATTCAATTCTGTGCAACGCCGAAGGGATCTGGACCGTGTCCCTGCTCATGTTGGCCACTCTTCAACACGTACACCGATCAGCCACAACATTAAAACCACTAAAGGAGAAGTGAATAGGAGTATTCTGCTGGGAAACTTCTGGACCTGGCATTCATTCATGTGGATGTTATTTAGGCATGTAGCACCCACCTAGACGAGACCAGACACCCCCATCCCATAGCAATGACACTCCTTGATGGCAGCAACAATAACGCTTTAGAAACAACTCAAAAAAACACAAAGAACAGCACAAGGTGTTGACCTGGCCTCCAAATTCACTAGATTCAAACTGATCAAGTATCTGGGGATGATCTACAGAGGCCCCTCCCCTCAACCCAAAGACCCCCCACTAACAACATTCTGTTGCCAGACACCACAGGACACAGCCCATGTCCATTCTGTGATGAGCCACAACTGTTTTGGAGGCCTTCACAATATAAGAAAGGTGGTCATAATGTTATGCCTGATCGGTGTAGACTGTACAGAGATATCTATTCATACCTGGCAACTGACTTGCATTACCTTGCTCCAAATCAAGCTCTACATATGACATGATAGAAACTAAAACTGTCCTTTCCCTACTGCTGCTGCAGTAGCTTCCTTATGTACACACAGGAAGGTCTGGTGCAAATACATTTAAGCGTATTTACAATGCATATCATCACATCTAAATGCAACTTTGCAGGTTAAGTGTCCTGGAGGCTTTGGACTTTTGTTTATTTTCGTATATTTGCCCGGCTGAGATCTGGAATGAAGACATTCCATCTTACATATTGGTTGCGGCAGATCCCGTATCTATGCATGACACGCGCAATTGCCCTTGAATTACCGCAGTGAGGGCGCGATGATATCTAGACGTTAGACGCTCCGTTGAGGCGCCGGCGAATTGTGCGAGGCTCAATGTTTGATGATGGAGCACTTTGATTAATCAGCAGAGGCTGGTGGGGAGACTCCCCGGCAGTAAAGAGTAACCAGGGAGGCGTCTTGAAAGGCAAGTGGTTTCACTTCAATGCCTTCTGACTTCCGTCTAAAAAAAAAAAAAAAAAAAAAGGCGGCAGGAAAGGGACAATCAGTACTTTATCTCCTCCCGGCTTCCGTTTCAGAGAGGAGAAAGGCAGGTGCCAGGTGTTCAGAAAGCCGGAGCGTTATGGAAGTGACGCTCCAGAGTTGACCCCGCTGAACTCTGTCTTTATGAAAAGCCACGGAAAGCCTCCTTTATGATCGCGGCACTCGGGGCCTTCAAAGAGCTCACCCGCATCGCTTCTCTCCCGTCAGTCTGCTGCCGTCAGAAGCTCGCGGGGTACGCTGTAATAATTATTTTCCTAATTCAAACAGCAGACCATATTGAGAGGGGGATGTAACAAATTGTTTAGCTGAGGTATGCACAAAACTTCCCTCTCTGCACATGCCCCAAAAGGCTGTTACATAAACACCACCCAATATCAGAAAGTAGCTTTGGGGGGCTTGATTCTCTGTTTTAACTTTTCCACGACTCAAGGCGGTATATCACATTTCAAGGTGCACATATTTATCATGTGGAGGCCTAGTTTGATTTTCTCTCTCTTTTTTTTTTTTTCATCCCTGTGCAGTTTCAGAGAAAAAAAAAACAGCCCCAGTGTTTGAACAAGCAAAAACAAGTGGCTGTACTCTGGCAAACCACGTAATCTCGGAACGTATTTCTCCAAACAAAGGCTGGTCCAATACCATCCCTCTGTGGCTTCTCAATGGTTTATGCATCATCCACCTCGATCCCTGCAAAAACACTGGGAGCCTCGGGGCTATTTTCAGATTTCCCAAATTTCCTTGAAGGGATACAACACTTAGCGGTCAAGAGCAGCCTCTCTCGCTCAGCTGTGTTTGTTTGTGCAGGTAACATCTGCGCCGATTTTGGTCGCTGATAGCTAAGATTAGACGCGGGACACACAGTACATTTGCAGCCTTCACCCTCTGCAGATTTGGTGAAATCTGTGTGGGCGGGCCATAGCGCCGCAAAAAAGCAAAGCAACACAACTTCATCTTAGAGGGATTCTTAAAAAATATTTTAGACATTTCTGATGTTACTTCAAATGACAATTAAAACCTAAAGTCTAAGATCATTTTATATTTGTAGATGCAGTTTTATCTGCTGTCAGTTACGCCTGAATAATGATGTGTGTTGCAGTGTATTTTCTATTTGCATGTTTGCTTTCATGTCTTGTTTTCTGCACAGAATCCATTCACCAGCCCACCAGAATTAAGCCAGACTGGGACTATGTTGGACTAAAGTAAAGACATGCATGAATTCACACCACTCCCAGCGCTAATAATGTCCAATGGCTTCAAATTAAATTGCATTTACTTGTGATAAACTCACCGTGAAGCCTGGGTGTAATTTCTTCCTTATGGATTTTAAACACAGGTCACAGCGTCTTAATGAATAAACTTCTTAAGTGAATATTTTTACCTTATGCATGCTAAGCTAACTGCTCTGTTTGTCAACAGGGGTATCAATCACCATAATAACGATGAGCAATTAGCTCTGATGCAGTCCCAATCTGCATGGATACATCGTAAACCATATTATTTTCGTTACTTATTTTCTCTGATCATATATTACCATCATTTCTCAGTGCTTTGAGGAAGGAAGGTTTTAAAGAAGCACTTTTGATATATCTGCTCCGGCTGATCTAGTGTCACTCTGTGCAATACAGTAGGCAAACATATTTACCACATAGTAGCTCAAAACGTCATGTGTTTTCCTTATATGAAGAAAATGGAATTATATTCAACGTGTTATTACAGTAGGAATGGAGTCAGAGTTAGGGCAAGGCTCGACATATGCTAAAAAAAACTTCACATATTTTATATTTAGCCTTGTGTTCTGTGTTTTGGCTCACTAGCCTACCTAGCTAATCAAAACCATCTACACGCCCGTGAAGACTCACAAGAAAATGGTCATTTGCAGCTCCTCCTCTAACTTGCATAAGACAAAATGAAAAATAAACTTCATATGTTTTATATTTAGCCTTGCGTTCTGTATCTGGGAGCTAAATATATGACTTCTGAGCAGCTAAATGCGGTAAGCACACAGTTGCTGACATGGCACGTACGGATTTACAATGACTGTGGTAAATTTACCACCGTAGCAGAGGCTAGCTCATAAAGCTAACTCATATGAGCAGTAGTGTGGTGTACATCCTAAGCTCTGCATTGGTGGACGCTGTCCCTTTAAGAGAGAGTGTTTTGCAGCGGTTTGCTCGGGAAGGAAATAGAACTACAGGGAAAAATGCCCGCGGCGGTTCATCAGTAGCAAGTACGCAAACTTTAGACTTGTTCTTTGGATTCTGTACCTGGAACAGTAGGTGTTTGATGACTTCTGCGAAATGCATTCTGGGACACAAGTTACCTCCTGTTGCATCCTTGATGAAACTGGCATGCAAAAACGCATCCAGGCATTGTTGCCTTATTTTAATTGGAACAGTACTTAGAGCGAGGGATGAAGTTTCACAACAACACAAGTAGAGACAAGAACACATATTGTTCTTGGTTTGTGATCAACCTTTTATTGGCCCTCTGATTGGTCTGCTGACCACCAATCACCAGGGTTCCTACCATTGGTTCCACTGTTATGTGTTACTGTTGCTAGATTGAACAAACAATAGCAATGATGGGATCCACTCCCATGGAAAAATGTTGAAAACCTGGAGCGTTAGCGCTGAAACTCGTCAACTACACGTTTTTTCAAGCGTGGTGTGAAGCAGAGGAAATAACCACACATAAAAACTGGTCAAAATAACAGTAAGTCTCCAAATGTCTGCCAACGTTAGTACAGTTACTTGCCTCAGCATCACCTCTAGACTCTATAATTAGAGTTTTATTTGTTTTAACGGGAATGGACACCTGGTTGTTGTTTGTCTACCCTAGCAACAGTAACATGTTGAGTTGGGAGTGGATAGGAGGCCTCTGGTTGGTGGTCGGCAGACCAATTAGGAGGACACCAATCCAAATTCTTGTCCTCGGCAGGCTTTTCATTTCTAGTCAGCAACTGTAAAAAAAGTAAAAATTTCATTCCAGTCTCTTGATGTTTTTCAATATTTTATTGCCTGCAGACAGGCAGCTACTGAAACTAAGTACGTGCAGATTTATTATGGCTGAAATTATTGTACCTGCTCTTGTGATCAAATCTCCACTGGAGTACTGAGAAAGTTTTGTTCATCTGTTGCTCAGCTGTCACTATGTCGGACGAGGGCGGCGGGAGTAGGTGGGGGTGAGGGGGGAGGCTTTTTTTCTATTGCAGACCCGGACAAAACCTGAAACGAGAGCTTGTAGCTCTGTCAAGGCTCCATCACCCAGGTGTGCCAACAAAAGCTCCAACAGATCCAACCAGTGACCCCTGGGAAAGGTCATGTAAGACTCCAATCTAAATTCCTGTCTGACAAAACCCTTAAAAAGCTGCATGAATAGGCTGTCCATCCACAATGCGGCGCCCGAAAAGACTATTCAGCCAGCCTCAGTTGAGACATTTTGGAATGTCTCATTCTTTTGGAAAAAGGTGGAGCTAAAGTGGGTTAAAGTTTCAAAAATTAACTGCAGTCCCAAACTACTGTAGGTAGCTAACTGGCTTTGCTAACTGGCTTTTGCATGGCACTGCCGTCAAGGCCTCAGTGCAGGGCTGCCAGAGAAAGCCCCGAGGAGGGGTATTATTCTGGGCTACATACTGGCTCAGAGGTGCCCACAGCTTGTCCCTCGCAATTATTCAAAGTGTGACGGCGTGGTAGGGTTTGGTATCAGCGGAGTGCAGACTCCCTTCTCGTTGGCCTTGTCCCCCTCACATCCTCCCAGCCTCTCTCTCTCCCTCTCTCCCTCTCTCCCTTTCTGTTGCCTTTAGCAGTTTCACCACATGCAGAATGGAGGAGCTAGCCAGAAGGTGTTTCAAGGGCTTGAGCCCTTTCAGCCTTTGACAACCATGGCTGTGCAAATGCAGAGCTGTGACCTTGGCAACAGCTCTTATCCCGCTCCATTTCAAACCGCAGGAGGAGGGGATGCTGTTCCTGATCTGCTCTCGCAAACTGCGTTGCGTGCACCTCGCTCCCGCTTCAGTGCTTCAAATGAAAAGCCTGAAATTATAAGAGATTTAAAGATAACAACATCCCATAAGGCATCATTATTCTTTGAGTGAAATAAAAGAAAATGAGGGATGGGGATGATTGCTAGATCAACAGTGAGTTTTGACAGGGCTCTCCACCAAGAACGCGAAGTCTGTCATACATTTCTGCGGGCCAGATCTGTGAAATCCTCCGCAGAGATTTACTGAGGTGTATTGGATTTAAGATGGACTCATACAGGTCACTGGAAGCCAATATGCTCACAGGTCTTTGGTATGAATGACTGCGCGCATGTTGAGTAACATGGAGCTGCTTTCTTAGCAGCTAGGTCTGAATAAAAGCGAAAAAAAAAACAGAGCTGACAGTGTCTCTCTGTTACCCCAGCAGAATTGAGTTGCACTGGCATAAGCAGACAAGACTCTCTCTCTCTCTCCCTCACTCTATTGACTCTGTGGATAATCTTGACTCCCCAGAAAAATCCTTAAGCAGCTGGCCACAAACCTTGTGCTTGAGTGCACATGCATACAATATCTCCCTCCAGCCCCGGGGCTGTTTTTCGCCCCCCTCTCTCTTTTTTCCTTCCCCTTCTTCTTCTTCTTCTTCTCCTCCTTCACCAGCCAACATGTCTGGAAAAAAAAAAGAAAAGGGGTAGGATTTGTTGGTTGGGTCTGCGAGCGAGTGCCAAGATCAACACCGCTCCTCTCCTCAGGGAAACCTGCAGCAAATTGGACTGGAGCTGGGTTTCTGCTTCTCGGACCTGCGTGAGGCGGCTGCGGGCTTCCACAGCCGGGGTGAAACCAGAGACGCTCGTGTCCATTTTTGTTTAAAAATAAAAAAATAACAGCAAGCCACAAGCAAAGTGGTGCAGCAAATTGTACATAGTTCAAATGGATTGATTTCCTGTGTAAACAGGTGGACCGTTAGGGAGTTGGTTTTGATTTGTGACCGTGCTAGAGCTGCATTAGTGGTTTCCCTCACTCTGGCCCACAGGTATGACGGCCAAATAGCAAGTGTGTCTGAAACTGCAAATGCTAAAATTACAATTTTTAAAGTATTGATTCCTCACTGTGGCACCAGCAGGAAATGAAGTGTAGCTTCTGGTTGGAAAAGGCAAATTATGAATCATGAATGAAAAGACAGAACCGGGCGGTGTACGCTGTCAGTTTTCATTTGATTTGCTACCAGATGCTGTATTGTGAGATATCAGATATCAGAGGAGGTGGCAAGCAAGTGGGTTCAGTCTTAGCTCCAGCGCATCCTTTGTATCATTACACCTCCTCACATCAAACCCGAACCGGACAGCTGCAGATGACACCTTGTTTGAAGAGTTTGACGTTTGATCGAGGATGTGTTTGATGCAGCAGGAATAAAAAGTAACACCTTAGCTTTTCAAACTGAGGTGCTGCTGTTTGAAGTGCAGGGCAGCGCAGGGAAGCCCAGGTATGTTCTGATCAATTGCCATTGACTTTTCGGGGGTAAAAAAAACAAAACAAAAAAAAAAACATGTTTGATTCAAAAGGACGTTGATGCCAAAACGGAATTTAATCCTTACCTCAAAATAAAGAATGAAACACAATGGCAGTGGTAAAATATTACTAGGCTCAACATATGTTGAGATAAACTGCTGCAATGTAGGAATCATTTAAAGCTGTTGCAAAGTTCATTTTTAATCCTTTAGCAATTATTTTTGCATTGACGTTGATCTTGCTCAACTGCTGATTGTCTGCTAAATGCTAGGAATTCATAGTCACTCACATGGCACAATAGACCAGATGTGATCATTTTCCCACTGTAGCAGACTCACCATAATAGGTGACTTGGTCTATGTCTCACACGCTGTTATATCATAGCTTTCTGTGCAGAAGGACATGGTCCCTTGAATCCACCGTTCTCACCGAGTTGTGCACAAGTGCCTGCTGATGTTGTTGGTGAAACTCACCCTTTTAAAAAGTTAACTGATGAAACAAATGCATCGCCGCGTTGTTAGCAGGTCAAGAACAAAAAAGAGAAAAAAAGGCAGCATTGGTTATTTGCACGTCATACCGGTTACGTAGTGACGCTTTATATAGTCTGCTTCCATTGGAAAACCATTGTATTACCTGATAATTACCTTGTAAGCTGATAGTATGAACGCAGCATATGAGAAAGCTTTTTTGTAGTGATAAGCTAGCCTGACGTGCAACTACGATTATGGAATTGCAAAACCCTAACCCTAACCCTAACATCCTTGGAATTTCATTGCAGGGAGTGTTTCAACAGATATAGAGAAAAAATACAGCTCTGCATACCATTGGATAGACCTACAACCAATCCAGTTCATTCCTAGGCTTGGAGCCTATCCCAGCTGTCATCAGGCGAGAGGCGGGGTACACCCTGGACAGGTCTCCAGTCTATCACAGGGCTAACACAGAGAGACAGACAACCATTCACACTCAAACTTACGGCCAATTTAGAATCACCAGTGAACCTGACCAGCATGTCTTTGGACGGTTTCCCAGTGGATTCGAACCCGGAACCGTGGTTCTGTGAGGCATCAGTGCTCAATCCAGTTAATTTTAGTAGTAAACTATGAGCTTTAACAAAATGCGTACTTGTCTGTACTTGGACTGAAACGTCATCAGCCGCTGCCCAAATGCTGTTCCAATTCAAAATATGCATCTGAACAAGTGCAATCCAAATGGACGGATTGTCCCACCCGTTTTATTGAAGACTCATTGGGAGGTAACTTGAGCGGACTTGGTACAGTATCCCGGGGTCATCAAGTATGCTGCTGTTCCGGTTCCGTAATATCCCGTCCTGTGACCTCCCGTCCTCCGGAGTCTGCAGCTTATTCCTGTTATTTTAAGTAAACACTCCTGAACAAAATCTTTACAAGAATTTGCATTTCACACTGGTGGATTGTAACCAGATCGCAAGTAGTGCTGCAAAACTGGAGCGAGACAGTTTATTGAACACTGCTTTTCAACTCAAATAGGCTGTACATCAGCTGATCAAATATTTTTTTACAAAAAACACAACAAAATAAATGAGACACCGATGTATAATTTCTAACATTGTGATTATTTAGTTCTTACTTGCTGACTTATTTATTATTGAACTCTTTGAGCCTCCATACATTATCAGTTAGTTAAAGGGGAAATGTTGGGTTCCCTCTGGTGAAATGTGATGGGGGGTGGGTGGGTGGGCGAGGGCTGCTTATCTCCCGTCCTGAGGCGTCCTGATCCCACAATAAAAAATAAATAAATAAAAATATAAAAAAGGGGAAGGCCGGCTCCAGCACTGAGATATATCACCTCTGAGCACATTCCTCCTCCTTATGCAAGACATTCCATTTGTTTCCACTGGAGAAATCTTAAGTTCGGGAAGGAATTGCAGCAACTTCTGTAGGCAGCGAGAAATCCTACATTCAGCTGTTTGCCTGCAGTGACATTTTTACAGTTTTACATAATACACCTTAACACATCCTCTCTAAATTATGGACACCTGTTTTCTGTGGAACATGCTGTATTTGGAAGCAGTTTTTCCCCCCCTCCACCACCACCACATCCTGACTGCGCTCTGCTCGGCTTCTTCTTTTCGAATGCTTCAAAGAGCAGGTATCCACAACCCCCCCTAGGCCCAGTGATTGAACGCTCAGAAGGAAGGACCAGGTGCCAAAGTCTTATAAAGAATGCAACAGAGAATACATATATTATTAAGATTATTCTAATGCCGCCGGTCTGTCGACGCAAATGTGATCAGAAATCGGTTATTTAGGCGTTTCACAGGTAATGCTGAGCAAGTCCAGTGGGAGGGGAAACAGAGTCATGTGTTAAATTCATTAACTTCTGGAGAGATGAAAATCAGAGAAGCTGAAGTGGCGAACGCCCGGCGTCTTCACTTTGACCAGACACACTTCTGACAAGCTCGGCGTGTTACAGCAGGGGAGAGAAATCCTCCTCCCTCCTCCGTTTTAATGGTTTTCATCTCTATAGATTAGGTGTGACCACTTCAAATATTCCGGGAATCCTTGGCGTAGAAAACTTGTGCGATTTGCCCACCACTGGGAGGCTTCCAGATGTCAGAGCACCAAGCGATTAGCATGGCCCCAACATTAAGAGGAGGGGAAAACTCGGATACAAACATATTCATAAACCTCTCTCCCCGCACGCCTCCGGCCACCCCACTGCTGCTGCTGCTGCTGCAATCCGCTCTTTGCACGGGTGTAAAAATCGGTTTCCCGTGCCTCTGTGCCATCTCAGCGTCTGTCTCTCCACATAATCAAGTCATATCAAAACGCCTCTCCAGCTAGACGGACTCCCACAGCGCCACGGGCCAGACACTTAAGTGGAGGCTGGGTGGCACGGCGCAAACAAAAAAAGACGACCACCCAACCCTTCTGGCAAAAGAGGAAAAATCGGAATATATTTACCGTTCATCTAACGGGAAGGAAAAGGTCAAAACACTCTAGTTTTGTCTCGAGTGCTAAGTTGAAGTAAATAACACCCTTCAGATGCTCCCCATCTTAAAATAATAAATTCTAAAAATGTGTTTGCAGAGGCATCATTTAGCCCCATTTCTGGGGTGAACTGGGAGGAGGAGGAGGGAGGGGTGCGATGAAATGAATTTGTCATCAGGTTTAAAGGTTTTTTTTGGCAGGCTATCCCGGAGCCAGGCAAGGTCCTTGAAGTAGGAAAGGCTTTCCCGCTGCTCGGCTCCTCTGCATCCCAGCAGGTCCGAGGATTAAATTTACGGCTGCCGTCAAAGTCTCTGACAGGCCTTAAAGGGGAGAGCAGCTCCTCTCCGGCTCCCCAAGATATCATTCCCAGAGGACGCAGAGATGAGGCCTTTTCATTGGCAGCTGCGGAGCAAGTGGTGCCCCAGTGAGCTGGCATAATGTGACTCCGGGCTTAGACGCCACGCATGCCACTACTCACTATGTCTCCCCCCATCTCGCCTTTTCTCTTTCGCCCCAGCCGTGTCATCCGCGCACGTCGCCACCCGTGTGCCCATTTTGCTCGGTTTAAATATTCAAATCAGTCCATCTCCCTATATTATGCGGCCCCGCTCCTCCTATTCTTGTGGCATCTTTTTGCATTTTTAATTCTACCTTGCACCTTTTTTTTTTTTTTTTTTTTAATCAGGCCGAATCATTTCAAGTTCACTCATTTATACTCGAGATTAAATTCAGCATTCACCTCGGATGTACAGTTTTAATCTCGGCTTTCATATGCACGGCACAATGTATCGACTCAGCACATTATGCAAGTGCTTCATAAGGAGAAAATGTATGACTCATGTCATTTGCATAGTCCACTACTTTAACTTACACGAGGAAATCAATGAACTTAACAACAAAAAGCAGTTCTGAGACTGAATCCTACACACATTTTGTAAGGAAATATACGCTATGACACAAAGGTTGCTCACATTTTCTCAGTCATTTTCTTTCCTAATGAGTTTTGTGTAGTATTAACAAATGGAGGAACCATCCATTTACACCATTCAAACTCTGAAAAGGTGCTCTAAAGTTTGTATTTCATCTGAATGCGGACTCTAGTTAGCCCAGATTGCTAACATTAGCATCCCCACAGACATTTGTTGAGCACTCCACCTAATATTAGCCATCCTTTTCATGGATCCATTGTGACCAAGCGCTAAAAACTCAACTGCAGTCACATGGTAAGGCTTTAGAACTCAAAAGCAATTGGCATAACATTATGACCTCCTTCCTAATATTGTGTAAGTCTGTTGCCTCCAAAACAGTTGTGACTCATTAGCGAATGGACATGGGCCTTCTGAGGGTGTCCTGTGGTGTCTGGCAACACAATGTTGTTAGTGGGGGGGGGGGGGCTTTGAGGAGAGGGGCCTGTGTGGATCACCCCATAGACACTTTATCAGTTTGAGATCTAGTGAATTCGGATGCCAGGTCAACACCTTGTGCCGTTCATGTTTTTTTGAGTTGTTCCTAAAGCGTTTTAGGGCTGCATCCTGCTGGGGATGCCGTCAAGGAGCGTCATTGCTATGGGGTGGGGGTGCCTGGTCTGGTCTAGGTGGGTGCTACATGTCTAAGTAACATCCACACCAATGAATGCCAGGTCCAAAAGTTTCCCAGCAGAACACTGACACAAGATGGTCAATGTTATTTACTTCTCCCCCTGTTATGCCGGATGGAAGCCACATTATCTGTCAGTTAACTTAAATCCTAAATCCAACCACATTTATTTTCAACTGTCGTCATATACTATCTACACGACGCCTATTGTATAAAACGTGGCGCTTCCAGAACAAAAACTGCCAAAGAGCGAGCAACAAATGAAAGGTCAGCGCTCACCTTGGCTTATTGACATTATTTTCTCACTGTTACTTTGTTAACGTGAGTCCACTATCCCTTGACGAAGCTGCTCCAATTATGAACAACTACAAGGATTTCCACGAAGCGCTCAAAGACCGCTTGTCTGGGACTCCTTCAGATGCCTCGCCCGGCCCTGAAAGCAATCCTTGGGAAAGTGTTTGTGGGAGGGTTAATGAATTTAGATCAGTGTTTGCTGCAAACACAGCCTCGCCATCCATTGCGGCAGCCTTGAAGAAGTCGGCGGGCCCGAGGTTAGATTTGGGTCGTCTCCAAGACAATGCGGCTGATTAGGACGGCAAACACCGGAGACTGTGGAGCAGTGTCTCGCGGCCAAAAAAAACAGACAAATGCTAAACCACGGTCCACAATGATAAATCCATGGGGCGTTGGCAAAGACGGGGACGAAGATGAAGAAGGCGCATTGAGACTCATGTGTCTTACATAGCATTTAAAAAGGAGTAAATTCAACATTAGCACCATGTAGGAACAGTTTTATGCAAAAACTTTAAAACATTACCATGTAAAGAGAACCTGATACACCATTGCTTAATACACCACCTTGACCTGAAGTAGCCAACAACGAATATCCCATGGCTGTAATGCACTACAGCCATTAGGACACATAGCACGTATCTTGGGTGTCACCCACTTCTCATGGAAAGGTTGGACATGTAGATATTTCTATAAATATGTCAGAAAATAGTTTTTGTAAATAACCTTCACAAGCACATTTAGGGTCTTTTGAGCAGATCCAAATTTGCGTCTCAGTTCAGCTGGCTGTACTTCCTGATGAAGCTGAGGAAGTTCGGCATGTCGCCCAAGATCCTCAGGTCCTTCTACAGGTGCGCATCTTGACCAGCTGCGTCAACATGTGGTACGGCAGCACTGCAGCCTTGGACGACTGAAGACTGCTGAGAAGATCACCAGGACTCCACTGCCCTCTTTGCAGAGCGTCTACAAGCGTAGAGTCCATCACCAAGGACCCCACGCACCCCCAACATTGACCATTCACACTTCTGCCCTCAGGCTGGAGGTACAGGAGTTTACATTTCAGCTCATTGTTCATACGCTCAGTTACACTAGTTTTTTCATATTTTGTATTATATGCATCTTTTAATATTCTATTTTTCATATATATTGTTGAATCTCTTGAGTCTTGAATGATTCAGATCCAAGCCAGCTGTCCTAAACATGGCAAAAATGTTGGTTTGTGGTCCTCAGGATATTGATTATTGGATTATACAAGGTTATTAGCTGTGGGATTTGCATGGACAATAATAATATTCATATTTCTGGGTCTTGTTGTTTCTTCCTCAATTCCTACCATCCAGGACGTTGCACAAAAACCTCTCCAGAGCCCATAACATAATGTCAAAAGCCCCACCCACCCCCGACATGGACTCATCTCCCCGATAGCCTCTGGGAAGAGGTTTTGCAGCATTTGGAGCTTAACAATCAAGTTCTTTAACAGCTTCATCCCACAAGCCTTATGTAGCGGATATTATCCACTATATAGGGACTTAACAAGGAGTTCGTTTTCACACACACACACACACTTAGGCATGCAAGGGTATTGATGCAAGATAAGAGCAAGCTAGTGACTGATGTCTTGATATGTGGAGTTATTTGAAACACGTTGCAGCAGCCATCTGAGGGGTTAAACCCATTTCCTGACAGCTCCCAGACGGAGATATCAGACACTTTCTTGGCTAAGATGGAGGATTTTTTAAAATGTTTCAGTCTGTAAAGATAACCAAATGTGATGAATCCCAAACCCTTAATATTTTCTTCCACTCCAAGACAACTTCGTGCGACTCTAAGCGACTTACTTGTCATGCACGGGTCTGTCATCCACACTGGGGGAAAAAAAAACCAAAAAAAAAAAAAACAGCATTTCCCGGGGAATAAGCCGGCTCTTACTGGAGATGCAAGTTTGAGCAGGGGATGGTAATTTGTGCCCATCATGCAACACTAATTTATAATGACACCCCTGGAAACGCCGCTTCTCGTTTCATTTGCAATGCTAACTCGCCTCCAGACCGCGCTAACGTGGCTCAACAGTCGGACACGGAGGGGGCTAATTGCGCAGAGGTGGCCAGCAGCAACATGAGAGCCCATAATTGGAGGACACGCTCCGTGTGTGTGAAGAACAATTTACATATCACTTCCACTGTCTCTGTGAGGCGATGGAACGTTATTAGCTGGAACACTTGCTGTGCCCATGGTCGGCACTTCCTGAGATTTTATTTTATTTTTTTAATATATATACATTTTCTGGGTCTGTTTCTCCAGTTCACGCTGTCAAATAATTTTAATCATTTACTATCTAAAGTTGCATGGATCAAGGAAATACCTACACATGCAACAAAGTTGTGCCCTTCCAGAAGAGTAGTGCAGTATACTGCAGGGCAGATTTGCACGAAACTTTGTGCAAATGATTAGTTTCTTATTTCTAACTAGAGTAACTATGTCTTCAAATCCTCTACTGTTACTTAGGCTCTTTTAGAGTGTTGCGGGACATAGACACCGTAACCTACGTACGTAGCCTATGTTTGTGCGAGCCATTTATACTTGTGCGCTCGTCAGTCTGGCTCGCTCTGTAGCAAGCCACCCCAACACTAGTTGGCGCTGTGTCTTTTTTGGCAGTCGGGTTAATTTTTGTTTCTACTTCCTGCTTCACTTTCGGAAGCTTTCGGAAATTTTACCGAACACGAGCCGTACAAATCTCCGAACCTCCTCAGTTAACCTTTAATATTTATTGATCCAAAACAGTCAATTTGAAAATTGCAGCGATGGAGAAGCAGCCGGAAATACTAAAGCGGAAACACGTAACAACCAAGCGAACCAATCACAGCTCTTGCGGTTTTTGCGGATTTCTGGGAAGGTGCACGTCAGTTACGGCGGTAGGGTCTGCGTAGAGGTCTGCGCTGTCACTGTAGCTTCTGGGTCAACTTAACGCAGAAGTCTAAACCGCCTACAAAGGTGCAATTCAAGACCTTACTCCAGAGGAATAACTGTCGTTATTTGTCAGCCTATTCCAATCATGTGCAATGCTACTGGCATGCTACGTATGAGAGTTTTGCATGCGTGTCGAGGCCAAAAGGAGCAGCCTCACTACTTGGCTTCCAACAAGCAGAAGACTAACTTTCTCCAGTCCGTGTCGAGCTGGTCTCCTTTTCGACCTTATGGGGCTTGTTAGGGGAGACAATGCACCTAGGAGCAGCAGAGTTGTTCAAGCCTCCTCCCCGTAGAACAATGAGCCTGTTGTGCTTTCCTCGGTAGTGAGGAGATGTCCTGGGAGACGGCAGAGGCAGCTGTGGTGGGATCCTGGGACAAGGGCTAGGACTCGGGGAGGAGGAGGAGGAGGAGGAGGAGTGCTTGTTTTTGGGGAGGGGCGTGTGAGGTTATGGAGTGTAGAGGGCCTGGGTGTTGTGGGAACCCCGATCTCCCCGCTCAGCCCCACCTCCCCCTCCAATCTTTTCTGACTCCAGAAAAGGGTCAAAGCGACAGAACTGCCATTTGCAATGCAGATCATGTCCAGGAGGAAGGAAAAAAGAAGCCGGGAATCAATGGCGCTGTATCAATCTGCTGACTGCTAATGTCCTCCGCATTCTGATTCTTGACCCCTTCCCTGCCATCCCCTAGACAAACCGCCATTGTGCCCCCCCCCCCCACTCCCATCCTCCCCCGGGCCCCACCTTTCTCTCTTCACTCCATTGCGCGGCCTAAGATGCCACATTAGGCGAGGAAAATCCACAACTCGAGGTTTCTTTGAAGAGCGGCGCAGTAAGTGTCATTTAGAAATGTGTTTAGCAGGTTTGGGGCCACGGCATAATGGGGCCCAAAAAGAAAGAAGAAAAAAAAAAAAGACGGGTTTGAGGGGGAGGGTGGAAGAGTGGGAGAACCAGTCAGTGTTTGGCGAACACAACATTTAACCCTTGCGGTCATTGTCATAATATCCCAATTTGTGTCACAAATCTGGTTAGAGCGATACGGTAAATCAGCGAAAGAAAAGGAGAGTGTCAGGTGACAGCGCTCGGGCGACAAAGAAGGGTGGGGTGGGGGAGTCGTTTTTTTTTTAAACCCCCGGCGTCTCGTTGCACCTGAGCTTTACATGACGGAGAAACCGCCTCATTATTTTTACATGAAGCCGAACTAACAGCTCCGTCGGCCCGTTAAATAAACACGCCAATTAACAAATCTGAACAAGCCCTTCTCTCTTTCATCTCCAACGATAGCGATATCATCACAAAGATGTTGGACTTTTATTGGAACACCTCAGAAATATTAATTCAGCAGTCGTTTTACCCTCGGTATGATGTATTTTCATTTGATTACCAATCATTCGTATAATAAGTACAACAGGGTTATGTCTTTTTTTTAAATTTACTGCTTCACAGCATGATGAATTTCATTTCATTTTCCTGGATGCGATACATTATCGCTTTCACTCGGGCCAGAATAAGAGATAAATCAGCCCTGCTTATTCCCTGAAGCATCCAGATGCTAACAAGCCCACGTGAAAGTCCAGCGCAGTGTCACTCTCAGCTGTTCCGGGCCAAACAGACGGAGGAAACGCGTACAATCAGACATTTCTCGCCATAAGCGATTTGGTTTTAAACTGCCTCCGAGCCCTTGACACGAGAGGGGAGGAGGGGGAGGGGAGGGGGCACATGCGAGCGGGGGAGCAAATTGGCCAAAAGTTCAGCATGTGCGGGGCAGTTGGCCTCGGACTATTCATTACGCCGCGAGACTGAAAAGGAGGGTCGTCCTGTGGCACCTTGGCTCTCTTTTGGAGGAGCTGAGGACCACATATGGATGTCCTGACCCCTCAACCCACTCTGGGACTTGACTGAAGACTTAAAATCCTAATATCGCCCCAAGGTAATGAGAGAAGCAGGAGCATTTTCTTGTTGCGCAGTGGTTTTTCTGTCAACTGCACATGTGGATGACATTTTATTTACTGGGAAAGGTTGCATGGCACGGCTTGAAGCGCACGCTCATTTGTATTCCCTCTGTGTTCGCAGTTTGGGGGGAGAAAAAAAAAAACAAAAAGCAGCAGGAAGTCGGTTCTGTGTATTATAAGGGCATGCTGCACTCATCACGAGAGCTTTTTTTTCCCCCCCCCAACTACTTTTTACAAAACCTCTCAAACACATATATGCATATGCATGATTTCTGCCCAGGCTGCTCCTGAAAAAAAAAAAAAAAAAAAATGCTATACAGTGGATTAGCTTCCACTGAATGGTATGATTTGGAAGCCAATCTGTCAGTTCTCCCTGTCCATGAGAAGCCTGTTCAGTCCTGTTGCCTGCTGTTTATTTATGAGCAGCTCTAGGCCCAGCGTTTTTAATCATTCATGAAACTTCGACGGGCCGCAAAGGCAGTCAACACAATGCTGGATCCTTATCCCAACCAGAGGTAGAGAGAGGGAGGGAAGGAAGGGGAAAAAAAATATCCAATTTTCTCTCAGACTGCAAAATGAAGTTTAAAATATGGGAAGAAATTCCATAAACAGCGCCGTGGCTTCACGACAAGCTCTCATTGTTCGTGCCTTCCTTTATTTGGTGTCATTATTTTAGCAAATGAGGATTTTCTAATGACTGGCGCACCCCGTGTAATCTCCTCCGTCTTGATGATTCAACCTCCAATTAATAATCTATTCAGCTTGACCCGGAGCCATCTTTCCCCTTCGAGATAACCCATCAAATAACACAACCCGCCACTAAAAGGAGGGAGCAGAGATGCTGCAATCTCCCGTCACCCCCTCCATTGCAGCCTCCCCCCTTCCGAACTCTATTCTACTTAATAAGTGGAAATAAATTACGCTGCGGAGCCAAATAAATTGAAAAAACTAAAAAAAACTAAAGAAAACATGTCGCTGTTGTAAATCAGAGAGTTGAAAAGTTCAAATTAAAATTGTTGACATATTTACCGCCGGGGCCCAAAAAAGTGGAAGGGAGCAAATAATAACTTGATTAACAGGAAATAATGTGGTCTTTTTTAAAAAAATAAATAAACTAATGTGCTTGACCTCGGTGCGAGCGACCGGAACCACGTTTGGGAAACTTTCTTACGAAAGAGAAGGGGAAATAAGACAGAGGAGGTCACTGCTGGAGAGCTGCTTTTTGGCAAATGGACATTTATGGAAGGCAGGGGTGTTGAGGACTGCGTGGGTGCTCGTGTGTTTGTGTGCGCAGGGGTCGGCTAAGCTCCCCTGGGTCAGTTTGAACTGTGTGAAGATCATAAAACCACTCAATTAGCCTCCATTAAGACAGTAAGAAAACACTTCATAAATCAGCCTCTTTACTGACAGCTCATGTCAGTGTTTGGACTGGAGCTGGGATCTACATCCTTCCTCAGAATGAATCATGACCCAGACGTTTACTTTGCTCCTTTTTCTTTTAATATCTGGTTCATTTAAAGTCCTGTGCTTAAAAAAACTGCAGAAATCCACTTGGCTTTTCAGCCTAAAAATGAAAACGTCATCGTTTTTTCACACAAATAGACATAGAGAACCTGATCAAACAAATGAAGCGGAAATATTATACTTATGTACTTGTTTATTCAAGCAAATGAGCTAATATTACATACCTGTGAGTTGTAAATGTACTTTAAGCACTCTATTGTGTATTATTGGGCAGAATTTTCACCCAGGTAAAAGGGTTTGTTGGTACAACAATGTTCATACACTTCTTCAATTTAATCACAATTTTAATGCTACTTTACTAAACTTAAGCAGTTTATTGGTGCATTCACACCATAGACTGTATATAAATATGGACAACGTGTCGCCACTTCCTTGCATTGGCCAAACTGCTGCTATTTTCCCAGGGATACGGGCAGCGCTGTCTTGCCTGTGCAGTCTGAATGGAGCCACAATATCCATGACCCGACCACACTTCAGCCAGACTGGACCCGTTTTCATTTAATTAATACTACGCTCTGCTCTACCTCCACCAGTAACAAGGAAATGTTGGATTATACACTGTACTCGTTTTTAAAACTTTCACGGTTACACTGGAAGGCTTTACAGAGCGGCTGGCATGGCACCTGCTAGTCGCCATTATGTCCTGTTTCTATAGCGTCAAGTAACCAACTAAAACGAAACTTTTCCAAAAAATTCACACTTGAACGTGCATCAACATTATATTAACTACCTAAAATGACAGAAACCATCCTTGAAAAAAAATTTATTTGACATCCGCTAACAAGGAGGAGGTGGAGCTTATGTCCTATACTGCAGCCAGCCACTAGGGGGAGCTATACTTGCTTCATGGCGTCCATCTTTATACTGTTTATGGTTCACACTACGAGCTACAACAATTGTGGTGGCAACTTTGACAAAGTCTTTGTTGCCACCACTAAGTGTTTTTGGTGAGAACTGGAGCTAACTGTATATATAAAAGCAACGAGTGAAGCAAAAGCGTTGGTTTGCAGTCGTTCCTCTGACAAGTTGAGGCGCCAGCCAATCAATCAGAGCTGGCACAAAATTCATGTTGCATGTCGTTAGCTTCCATTGAAAATATGTTGTAGCTTGTCACTTTCTCACTGCTCAAGATCGAGATTTTAGCATAGCTTGTTAGCTTAATGACAGTTGCAGGTTTGCACTAAACTACAGGTAATGCTAATGGGAATCTTGTTAGTCTTCCAAGTTTGGGAGCAGAAAGTAAAAAAATAAATAGACAAATTAGACAAACAGATGTGGTCGATCAGTCTGGTTGTTCTCAAGATATTTATCCTCTTAGTGATGCTACAGGATAAGATCAATAATAATGCTATAGGTAAGCATTAAACTCAGCAGGTTTTATCCTCTGTGGACTATGACTGTCAAATTTCAATTCATTAATTGAGACATTTTGGAAAAGAAAACTGAGACACTCACTGACAGACATTGCCATAACTTAAACAGCACCAGCATCACTTAAACTATTACTGAATGAGTTTGTTCTCAGTTCTGCAAATTGTGCAATTCTTGTTGTAGCTTTGCATTCGAGATTAATGAGAAAATGATACACCCACAAGAGTGTCATCATCTCATTTTATTTGGCAGCGTCGGCATACACCTGTCCAAACAGAAGCAGCGACTGAAAAACTCAACATCTCCAACTTTGCTAAGTGCGAACTTGTCTTTAAACACGTGTAGTGAACCAATTAATTACTTTTTCATAGTAATGTTTCACTCCTCAGCTGCATCACTTTTTGTCTGCATGCCTGTCGAGGAGCTCACCGCACTGTGTGTGGACATGCACAAGCATGCATGCATTCGCCCGTGAGTCCCTGCCTGAGTGCGATGTAATCACGAGCAAATTCTTCAGCCTTGTTTCCGCCACTTGATGACAAGATTTGACAAATGTTGAGGCACAGCTGCGCACAGAAGTGCTGCGGCTCTGTTTGGAAATATTTCTGCCGCGGCCGTGCCAGCATCCAGGGATTAGGCCTAAGGAAGGCTGCATTGCATTCTGGAGATGGAACATCTGTGTTTCTGAAGGGCAATACACAAGATACCCGCTGGTCTTGGAGGAGAGACGAGGTCCGGCTCTAGCCATTTCAAAAGGTTAGCCAAATTGCCTTAAACCAAATGGAGCCGACGGCCTCATGCTGGACTATTCACTGAACTTTGATTATTCACCAAATTCCACTGACTGAAATGCCTGTAAATTAACCGCGAGCGTCACCTAATAGGATTGTGAAGTGTCGACAGAGATTGATGAGCGGCAATAAATTACTGTACATTAAAAGCTTTTTGAGAGGCCGCGACGCACGGAGTATGAAGTCAAAACAAAAGCTGGATGAACTATAACATTTTTGAAAAGTTTACATTTACATTTCAAGAGTTCCCCCAAAATGAGCGTGCACAACAGCGCGGACACATCAGTTCAGTGAAAACGCCTTGATCTTCCCCGAGACAACAAGCGCCCAACAGGAGAAAAGATGGATTGGGGACTCGGAGGGTCACCACTGTTTGTGTGTTTGCTTTTGGTGTTTGCAGAGAAGGCCTTTTTTTTTTTTTTACGATACCATCTGCGCCACAGCAAGAAAGGCCTGCATTGTCCGTACGTGCAAGCCCCATGTGAATGATCACTGCGCTGAGGCGTTAATGACAATACCATTTGAACTTCCCACACTGCTTCTCTTTCATGGTTTAAAAGTTGCAGTCCGTGCGCCAAGGAAAACAAGAGCGTAATGGACATTTTCTGGCTGAGCAATTATGCGAAACGAGGCCGGCCTCGTGTTTTGTTTGTGATGGTTTGCGACGGAGCAGAACGGCGGCCCGGGTCTGGGGAAAGTGCAAAAGTTCAGTGTACTGGTCAGTGTGTCAAACTGGACCTTCAGCGCGAGCGTATTTACGTGCAATATTTTATGCAACTATTTGAGCGCAGGGATGGCATGCCTGACTCTTGGGTTAAGTAAAATAAATTCCCTCCCTTGGGAAATTTAATATTCGTGATAGCAATCGGAATCCATTTCCTAAAGTCTTTAGGACACGCTATAATCTACATAGCATTTTCTGGCAGACGAACAATCAGCTGAGACTGTTAATGGATCATTATTCTCACAGAGATTGATTTACAGTAGAGGATTTCAGCCTCAGTCTCACGAGCCAACCAGCACCAATGTCATTTTTGGAAAACTTAATATCACACTGCTCTGCAAAAATCCGAAACACTCGACAACAAGAATGGGGAGGACAAAAAAAAAAAAAAGTAAAGAGATAAAACTTTTCAGGGGTCAAGCACGACTCATCGGCAGCTGACGTCTCCCCGTGTAAACTTTTCCACATTGCACGTCTGCAGCTGCACGCTCTCCGCCCGCCTGCAACTACTCCAAATGTGCTTGCGCTGCATCCAGCCTCTCTCTCGCACAATAGCTGTCATTCCCGCTGGTTAATCACATCAATTTGTGTTGCCGTGCCTGTACAGTAGTTGTTGTTGTTGTTGTTGTTGTTGTGCCGTTTTCTGAGCATGCCCAGAGGAGGTGTTCTCTCGAGCGGCTACGAAGAAGGGGTCCTTCTTTTTCCGCGGGCATGATGCAGGCGGCTCATTAGGGATGGGGAGAGAGGCGGCTAAACAGCTCGGTTTGCATATTGAAGCAAATGGAAAGTGAAGGTGTTCTAGGCAGGAAGGGGATGATGGGATTCCAACTTACCTTCCTGATTGGCATTTTTCTGCCAGAGCCTTCTCGTTGCAGACGGGGATAACCCCCTTACCAAAACTAACGAAATAAATAAATAAAAAAGCATGTCTGTCTACAACGCTTAGGCCCTGGATTTAACTAAAACACATTTGCCACATTCTGCTGCTGTTTCTGCTGTGGTTGCAATAAATGTAGGATTCTCTGCAGTCTGTTCGTACACAGCTTTTGCTGGTAGTGCTGGTTGGATCGTTTACCAAGGTAGCATAAGACTATTAAGTGTTATGGAACTTAAACAGGGATAATAATTGGCGTTTCATATATAGAGAGGTGCATGAGCTCAGTCCTGCAGTTGATAATTATCATGTACACAAGCAAAGCAGTTACAGCGGTTTGGAGTATGTAAGAAAAACAAGGTTATGCAGGATCCTTGATTGCTGAAAGGAACTGCATATTTAAAGGGGAGTGGTTAATAGACAAGATTCTGCAAACATTCATTCATCTTCTGTAACTGCTCGTCTTGTGAAGAGTCACGGGGGACGGGGTTGAAGCCTATCCCAGCTGTCATTGGGCGAGATTTGAGGTACACCCTGGACAGGTCTCCAGTCTATCGCAGGGCTAACACAGAGAGACAGAAAACCATTCACACTCGCACCTACGGCCAATTTAGAATCACCAATGAACCTAACGAGCATGTCTTTGGACGGTGGGAGGAAGCCAGGTACTCCCATCTGTTGGATGGTAAT
Organism: Chelon labrosus; assembly: GCF_963514085.1. Taxonomy (NCBI): domain Eukaryota; kingdom Metazoa; phylum Chordata; class Actinopteri; order Mugiliformes; family Mugilidae; genus Chelon; species Chelon labrosus. Next base: position 5,872,484 of record NC_140351.1, on the reverse strand, counting down.
CAGACACAGGGAGAACATGCAAACTCCTCAACTATGACTGGGTTGGCTTAAAATGTAGTACACGTGGTACATAGTCCCGGGATAATAAATCCTTCAGACTGTTGGGATCCCTTGACCTTTCCTTAGGACGAGCTTCGCCATTCCCGTCGGCTGTACTTCCTGTTCAGTTCTAGTTAGCAAAGCTTAGCGTGCTAATATGCTATAGCAAGATGGTACACAAAGGTCGAAACCTTCGAAACGTCACATGCTAGCATGGCTGTAAAGTCATGTGAGTTAAAGGTATCTGGCATCTAATGTGACAAAGCGACAAACTCCCACCTCTTGAATTAGCCAATTTAATCTTAGTGAAGACAGATGTAGCTTCACAGATGTAGTGCAGTGATTTTGTATTGAACTTCAGCCAGGAGTTATTATTTATATTTTAATTAGGCATTCATAAGTTAACATTAGTTTCCAAAGGACATTTCTAAGTTCTTGCAACACTGCCAGAATAAGAACATGATGCTTAACCGAGGATCAGCTTTGACTGCAATTGTTTTGGAGTTTGCTCGTACTACATTTTACGTAGCTGAAGCTTCGGCGAAAGTGAAGTACAGGGAAGAAGATATGTCGCCTCATGATCGGTTCCCCTCTGGTGAATGTAGGCCGTCGTTCTACTTCCTCATCTTCCCCATTTCCCTCAATTGGCACCTCACTACTGAACCATTTGTCCACCTTCTCCCAGCCAATCATTCCCTTTAAAGTTACCATCTCTCCGTCCACAGGTTCCTCTTCCCCATCTCCACCTATCCATAGTCATTCCCAAAACATCTTTATCAAAAGGTCCCCTTCAACCAAACTATTACCTTGCATGTTCATGTTTAGGTTCCCTCAATAAATGTTCATTTTTAACCTTCTTGATCTCTCCTCCTGGAACTTTCTGTACTGTTCAGTGTGTGAAATACGACATCTGTAATGCGGCTGGTTCCAGGCTTAAGGAAAATTAACACAAGTCATGCATGCAACACAAGCCACTGCAAAGGAGAACTGACTTTGGTTCGTAGGCCAAGGTAGCCAAAGTAAATCACCGAGTCAGCATTACACAGCAAAAAATCCCCAAAAGCAGCACACCAAGTTCAATGGGAAGTTGAACTTAAGTCAACTGACTTTCCGGTTCTCCTCCAGTGATGAGACATTTGACCTCCAAAAATATATACGCCTTGCTCATTTCCAGCAGCTCAGTGACAATTTGCGTCCTGTGTTGTTGGGGGTGGTCAGATGTTGAGTGGCGGTAAATTAGCGCGAGGCTCCATCAGAGGCAGGTTATGGCTTTCTGACAGAGAGGAAATGAGCCGAGAGGGTCTCCTGGGCGGCGTGACGGCCTTTGGTTGGCAAACGGGGAGGTTAGGGAATTCCAGGGCTGGAGAAAAAAAAAGAAAAAAAAGTCCCAACTCCGGCGCAACTCTGAATGAACGTATGGGTCCTTTGGAGCTCTTTGAGACCATATTAAAGTAAACAAGGTCACTGTGGTGGCTTTGTCTTATTTTCCTGAGGTTTTCAAAGAAATGTGTCTAATGTAAATTACATCTCGTGTTAAAAGGGGCTCTTTTTTCAACACAAGGAAAGTTACATAAAAGTCCTCTCTACCTGTGTGAGCCCATTTCACCAGATTTTGATTCATGTAAATATTTGGATTGAAAGGATGGTTGAGAATATGTTCTGGCCATTTTGTCACAAGGCATAATTTAGTAACACACACACTTTTCTAAGCCTGGAGAAAGCAGCTTTAGCATTAATTCGAGGTTGCGTGAAACAAAAAAGTATCAGAAACTGACAAAAATAAAAAAAAAACACAATATGAAGTTAATCATGCAAGAAGGTTGTAAAAGCCGTGTTGCAGCAAGACCCCGGGCGACACCAGAAACATCTTTTAATCTGCACTGGGGTGGGTGGGGATGGGGGGCATGTAAACAGTCATTAAGACGGTGGGAAACCTATTCACGCTTTTCAGCTGCTTGATAGATGCGGGACGCCTTGCCAATGTCTACACAAGCAGCGCACCAATGTAAAGCCGTCAACACTTTTAAGAAAAAGAAAAAAAAAAAAAAATAGAAGAAGAAGAATTTGGGAGCTCGTGTGAAGAACTCTGTGCGCACCTTTGCGACTGACACGCACGACGCGGCGCACACATCCATTCAGGCTCAGTGCAAAGTGAAGGGATCCACTCAGGCTGACGATAATGTAGTTTTTCTTCTCCGGAGTTTCTATGGCAGATGTGCTAGCGCTGGAAAAAAACGGAAGGGATGCATTGGGGGCTTGTTAATTAGCAGAGTGTTTTGAAAGGCCTCGCGTCCCGCCTTGGCTGGCAGGTTGGCAGCACCTGATTAGTAGGGAATAGCGAAGCGCTGAGACGATGCTCTAGTTCCCCAAAATAAAGAGAGAGAGAGAGAGAGGAAAAAAAAAAGATTCTCCCTCTCTCTCTCTCTCTCTCTCTTTCTCTCTCCCCCATACACACTCAGGGGGGGCCTCGTGCTGGCCTCGTTTCTCCTCATCTTCACCTGACAAATTGCATTCGCGCTGTAAAAAGCGCAGACCCTGAAGACGGAATGCATGTGTCTAAAGCTTCTCTTTGAACTGGAAACGCTAAGGAGATCATTAGACATGCAACATTGTTTTCTGACATGAAACATGTTCCATTTTAAAAACGCTACAAAATTACTTCATGTGATGACGAGGATGGAAGAAGCACAATCACAGTTTACAGCAGCTCGGGAAGTTGTTAGCGCGCCTGCCTGCCTTGAACTGAAATATACAGTAGTTTGGTTGTTGCGGTTGTGACCTCCATTCCCACATTTTCCACACATGCGTTGCTTCTGCTCAGTAATTCTTCATCATTTTACTGACAAAATAGTTTTAATTGGGCTGCACTTAAATGCTAATTTAAGAAACCTGCCCACCTTTCGACAGTGACCCACTTCCATGAAATGAAGATGAGGCGAAAGTTCAGTGAGGAAGATCTGTCCCCTAACGTTCTGCTCCTCTCTGGTGAGTGTGGGCTGTTGCTATAGTTCCTCATCTTTTTCCCATTTTCCCACGCTGTCAAAAAAAATAAAATATCAGTCTGTCCTCCATAGCTACGTCACTACATTCATCTAAAGAAATATTTACACATCTTCTCTCAGCCAATCATTCCCTCGTCCCTGTGCTTTAAAGTCATCGTCATTCCGTCACTTGGTCCGCGGGTTGACCTTTGCGCAACCCTCATCCTACGAGTCTTAAGGCTCATTTACAGTACTGCGGGACATAGACCCCATTCATACATGTGTGCTCGTCAGTCTGGCTCGCTTGTTGGGTTAATTTTTGTTTCCACTTCTTGTTTCACTTTCAGTAATTGAATTTTTTTCATAATTTTCCTGAAACTTCACCGAAGACGAGTCATGCAAATGTTTGCATCTCCAAACCTCCTCAGTTAGCCTTTCCTCAATGTGGATTCCTCGACCTTTATTGATCCAAAACACATCAACCGGGAAGAACTGTTTCTCTCACACGATTAGTCAGGAATGGGAAGTGGGCGTGGTTAATGCAGAAAAGCTAGCACCCACTCTGTGAGCTGCCTGATGCTAATATTCGTAGTGTGACTACTAATCTCTCCTGGGTAGAGATCGGTATATGTGTGTGGATGCATGCTGAATGAACGGCGTGATCCGACGGACACGGTCGTCAAAACAACCGGCTGAAAGAAAAGAAAAAGAAAAAGTTCCTCTTGTTGTCCATCTCCCGCATCTCCCACAATGCTTAGCGCGTGTGACGTATACTGCAATGGGGGTGCTCTAAGTGGACCAGTATAAATGACCTGGCCAAAGCGGTTCTTGTTCTCGCAGCCCTAGGAGCAAGAACAAATTTCTTGCTTCTTGCGGCGTATGTAACAAGCTTTAGAGCAGACAGACCATGGCCTGTACTTTAATTCTACTCAACCGTAGCTCAACTTCATAGTAGACCACGATGTCTTGATCACACAAATTTTGAGATCCATCAAAAACAGATCCTTCTTCGTAACGCTTGGAGATGCATCATGTGTTCCCATCTTCTCCACAGATCTATTTTACCGTTCACCTCCTGGTTCACTACATACATGCAATCACGCCTCGGCATGACACCGATCCCCACTTGTACGTGGATGACGCCCAAATGTTGACATGCTTCACTGGTTACCTGTGGGTTTTGGAGTAGATTTTCCATTTTTACAGCATGTGATTTAAACCTTTGAAGGGTCAGCCTCCTGCCTGCATCTTCAACTCTTTGAGCCTGATCACTGCCTGGAGGTCCTTGCTCCGGGAGGACTTGCCACCCCTGGCCTAGAAATGTCCGCCAGGCAAACTGATTATCGTCTTGCATTTCCTTAACTGTAGGTATTTGGCAATTTTAACTTAAAAAAAAAGGACATAATACATTTATTTATGTCTGTATTTATGTAAAATGCTAATTATTAGAAGGACTCGATTGTTATGTGCGTGAAAGACACATGCATATCAGTAGACAGCCAAAATACTGGGTTGTGTCCGTGATGTTCTTGGAGGTGGATGAACCCTTCAGTTGATGAATGACAGCCTTTCAGCAGAGGCTAAAATTATAGCCCTGGGAAGATACACATTACCATGTCTGTGGATCCATTCAGAGAGAGATGTTAGGGATAACTGTAGGTTGCAGAAGCTGTGCACACACACACACACACACACACACACACTTTTTGCAAAATCACAACACTAGGTTATGCAGCCTTGTTTAGCAAAACAGGCCCAATCCAATTTCCTGTCAGGGGGTGAGTTTAAAAAGAAGACAAACTAGGTTTAAGCTGGGTACAGATTCAAAATATTGTCCCATCCTTGGAAAAAATGTACTCAGATTTTATTGCATTTTGCGGATGTGTGCTCGTCTGCTAGTGAGGTCCTCAACTCGACAATATGGAGGTCCCTCAGGAGTCTATGATTTCAGGATATTTGTGTTTGCATGCCATGTTGTTATCCCCCTGTTGCCCTCGGTGTCAGGACCACCATGGGAAGTCCTTCCCAAGGGAAATACCACAGATGAGGTGCCTCATCTTGGGAAGCCGAATTCATAATTCCATCTCTCTTTAGGTCAAGCAGGAATACCTGAATGTAAACCTTTGTGGATTGCAGGGTTTACTTGATTGGCAGACTTTTTTTTAGGTCCGTGTATTTGTTTAAAATGAGAAGTCAACGGGCCCCTCTATTAAATTCGATCTTGTAGAGGCTATTTGACAGCTTAGAACAAGTCACTTCATTTTAATTTTGAGGCATTCAGCCTGCAGGAAAAGGTTAAGGATAAGGGCGTGATTAATGACTTCTGACTTGTTTGTTGAGGGAGTTACAGGAAAAGAAAAAGAGATAAAGTTAGTAGAGGCACACTGGGAGCATACAAGTAACAGGAAGGAGAGAAAGAGTTTCACTGCTCGGCTTGACATCCTGCACGAGGAGCAGAAGCTGGAAGAAAGGCCACCCAGCTAACAAGCAGCAAGCCAGATGGGGGGGGGGGGGACATCAGATCTGGGGTGGCACAGGTTACCAGGACCTCCCTTCCACTGGTCCCAGGTTCAACTAATGGACATCTGTCACAGTACCATGACAGCAGAGCCAGGCACTGTCGCAATGAAATATGTATGAAACAAGGATGTTTAGCACCGGGCCCGCCGCTGCTAATCAATGATTCGATCCACCGGCGGCCAATGTGGAATACATTTATTATACATTATCTTCTCGTGCAGTCAATTTAATGCATTCCGATTCCACCTCCAGCCGTACGGCATTGAAATGAGGCAAAGCTGAAATTGTGTTTAAAATTTAAAATGGTCCCGTTGCCCCGAGCTACATGCCCTCCTCGCTGTCATGCACGCGAGAGTGTTGAAGAGTGAGACGTTTCTCTGCTCCCTCTCCGTGACAATCGCACAGCCAGCGCTTCCTCAGACAACAGCAAACATATTTGTGGCACAAAGTAACGTCAATTAAGCTCTTCTCTCTAATTATGCAGCAGCAAAAAGGGGAGTCCTGCGTGGAGAGCCCGAGCTAAGTGACCTGAACAGGAGTTAGCAGTGGCAGCCAAGGGCAAAGCTGGCTAATGTAAACCAAATCCCGTACCTGGGGAGCACAGCCTATTCAGGCTAATCCGCTAGCCTGGAGGCTGCTGCTTTAATAGGGGCACTGTGGACCTAGTCATTGTCCTCTCTACTCAAGGAGCCCGATGCAACATGTTAGCCCCACCATGCTGCAAACGCCCCTCCACCCACTAGCGCCTGAATATTTATATCAGAGAGAAGCTAAAGGAGAAAGATAGCGAGGCTTGCACACTGTCTGTCTGCGCGTTATTTCCGTGTGCCGAAAAAGCTGATGACGAGCTATTTTTAAAGACAACAGCTCATAGCCCACAAAAGGAAAAACACAAAGTGCATTTCACATGCAAGCTTGTAAAACAGCCCAAGATGCTTTGACTCGAGGTTAGCGCAGACAACAATGCAAAAAAAAAAAAGAAAGAAAAGGAATATAAATAGACTGAAGGGAACGAGGATCTGCTGGATTGTAGTGGATGTATTATCAAACGCACCTTTCTCCGCAGGCCTGTCATTTGGCACCAGCCACCGAGGGAGCAATAGCAGCTGTCAGCGGCAGCCCTTTACATATCTATCCTCCCAATACATCTCATTGGATTCAATTCATTTCACCTGAGGCGTTTTCGTCTGTCTGTCGCCCTGTGTGTGAATGCGAGCCACATGCACGCGCCTGCATTCTGTTTGCAAGTTTTTATCCGCCGCGTCCCTCGTGCATGGGCGCGTTCGTGCATGTGTGCGAGTGTAAAGCAAAAAAAAAAAAATATTTACACACATGTTTACCCCTGCTGCCATGGGAGCCCGGAGTACGCCAGGGGCTGGCTGGGGTTACACAGCAGGGGAGGAAGCCTGTGAAGGGCTGCCTCGGTAAAAACCCGCTGATTATCCGTACCATTAATTCACACCTCCTTGACCTTGCTGCTCAATCTACACTCCGGTGCTAGTCTCAAGTGGCAAAGCAGAGGCAGCAGGGCTCGTACTTCCTAAGCCGGGGCCGGGGCAGAGGCAAGACGCAGAAGCGATGCACCTTTTGTTTTCTGTCCTTGTCTTGTCTGTCAGATTTGTTGACTCGGGGAATCATCACCGTTCTTGTCAATTATTAAAGTCATCCGGCGGCACCGAAATTGTGGCAGCGCTTCCCGCCATCTTTATGACGGCATTTAATTTAGAATTTCTTGCAGAGGCGGTAATCACTCTAAATGTAAATTAAGATTTGCTAAATGTAAGCAATGGTCCTTTCTGTGCCCTTTGTGGAGGTAAAAAAAAAAAAAAAAAAACTCCCCAGGATCGGTCCGTCCACAGCTGTGGCTGGAATGCGGAGGTCACTTTCACAATTAACCCCTTGCACGTTTTAAAGGAAGGGACGTCGACGGCTAATGTACTTGCCGCCAGGGTATTATTCTTATTACTTCATTTCTTACACCGGGGGAAACGGTTTCATCTGAGTTTTGGCAAACTAATCTCCTTAAATTAACCATGTCGCGTTTTAAAAAAAACGATGCATTTCAAGCGGAAATGAAAGTTGATTTTGGTTGTTACCTGCCATGAGCACGGGGTTGCCGTTTGATAGCTCAGTTGCGCAGGGTTAAGCGTGTGTCACAGGTTAATTGGAGGTATTTCGGTTTGTTGCTCCACATGCCGTAGCTTCCATCCACTTTGACCCCCACCCATTTTACTTTTTTTTGCCAGGTTTGGCACTCATCATCATTAGTCGTGATTTAAAGGGAGGACGTATCGTCATCACCGCCGATCTGCCCTGGGGTGCGCAGCTCCATGCCCTGCTACGGTGGACGATGGGCCTGGCAGGCGGCTGGACGGGCGGGTGGGGCGAGGCCGGGAGCTCTCGGCGGCTGATGAAAATACATTCTCCGGGCTTAATTGAAAGTAGAGCTGTCATGTTCCACGCAGACAGCCACATGTAATTATTCCAGTCTGCCAGGCTTCGGTTTGCCTGTCAGCTACCTGCCTGGGCTGCCTGCTGCTGCTGCTCCTGCTGCTGCTGCTGCTAGAGGGTGTACAGAGACAGAAAGCAAGGGAGGGTTAGGTGGTGGGGGGGAGAAGATTGAGGAGGAGGCGGAGGAGAGAAAGGAAGAAGCAGTGTGTGTCTGCGTGCAATCGGCCTGGCTGGGGAGTTTCACTGGAGGGGTGCATAAAAAGCAGTGATCTTCCAATTTGTCTCTGCTGCTCGTCCTTTCTCTCTCTCCCTCTATCTTTAACTTTCTTTCTACCCACTTTTCTCTAGCGCTGGCACCCTCCAGTCAATCTTCTCTCTGTTTCTGTCTCCATATTTCCTCCTTCAGGAAGAGACACAGAAGGAAGAAGAAGAAGGAGGAGGAAAAAAAAAAAAAAAAAAAAAAAAAAACAGAAACAGAGAGAGTAAGAGTGAGCGACAGTAAATGTGGGCCCTCCACAGATAGCCCAGGCCGCTAAACATAGCCTGCTTGGTTCAACATCGACTTCAATTTGGGGAACCTCAGAGTATTTTGTTCCTCCATGTGGCAATTAGGATGTCAAATCAAACTTGGGAAGGCAAACAGCAGAGCAAGGCTCCTCGCTGCTATTTCCAGACACCACGTCTCCGTCTCAAACACACACACACACACACTGCTTTCCTTCACACAGCCATCCAGCCCTCCTAAAGGATTACACCCGACTCTGTAGCTGCTCAGAGGGAGCTTCTTTCTCCCTCCGAATGGACACAGAAGCGCGCACACAGACAGAGACAGTGTTATGGAAATGACCGCATCCCCGAACAATGCCGAGTTCCCGACCCAGCGGTCAGAGGAGCCATAAATCGGGGTGTTTCAGCGGAGGCCCGACCCTTGACCCTTCCAACACCAGGCCTGTCCTTACTGTCAGTCACGCCTTTATCCGCCTCTGACCTTTCAACATTGCCCGGATAACAACGGGGCAAAGCCGGAGCCCTCATCCCCAATCACACGCCTCTTTTCCTGCGTTTCACACCATGACATCAGGGTGTGCTCCCCACTCAGGGACAAATCACTTCTACTCAGCGGTGGCATTGCTCAGTATTGAAATCAGTTACTTTAGGTTAGGTTTGCAGGATCTTAGCTCGGCTCATTTAATCACAGGGTCATCATTGGATTGTGGGGGTGTTCAACTTTAGTGTTTAAGTTTATTTTAGTTATTAACATAGACACTTTTCTGCCATCAGACTCGGTTAATGACGCGCCTGCAGCTAAAAAAAGAGCTGCGGAGTGCCTCTGGGCTATGTCCTTGGCCTCATTTTGTATTTTCCATTCAGATGCGCCTATTGGGTAACATGTAACTACAGTATTTACTTTTATGCTGATGACAAAGCTGCATTTATTAAGGGATTTCAAACCAAGATGCCTAAGGGCTTTCCTGGAAAGTATATATGTCTGCTAAAGCTTCTCAGTTTAACCGATGGGTTGAAATTTCAATGTAATGTTTCCAGTAGTTGGAAAGGTTTACATCTATTGCATCAAATCCAGATAAATAAAACATTTACAAGATTAATTTTCTTAATATGCATGTTGTGAAATAATTCGTTATTTCACATTTTATTTAGAAACGCATGGTCCTCCTTATTTTTACTTTTTAACTCTGTTGCAGGATTGATATTTTGGGTTTGTATTGTGAAACAGTTCAACCTTTGATTGGAAAAAACTACATAAATTACACACAGTTTCCCCCACCTAAGTTGCAGCGCTTTCACGATCAAATGGAGTCATTTCTTCCATGGTTTGTCATTATGGTTTTCCTAAAATGAAATGAAGAGTCTGGCTCCAGTTGGGCTGAAAACCATCTAATATAATTAATTCAATTTGTCAAATTTAACTAAATTCTGGGCTGTCTTTTGTCTTGGCATAAACCTCCCCAAATACCAGAATATTCTAGTTATTCCATGGCCGTGCAAGATAAATATCTACGCCCTGGAGGTTTTTTTCTGTCAGTTCGACCGAACACAGAAGACGACACACCTCCCTGGATTTCAGGGGTTTTCAAAAGCACGACCACATGAAGGCACTGTCTGCTTTATCAAACCGACTGTTTTCTTTCCTCTTCATTTTCTCTGTAACCGCCGAGCGCTATAAATTATAATTGCTCTGATCCCATTCAAATGCATTTAATGACAGGCCCAACTGGGTAAATGACAGCTTTTTGAAAACACTTTTGTGAATCAGTAACCTAAACCTCAGTCTGTGTTTGCATTTGTGCACGTATTCCTGCGTGAGCGCGCGTATGACTGCACGAAGGTGTTGGTCCCGTGCCAACGTGGGTCGGCGTGCGCTGGGCGAGATAAAAGAGTTTTCTGAGAGGCGCACTAAATGGAAAGTGGACCCCGCTGTTTTTCTGCAGGGGAGGCCGTCCGAAGGTCGGAGACGCTCAGGAATTTGGGGCTGAGTAGGGCAGGGCCGCCAGGGGACATGGGACTCACTTTGGGTCACTGCTTTTGAGGTCATCCCCCCCTTCCCTTCCTTTTCGCCCCTCTGTGTCCCCATTCAACCTACGATATGCAATGGGCATCAATATTCCCCAAACGACGGCAACGAATCCACCCGTCCAGCTTAACAAGTCATTTAATCTGGTATTGAGCAGTGAAATCTTTTATATATCTGAAAAGTAGCAAAGAAAATCAGACCACAGAGGTCAGGATACTTTCCAATGCAAATCTTTTAAGAATTGTCATGGCATTAACAATCAGTTTCATGATTTCTTGATATTTTATGGGGAGGGATCAACCGTGCAAAACGCGGCTTAAAACTTTTTAATCCTTGAAATGAATGCTGATATTGTGGGATAAGTCATGGAGCCACCAGCTGAGAAAATGAATTATATTTCATTGCTAAAGCAACTCTTCACACACAGGGGAAGCTTTCTCCTAGTGCTGCCCACATGTCGAGGTCTTTTGTGGGTCACCTTCCCTTCCTAAACCTCATGCATGTTCCTAAACAGTTGCACCACACCAACTTTTCAATACTAGCTTACGAGTTTAACCATGAAAACGTGAATCATCCCAGCGTTTTCAACTGGCTATTGTGCGTCATTATGCACGAAACTTTGACAGGGCACATACAGTTGCTTTAAAAACATTTGACTTCTAAATTCACTGGCTTTAAAGGGGAATCAAAGCGGGGTGCCAACATGTCAGAAAAAGAGAAGGAAATATTTCAAAAGAGGTCTGAAAACAACTTAAAGCAAACAAGAGAGACAGCCCTTAAAAGCAAACCACATTTAACAGGAAAGAGAGAGAAGTGAGCAGCAGCGGTGCCTCCTCAACCTGTATTTAACCCGAGACGTACCAACTGCTCAGGTAAGCACGGGGGTTACTTTAAAAATATAAAGATTTAAAACTACACACTTGCAAACCAAATAGATGCTCATGTAACCTTTTGGCATCGTTGGCATCTCCAGTTAGGTACGAACACACACAACAGACGAAGCGTGTGGACTATAAATCTGATATATCGCCACGTACGGCACAGCAGTTTTCCCCGTTCTTCAGCTACGTGACTTTTCCCACTCACCACCCTGGCAATGAGAGGCACACCTGTGCTCAATATCGCTGACGGAGCTGAGGGCACACCTGTGCTGAGAGCCGGGAAGCACATGCCCTGAAACAAAACCACAATCAGAAATCACAAAAGAAGAATAAAGAAACTACTCGGAAATGAACCTTTAGTTACTGGAACTAAGCTGAATTAAAACCTTTTTTAATGCAAATTTGACTTGTTGATATTAGAAGACTGCTACATTATACACTCACATTTAATTTTTCTTTGCTGCACAATTTGAGATTATGTCGGTAGTAGTGTAGAAGCGGTAGTAAAACCGAAATGGACACTTTCTTTCTTTGACCACACGGTGCTCGATGCATGTGTGTTTAATCCTCCAGACTAAAAAGTGAGAGCCGCATTTACATGGACACAATAATCAGAATAATGCCTTATAAATCTGAGATGTTTGGGCGAGCTTTATGTGGCGGTGGACCGCATTGTTTTTTTGTTTTTGTTTTCTCTCTATATCAGTTGAAACACGGCCCATAATTAAATCTCAATCACAATCACGTGGTAACGCTGATCGCCGGTTCAGTCGGAAAAATGCGAGTGCCCCGGAATGATCATTTTTCTCTGGTTGGAAAATCTGGTTTGCCCTGTGTGTAAGTAAATGTCGTGTGACGCAATAAGTTTACAGCAACATGGACGCGGTCGCGGCCGAACAAGTAGTTGTTTGAAATGACGGATGGAGCCAGAACTGGTGTGGGCAGCAACTGTTGACAAGCGGGCAATCTCCATTCATTTTGGTCGTCTTCTCCTATTAAGCGAGTTCAGTCTTTTTCCAAGTTTAGGGGCAAAAAAAGCTTCTTCTGTTATATTTCTGGCACAGTTGACGTTCCGCAGCAGACAGAGCCTCTTTGCTCGAGTTCTGTTCTGATTAATGTTTTGGGGCGTGTAAGCGCATTTATCTTATCAGATCATTTCATTTAGCGTCCGTGTAAATAGTTAAGTTAGAACCTCTAATCTGAAAGATTTCAGCCATAAATATTTCCATGTAGCCAGTGAGTAAAACACACTAATAGGCGGTTTAGACTTCTGTGTTGACGCAGAGGATAAAGCGATGGCGCAGACCAGAGCGCCGTAACTGACGTACACCTCCCCAGAAATGTAACTACGAGCCACGGTGACGCAGACCGCAAGAGCTGTGACTGGTCCGCTTGGTAGTAGCGTGTTTCCGCTTCAGTATTTCTGTCTGCTTCTCCATCTCCGCAATTTTTGAATTGTTTTTGATCAATAAAGATGGAACACACTGAGGAAAGGTTAACTGGGGAGGTTCGGAGATACAAATATTTGTAGGACTCGTGTTCGGCGAAATTTCTGAGAAAGTTTCAGTCGCCATTGTTGGAAGTGAAGCAGGAAGTAGACACAAAATTCTCCAAACGACGCCAACGAATCCACCCGTAAAGCTTAACAAGTCAGTTAATCTGGAAGTAGACACAAAATGCACGCCGTGGGCACAAGTTACGGCGTCTAGGTACGCAGTACCCTAAAAGAGCCTTAATTCACCAACTACATTTAATTATTTCCAGCTTTACGTGGTGTCGTGTTGATCATGTACATGAGAAAAGTCCATGTTTGAACAGCCGCCTTCATGAGGTATCTGGAAATTTTTAGTCAGGTCTGAGTTCACGAGGAGAGGACATGTATGCTGACGTTTTACAGCGTTTTTATGATTTGATATTTGATATAACATATACATCAAGTTACCTAGCTGTTAGCTTGATGAACTGTTGTGTTCTGCTCTTCTGGCAAGCATTTCGCGTACTTGACATCCCATGTTGTACCTAAACATTTGAAGTCTGCAATAGTTGCTCTTATCAATCAACACAGCGTTCACTTTTGATTATGGAGCGCAAAGACAACCAGCTGTCTGTTTCCTTTTAAATAAAAATTATATCAAAATGGAACTTTGGGGGATTTTATCTATCTCTCTCTCTGGTCTACTGTTGTTGGAGGAGGATATCAGCCTCGGAGCACCCTCCTCCCAGTGTCATGACGAGCTCCGGAGAAACCCTTCGCACAGCTGGAAGCTCAGGGGCCTCCGACTTCAGAAGAAGCGTGCGCCCGGGCCCCCTCGACACAAACCACGCCAATGTACAGTTTTGTCTCTTTGCTCCTCTCCTTCCCGTAAGGTCCCTCCTTCTTTCCCCTCCTTTCTCACTGTGGCTCTGGCTTTTTATTATTTCTTTCATTCCCCCGCCGCACTTCGACACGCCCTTTCTCTTTCGTAATCTTCGGCGGCTCGTGTGAAGTCCGCCTTCACGGCAAGGCAAACACGGTTAATTTATGGAACTGAGAACGCGGCAGGTATTTGCTCTGTGCAGTCTGGCCTTTGAGGCTCTGGAGCGTCAACTGACACGGGTTCATTTGATCAGCAAAGGCATGGTATTTGATTGGGAGGGGGATCAAATACGTGAACGATGTAAATGTTTGAGCCTGAAGATTGATTACTTATTTGACTCTGGAAAAATGTGTAACTTTTAGCCATGATAGCGGCTCGGTTTAAAGCATTAAAAGGTCATACTGTCAGTCAATTTGTCCTTACTGAAATATCTCAACCCGTCTCGTCAGATTGACGAGTGCACCCACGTACGTAGGTTACGGCGTCTCTGTTCTGCAGAGGCATAAGCCGCACTTGAAGATATAACTTATGTTGATTTGAGTAATCACTGACAGAGCTGCAAAACTATTTCATTTATCAAAGTATTTCAGCTTCATAAAAATGGTAATGTTTTTTTTTGGTTTAGTTGTTTTTCCCTCACATTGTCCTGCTGATCGTTATTTGGTAAGCATCCCAGCTAGTCTGTGCAACATTCACCAGAGCAGTCGTCATGTCTGCCATCTTATTTTCATTTTAATGAAAAGGAAACATTAGTCGGCCTCTGGATTCATTTTTACTGAGGCTGACTCGGGAGTGTTGAAGCTGAGCAGAACAAAAGTCACTTCTTCGCTGTGAATAAGCTCCAAATCTGGGCCAGCCACCGCCGGGACCCACCGTGGCCCTTGGGCTCACTTAAGGAAGGCCTGTAAAAAACCGTGACTGATTTACATCCCCGCTGCCCGGGCTTCCGCAGAGCAGCGCCGCCCCCCGTCCCCTCCGTTGGTGCTTCGGAGACCTATGAAGGGGTTGGGTTGTGCGGGTGCAAGAACCACAGTTGGGGGGGAAAAGAGAGAGAGAGAGGGAAAGAGAAAGGGGCTGAGGCAGAATAGGAGCGCAGAAAAGAAAGAGGGAAAGAAAAGGGAGCGAAGGAGAGACGGGGTAAGGGGAGGGGAAGGGGAGGTCACAAGGGCAGCGCAGGGCGCTCCCAATCGGCGCTGTGTAAACATGCCTCCTCCTGGAGTGGACAGGTTGCAGGGGGGAGTCCTCCACGGGCCACTGAGGCTGTCAGCAGAGCAGATAACTGATGGCAGGAATGTGGCATTTGTTCTTAAAAAGAGGGAAAGAGGGAGGAAGAAAGGCAGCGAGGGAGGGAAGGAGGAGGAGTTCAACTAGTGGCAGAAAGCGGGGGCCTCCAATTAACATCTACTTGATGCATTCATACAGCCGGGCCTCTGGCTCCTTAAGCCCTGCAGCTGCATTCGTGCTGGCAGGCAGCTCCCTGCTTCCCCTAGCCCTGTACGCTCACACAGAGATCCCCTCGACTACACAACAGCCTCGGGTCCACGGCTGCACTGTACTTACATTGTCAGACAGTTCAGTCATTGCTCTGCAGACTGCTGGTCAGGGGCTGAAATTCAGGAATATGCGAGAAAGTTTCCAGTTCTTAAATCCTCAAGAATTGCCGTGCCAATTTCTCTCACAAATAAACAGCCAATTTGCAGGGATCGTGCTGCCAATCCAGCATAATGACGCTCCCCGGTAAACCTCTTCATGCCAAATCTTTGAGGAGTGTCTTATTACAATACATCACCACGCGTCCCGTCTCCTTTCTAAAACAACACCTCCCAGTCCGTCTGGATGTTCTCCATTTCCATACAGATTGCGGTTAGGAAGATTGACACCAATTTAGGAGTTAAGCCGCACCGATGGGATTAATGTGATCCGCAAGTCAAGTCCTGTCTGCAGCCTCTGCGTGTGTCCTGTCTGCCTGGAGACGGGCATTCATCTCCCTCTGATCCCAAAACAGTTATTAGCCTGTCCTCCCAACAGGAGCATACAGAATCGGGATCTGAGTCCGCTGACCTCGCGTCTGCCGCTCAAAAGAGAGACACGGCTCTCCCTGCGTGCCCTCGCTCTGTAAATGGAGCCATGATCCCCGTCTCTGACCCTCCCTCTACCACCACCCGTCGCGGTGGCCTTTGAGGCCAAGTGAGGTGTAAACAAATCCAATATACGCTGCATTGTATGGCACCCCAAGGGTCCAAATGAAGTTACTCTGGAGGTACAAATCACTTCGGGTCACGGTTTGCTTGCTTTTTCTTGCTCTATTTCCCAAAGGCACACAGTTCCCTGCGCAGAGAATGCCACCCAGCCTTCCACCGCTGCCATCGTACAAGTTTATTTACATTTGCACCCCTCAGATTGATTGAACAGGCCCCCTTTTTTGGGTTCGTACCTCCACAGGCCTGCTTAGTGTTCAAACCGGAGACCACCGTGCAGAGAGGGGAACGTCCATACATTGAGTTCCCTAAATCACAACACCAGCCGACTCCGGCAGCTCTGCACGCTGAGGATGTCGGCGCTTAAGCTTTTGTCATATATCAGTGTTATCATCCGCACGACTCCAAGATTGGAGTCTTTGGCCACGTTTGAACGGAGAAGTCCCTAAAGGTCTTTTGTAATGATTATGTCGCTCCCAGAAAGTAAAGTTTTTTCTGTATGAGTTGTTTATTTATAAAACCTGAACTGAACTGGCCTCTATTTATAGAAGAAACAGCAAATCCCATGAAAAAAAGTAATCTACGACAAGCTATCTTTGGCAATATCAGATTAAATACACAACGATAAGTAGTTTATGACCGTTTTCCCTCTAACTAGCTTTCATTTGCATGTTGTTGTCGAAACACACATCCGCCTACATGCATTCCTATCGGGCCGTTTTTGTAAATTACCCCAGACTCCTGCCACTCTTTGCTTAAACTTTTTTCAAGGACGTGCAACTGAGCGGCACGGCATTGTGTAAATAGGGGTGTGCAAACAGCGCCGCAGGTCAGCGGGGCAGAGGACAACTATCCGTTTCCTGGAGAACAGCCCTCCCCTAAACCTGGCAGACACTTATCAGGTCACGGCGGGTTCAGCCTCGGGGCAAGGCTCGCTGCCTGTCTGCACGTTACCTACAGCGTTAGAGGAGTGCAAAGGAATGTGAGACAATCCGGAGTGGTGTGGGAGAATAAAAAACTACTACTACTGGTCAGCTGGAACTGGACAGTAGAGAAGAGCTGTTTTGGTGTCATCTGCTGGTTTCTGACACAGGCTTTTGCAGCTTCTAATGTTTCAGGTGAGGCCTCACTGTGAATATACGCTACACTGACGCTATTGACAGTAAGCCGCTTCGATATCATGGTGATTCTATAGAAGGGATGACAAAGCCAGTTTCAGTATCACCGGATGGCAACAAAAGCTCCTTTGTGTCCAGTTATGTCACCGTGAGTGTTTCGGAGGAGTCCTCACTTGCACTGGAGGACCTGTTAGGGAGATACACTGCTCAGTGGAGCAGCAGCGAGCCCCATTTGAGAAAATGCATGCATCTGCCTGCGTCTGAACACATGAATAAGAAATTGCGTCACGGGCCAGTGAATCCATTCAGACAACGCTGATGTAGTGTAGTTGCGAGATGGCAGTTGCTCCAGATGCACATCGCTTAAGTTCACTTTTCGCGTAATTGGACGTGACACGTCTGCGGGACTGGTGACAACCAAACTAATGTGAGCAGCAATGCGGCCCGACTTGTCGGCGAGGGCTAACAATGTTGAGTCAAGTCACAGCCTGTCAATGTTCTTCTTACAATTTACAACTGGAGTTTTAGTGTCAAACATATCCCGATAAGCAGCATCCCTTCACCAGACATGGCTGACTTTAAACTGGTTGGTATTTACTAGTATTAACTATTTAAATCTGTCATTGAGCCATCCATTTTAGGACACTTTGGTCAAATTGTACATGTCAGGGAGGCAGAATTTGGAAGTTTCAACCCAACTTCTGCCAGTGCATGTCTTTTCACTTTATCTATTGTATTTTCTTCATTGCATTAAGCTATACAAGCTTGGAAATGCCTCATTGCTCCACTTGCTTAATCATGCAGCAGCCCACATACCAGCCATGGCATTGGGACGTTTGATTAATGACAGAGACCATCACCTATGTTCTCAAAAGGTTAAAAGATGCTAGCTGTTTTCGAGTCATCTCAGTCATCCAGGTCACAGGATATCCAAAAAACAAGCTGAAACAAGGGCAACTGGACTGTAAAGGAAACTCTACAAGTTTTTTGAAGTTGCTAGCTGGCTCGCTAACATTAATTACCACCAATCTGGCTTTTCCTGGTTATTGATCACTAAAAGACGGGAATTGACACCATGAAGACACAGATTTCTCCATTTCAGCATGGATTATTGTCTTGGAAGACGTTCAGAAGGTTTTCTTGGACGCTTTCTAGGTTTTTCTGCCGGAGGTCCTCCGAACTTATAGTTGCTGCAAAATATTCCATCGTTAATCACACGAATGCAAGCGCGACCGTGCAGAAGCGTCACCACACAAAGTCAAAAAGAGAGATTTTCCTGGCCCACAAGCAGCACTGATCATTTATTTTACTTGAAGTTCTCAATTTTGCTCTCACTGGCAGCACCTCTAGGGAGTTGTATTTCTCAACTCAGAACCTAGAGATCCAAATCTTAATACCTGGTATACAATTAGTAATTTTGAATTGACAAGTTTCACTTTGAAGTACCAACCAGCCACAACATTATGGACACTGAAAGGAGAAGTGAATACCACTGACCATCTTGTGATAATTCAATGTTCTGCTGGGAAACTTTTGGACCTGGCATTCATTCATGTGGATGTTACTTGTAGCACCCACCTAGACCAGACCAGGCACCCCCACCCCATAGCAATGACACTCTTTGATGGCAGCAGCCATCCCCAGCAGGATGCAGCCCTAAAACACTTTAGGAACAACTAAAAAAAAAACATGAAGAACATCACAAGGTGTTGACCTGGCCTCCAAATTCACTAGATCCCAAACTGATCAAGTATCTGTGGCATGATCCATAGAGGCCCCTCCCCACAGCCTTTGGACTGGACTCGTTCAGATGCGGATTTCTAATGATGAGAGATGATTTCACAAGTCCACAAGAACATAAGCGCACACTGGGTCCATATCAGTAGTAAATAACCATATTAATTTACTTGCAACTGCAGCAGAAAAAACTTGCAGACACACAATATCCACTAATTTCAATAGTAGATCATAGATTTATCTCAGCTGTGTAACCTTATTGGTGACTTAACATTAATTTAAATGGAAATATATGCGATTAGCTCGTTAAGGTATGTGTTTTAACCGCTTAACCATTACTTTCACCCAACTTTCCCTCCATTAAGATATCTATATCTATCTTTTGTGAGAGAGAACCCATTACTTTTTTGCTAACTGGTAAAACCTCTAGGCTTTATGAATTCTCAATTACAACCAGGGGATCTTATTTTTCCTCTCAAATTAGCTCCTTCCCAGCAGATGGAGAAGTAACCCCTGGTTGGGAGTCATTTACATTTAGCATTTCTCAGTGGTGAGTTGATATTAAAATAGCAACCTTGTATCATTTATTCATGGTTGAATGGATGGTGTTATTCCCTAAATTCCACATCTGTTACACCCATGAATCTGGCTAATCAGCTTTCGGGCAGAGGAGATTTAATTAATCTAGTCTTGGGAGGATAATAAGCCGCACACAATCAGGCAACGTTGCGCAGCTACTTTTCCCAGACCCAGCTGGGCTTTGGTAGGATAGGTGGATCTGCGCAGCACATCCCGAGGCTAGCGAGCTGGTGCAATTACAGTGCTGTCTCACTGCATCAGGTATTTTAAATATAATAGGGCTTGGCCTGGTTTTTCTCTTTGCCCCAGTTAAGGTTCCCTCTCTGCTCTGCCTAATTAGACAAAAACAGCTCCCTCCTGTACTGTAAGTCTCAGCAGCCTGGAGCTTTCACCGAGGCTCTAAACGGACGTACATCCGGATCACTCGCCGTGCCGCACGCGCGACAAAGACGAAGGCGACGGCGCAACACCTGCGCCTTTATTGCTGATCAAAGTTGCGTATTTTAACAAGGAGGGACCGCATCCGTGACAGAAAGAAAGCTTCGCGTATCAACAGATGCGGCTTCGTTCATTATCTATCAAGGAATGTCAGGACTCGGATCTGTGAAATGCCATTTGCCGAACGCTGTCAGGCGCTGTCGGCACACTCCACAAACCAATTAAACCAAATTGACAGGACACGCAGACACCCTGCATGGGATTATTTCACGCTCGATACTGTCATTGTTTGGATTACTCACAAAGAGCGTGTGTGTGTGTGTGTGTGTGTGTGTGTGTGTGTGTTTGCTTTCCGCCTGTAAGCCATTAATATTAACTACGCCCGTATTTGTCAAAGATTTACCAGGGTTTGTTCACAATGTGTAAAACACAGAAAAAAGGGTGAAGAACATAGTTATATTTTTGCCCTGAATGTATAATCGGTGCCACGCCGATGCTTTACCTTAGCATGATGAAACATAAATAAATCAAGAAGCATTACGTGAATAATATGCAGGTCAAGCATTTAGCATAGCACACGAATTTGGCTCACACATGATGGAATCAAATGCTCCTGCTGGGACATGCATTTTTAATAGCATGTCAATGCTCATTGGTTTTTCATAGCGTTTACAGACCCACTGGGGTGCGAATTAACTTTCCAAATTAAACTTGCTTTCTGGGTTTTGGGTTTGCGAATATTGTATGTAATATATTAAGTATGCTGTTGGATCTCGATGCTGACAGGGCCTAAAGAGATTATTTTTTCCAAGAGCGCAACCTCGGGGTGAGATGTTTATTGGAAATTCAATGAAAAGGACCATCGCTTATGGAGTCAAAACAGCCTCCACCACATTACGAATTAAGCAGATAGTGATGTGAATCTACTGTTGCACATGAAGCGCGGATCCATATTCAGAAAGACAATAAAGTTTTATTTTGACGAAAGAAAGGTCTGAATTTCGGGAGGAGCTGTCAGAAAAAATGGCAGAGATGCCTAAAAACTAAATCTATTCTCAGACTAAAACCGCCAATATATTACCCCGTGACGTTTTAATAATATTTATGACTTGATAAAAGAGCTCTGTGGTAATATTTCAATCCAAGTCAAGTTTTCCAGAGTCCCACAAGACAAATCCCTGAGCATCCCCACACAAAGTAACATCAGCCTCTACCTCACAGATGCTGGATTTCAGCTGCGGTCAGCTGTGTTTTTCACCACACTTCTGTCTGCAGCAGCTAATAAGACTTTTTCAGCCTTCTACCTGCAACTGACGGCTGAGATGCACTCCTCAATAATGCATTAGACAGGCAGGCTAGCACCCCTGGGTCCACCCCCACCCCCTTCTCCCCCTCTCCCTCTCCTCTGCACATACTGTACAGCTGAATACAGTGATGATGTTGCCTCTGCAGCCTGACTCAAAGGTGAGTAAGGCCTATTGATTTGTGGACAGAAAGCAGCACTTCTCATCTTCTCTGGGCCCCGGCTGCAAAATGGATCGGGGTGAAGAGGATGGTGGTGGAGGTGGGAGTAATGCACAACAAAAAAAAAAAAAAGAGGGTAGAGAGGAGTGGGGGGTAGGGGTGGTGGGTTTGGGGAGGGTGCTCGGTGAAGAAGACAGAGAGGGAGAAACAAACTGGAAAAACAAGAGAGGCACCGGTGCTTTGTTACTCTTTCAGCTGCGGTGACATCACTGTTGTGGAGCCACGGGGGTGGGGGTGGGGGTGGGGGGGTCGGAGGTGGTGGTTGGGGGGGGTGCGTGGGTGAGTTGAGAATTGAGAACTGAAGCGACCGTTGCTCAGAGAAGCTACTTTCGTGGTCTGCCTAATCTCCCGGGCCTTCCGCAACTGAAGGTTTTTGGCGATATCTGAAAAATTGTGGATTACAGTGGATCTCGGATAACGATGTCAGTGTGCAGAGTTTTATTCCAGGAGAAAATGCTTTCATTCTTCAACTTGCGGTGTCCCTGAGTGCTCGGCGTGGTGCACTTTTGAGAAAGCCCATGCAAACATAACCAATTAAAGGAAACGCAGCTCTCGCCGTCGACTGGTGTTTTCCCGTTTCCCTTCGTTCGCGAGCCCTCACGTCCGCCGCAAACATCAGGCTGAAGCTGATGTAATGTTTGTAATATCTAGAAAGTCACAAACTCCTCACAACAAACCTGGATTAAGAGGCAAAACTGCCTCGCTCTTCTTCTTCTTCTTGTTTAAGATAAAAGAGACACGTCACCAGAGTTAACCAGAGCGGAGCCGTGGAGATAAAGAGCATTGTCCCCTTGTTTGTCTCCGTCCACCGGTGGCTCCCTGAGTGGACGCGCCATTGAAAGCTGCACAATGCTTCCCTCCCCGCACAACACAAGCTCCCCCAAGCAGATGGCAAATTAGTGGCAATTGTTCAAAAACAATGCGGACGGCTGATGACAGACGCTCGGGTTTCGGGCGCGGCGATGGCAGCAGCAGGAGCAGAAACAGCAGCAGCAGCGGCGGCAGGCCGTTGTTTGGACAGAAGTTTTTGCAATTTCTTTCTCCTGCCTGCGCCGCACTCCCACACCGACCGAGCGACTGGGAATCATTACTTGGTACTCCAGGGGCCCCGGCTGTTTAACACACATCCGCCAAGTTCAATCTGCCCCAGCGGCGGACACATGGACTTGTGATTTCTCTTTCAGCGTGTTAGCGGAAAACAGATGAGGTGCTGCTGATGCGCTCGCCCGGGCACAGTTTTGACAGTTTTGCATATAATCTGTCCACGCCTCAGGTCATTAAAGTAGCACCAGCTTCGGAGCCGTGCGCGTTACTAGGCCGACAGCTGAAGGTACCACTTAGCCGTTCGCTTTATTTTATCCCAGAAGAAGTGCTTTTTCTTTCACATTGCAGCGTTTGAGGCCTCGGCCGTTTTCCGGCCTCGCCGTGTGCAGTGCTTTACGGCACCTCGCTGGAATGTGACAATATGTGTTGTTTCTGGCCATTTCCAGAAGTTTACTCAACATTCATGACTGCTCCGGCGGAGCTAGTGACACATCGCTGACACACCGGACAATTCCCGCATTTGTACGAGCCGAGGAAAAGCTGGCAGAAGTTTGATTGCTGTGATGAATGGCCCCACTTGCTCTGCGGCGCCTGGCTTTGAGAAAATAAAATCAGCCAGCTACTAATGTCCCGTACGACTTTCCAAGGCCTTTTATTTTATTTTTTTTTCTTTCCCCCTCTAGTAAATTAAAATGTAAAAATGTATGTGTTTTCGTTTGGTCAGTTATTACAATGGCACAGAGAGAAAGAGAGCGAGATGAGGTAGTGGCGTTCGGGATTATATTTATAGAGAGAGAGAGAGGGAGAGAAAAACAAGAGCTCTGCTGAAAAACCACAAAATGAAGAGGCCGCAGCTTCTGTTCAAACAAGCATAACAAACCGAGACTTATTTTAGACTCGCTGCCGAGCGGTCCAGAGGACACGCACTTCTGAGCGGACAGCTGCGGTATTTACCAGAACCACAATCTATTACCATTAGATAATAAATCAAAAATAAGACGCAGTGCCAAGAATAACAGCCATAAAACAGAAAAAGATCACCCCATTACAACGTAGCTCGCTTTGAGAGTATGCAATTAGGTTTTATTTTATATGGCGTCTTGTTCATGCACCAGCACCAGTTATTATACTTTAACTTTTTATACAGGAGAGATGTTTAATCTTTATATATATATACACCGATCGGACATAACATTATGACCTGCTTCCTAACATTGTGTAGGTCTCCCTTGTGCCTTTATTACTGATATGGAGGGGTGGTCTGAGCGCCAATGTGTGTTCTTGTCTGCGCTTATGTTCTTGTGGACTCGTGAAATGATCACTCATCATTCAAAATACACATTTGAACAAGTCCAGTCCAAAGGCTGAGGGGAGGTTCTCTGTGGATCATCGCACAGATACTTGATCTGTTTGGGATCTAGTGTATTTGGAAGCCAGGTCAACACCTTGTGCTGTTCTTCATGTTTTCTTGACTTGTTGAGTGTTTTTTGTGGTTGCATCCTGCTGGGGATGGCTGTTGCCATCAAGGAGTGTCATTGCTATGGGGTGGGGGTGCCTGGTCTGGTCTAGGTGGGTGCTACATGTCTAAGTAACATCCACACCAATGAATGCCAGGTCCAAAAGTTTCCCAGCAGAACACTGAATTGTCACAAGATGGTCAATGTTATTTACTTCTCCTGTCATAATGTTGTGGCTGATCGGTGTATTTTCATGGAAACGGCCTTCATTAGATCCTTTTTTCCGTAACACTTGACTCTCCATCCTCTACAGGTTAAACTGTGGATGCACTGCCTTGTTGCTGCCATGCAGTGACCAGTCGACCTTTGAGGAGCGTGCAGGACTCCATCTGTCGCCAGCCATCCTCGAGTCTAATTTAACAAGTTTACAGTTGCGCTAGAGGCTCTGTGAGCCCATACAGATGCACAGCAGCGCTTTTGTTTCGTTCACGCCGTGAAAGAACATTAACACTCTCACAGTGCGAGGCTCGGGAGGAGTTTCTGCCCACAGGCAATCAGGAATCAGGAGCAGCCCTAACTGGTTATTAATTCACCTCCCATTCCACAGCACTGCCAGGCTGCCGTTTTGATTTTGTCTGCGCTGCTGTTAAATGCTCAGTATGCTGTATATCATGAAGTTCTCATGGACACTCTGTTGCCATTACAAACACAAATATGTTCAAAGTTTCTGTAGCACTAATGGGCCATACTGACATTTATATAATTTTTATTGTTTTGTGTGTACATATGTAGAAATTTACATATACATCAGAGTAACACATCCATTAACAAGTGCTGGCCTTTTAGAAAAAGACACAAATGACACAAAAGACACAACAGACACAATGTAAATTAAATATATGTCTAAATACTACCTTAAAAACCTTAACCTTACTTTGGTCCATCTTCATTCATGTCAAAAAAAAACCAGTCAAAGTACACAGACGTTTTACTGTGACTTTTATCAAGCAAATTACCAGTGATATGTTTTACTCTTCAGTCCTACTGTGCAAGTGCACATGATTACAAATGTGTATATGCTAGCCCAGTCAGTCTAGTCCGATCCCAAACCAGCAGCTGTTAGCAAACTACAAATGACCAAGGCCTGAATACAGCCGATTCTTTACCTCAAGTACTGAAGGTTGTGTCTTTTTATTTCTATCATCTTGATTTTGTCAGGTGAAGCTAACAGGTGTAATGGGCGGTTTAGACTTCTGTGAAAATTTGGCGACATAGCTACAGCGACAGCCCAGACCCTAGCGCCGTAGCCTGACGTGCACCTCCCCAGAAATGCAACTACTGTAGGGTTTCTTTACCGCAAGAGCTGTGATCGTCTGCTTGGTAGTAGCGTGTTTCCACTTTAGTATTTCCGGCCGTTTCTCAATCTCCGCAATTTTCTAATTGATCGTTTTAGTTCAATAAAGATGTAACACATGGAGGAAAGGTTAACCGAGGAGGTTCGGAGATACAAACATTTGTATGACTTGTATGAAATTTCTGTCGCCATTGTTGAAGCAGGAAGTAGAAACAAAAATTTAGCCGACTGGCAAAAAAGACACAGCGCCGACTGGTGTGGGTTGCGTTGTTTCACAGCGCGCAAGACTGACGAGGACATAGATGCCGTAACTTAAGCACTGGTTTCGGCTACGTACGGAAGTTACGGCGTCTATGTCCCGCAGTACCTTAAATGAGCCTTAGGTAATATGTTTGACACTACGATTCATCCTCTTCTAACCATGAACCTGAATCTAAATATGTGTCTATTCCTTCAGTAAAAGTCAAG
Organism: Chelon labrosus; assembly: GCF_963514085.1. Lineage (NCBI taxonomy): Eukaryota > Metazoa > Chordata > Actinopteri > Mugiliformes > Mugilidae > Chelon > Chelon labrosus. The sequence continues at coordinate 5,846,805 of NC_140351.1, read as the reverse complement.
TTATTTCAATGAATAGGTGAACACTTTAATAAGTTCAGAGAAAGCTCAAACACATTAGGGTTTATCCTCTAGGGACCCTGAACCTTGAACCTTGCGACTGTTGCCAAGACATTTCCCTACTAATGACGCTACTAATCACCGGGATTTATCATCTAGGGCGACTCTGCATGTCTGTAAAACAAAATCCATAGCAGTCAGACTGAAAAAATACCCTCAAGGTAACTTGCACATTCTTCGCTTAGACTCTATTTACTCAGCCACATTCGCTGAACTCCTGAAATACAACAAGGCAACATTTACAATTTTCTCTCTTAAGGTGCACAGTAGGGGGGGTACACATACTAGAAGAAGCAAACACAGACTGCGTCTTCTTCGTTGCCCAAACTGAGCCACTCGCAGCCTGGAAAAAAAATAAAAAATACATATCAATTCACCTTCCCTTTCATGTGAATCTGAAAAATGCCCCAATTAAACACAAACACCGCGGAATCAAAACACCTGCTAGTGACGATGCAAGATTTTCAAAGACGCTCTGAACCCCTTTGAACGGCTCCCTCTCCTCTCCAGCTTTTTTTTTTTTCTTCGAGGATTGATTTACAGGCGGTGACTTCATATAAAACTTGATGAATGGAGAGAGGCTGTGGGTACGGCGAGGTAGAGTCTGCATCAACAGTGGAAAACGCTAACCTCCGGGGTAACGGAGGGGGCGACATGCTCGGGCATGTCAACTTAAAAGCAGGTATAAGGAGCCCCTCAGCACATCCTGGCACTCCAGTTCCTGCCATTTGTTCTGAATCTCTGGGATGAAAACACGACTGAAAGCACAGGATGTTGGAAGCAGACGGTTTGTCTCATTTCGGATACAATTGTCTACAACAACCGTCTGACTTCTTCCAGCTAAAGTATCCCTGCTTCCTCTCTGTCCTCTTTTCATTCTGTCTCTCCAACATAACCTCGCCAGCGGCCTGTGCGTGTGGTTTCACCTGTTAGTAGAAACAAGCCGAGCCATGCGATCCTCCCACCCTACCCCTGGTTCCTTCTTTTCTTTCTGTCATTTTCGCCTCAAATCATGATTTGGAAATCCACCCCACAATTAAGTCATTTTTCAGGAATTTGGTAGTGTAACGCTAGATGGAGCCGCTCTGATTGAGCCTCGCGAAAGCCAAGGCTCGCAGAGTGTGTTTTACTCCGCTCTTCCTCCCAGGGTGTCATTTGTCATGTTCTTGGCAGAGGTACGAAGCTCCAGAGGAGACAAGCGAGGGCCTCTTCCAATACAAAACCGCCATCATCACCGGCAGCGGTGTAAATAAATAGCTCACCTGTCTCAACACTTTCATTCAACAAAGCGGGGATGATTTCCCCCTGCTCGAAAATCAAGCGGCGGCGATCGGTTTACCAACAGCGTCAGCCCTCCCGTCATCCCGCCTGACATCTGTAATGATAACTGAGTTAATGCTAGAGCCTCCCCCGACTCATCTCCCTCGTTCGCTTTACACGCAGATTAATTTCAGCTGCAGCCCGACAGCGCCGTCGAAACCTGCCCCGCGATGCGAGGTTACCGAGTCGAGGCTGGCATCAGGAATGTGTATGCACCTGCATGCGAGTGTGCATGTACTTATGTGTGTGTGTGTGTTTCTCATTCCCTGCCTTCTCTACACCGCCTGCCAAAGCCACTTCCTTAAACATGTCAGACATAATCCTGTCATTGCTGAAGGCGAAATAGTGGAGGCCGGCAGGCAAGCAAGCTGGAGAGAGAGTAGACTGAAAGAGAGAGAGAGAGATGATAAATAGTCCAAGTTATACGTCCAGGTGTGGCTGTCTACGCCACACACCTGTACCAAAGGCATTTCCAGATATAAGCTCAGTTATCCGTGCCAAAACTTGTGTCGTCTAGCATTTTATTTTTTTTTTTTTTGGCACGATTACAGCTGTATTTTTAAAAACACGAAGCCACAGTAGCCCCGGATAGTGGATGTGGGTTTGAGGTGTTCCTGTCTTTTGGCAGAGTTCTCCTCTAAGTGGAAAAACACAGATGTCAACAGGCCTTTTCGAGAATCTTGCACCGAGCTCCCTTTCCTTCGCTCTCTCGCATGGGGAACAATTTTGAAACCAGGCTTAACTCGTAATTGCTTACAAGCGTGCAAAGTGCGGATGATAATGGTGGTTTATCCTAACAACAGAGTCCAACGAGGCAAAACAGTGAGACACAGAAACAGCCGTACCGGGGAAAAAACACTTTTGTTGAAAGTCAGATGGTAACAATTCACACTTAGTGCTGGAAAACTACATGTGCATAAAAGTAAGGTTTTGGCTAATATCATTTCATGGGCTATTCATTCTTCTGCAGCATGTTTATGGTAGGGAGTAAAAGTAAAAAGTCGTCAGAAAAAGAAATACTCAAGTAAAGTACAGATACCTGAAAAATCTACTTAAGTACAGTAACGAAGTATTTGTACTTACAAGAGGGTTAGGGTTAGGGGTTGCGTTCTTGTTAACCTTTACAAGAATGCAACATTTGCTGCTCTGGTTGCCTGGCAACTAGTCTGCATTTTTGTTGTCAAGCTAATTTTTAAATAATGCTGGCTCAGTCAGTGTCGATTTAATCGTATAGTGCGTAGTAGTTTTGTTTGAGGTTGCTGAAGATGTCTAAGCATAATTACCCACCAGAAAGCGTCTACAATCTTATTCCAAAGAAAGAGGATGAAATTCAAAAAGCGCCACGGTAAGTTATTCTACGTTTTCTTAGCTAGCTAGATAACTTAGTTATCCCCAACTTTCTACTCCAATGTAAGGAGTAGAAAGTACAGATATTTGTGTACAAATGTAGGGAGTAAAAGTAAAAAGTCGTCAGAAAAAGAAATACTCAAGTAAAGTATAGATACCTGAAAAATCTACTTACGTACATCAACAAAGTATTTGTACTTCGACCATACAAGAATGCAACATTTGCTCTATGGTTGCCTGGCAACTGGTCTGCATTTTTGTTGTCAGACTAATTTTTAAATAATGCTGGCTCAGTCAGTGTCAATTTAATCGTATAGTCCGTAGTAGTTTTGTTTGAGGTTGCTGAAGATGTCTAAGGATAATTACCCACCAGAAAGCGTCCACATTTTATACATCTTATTCCAAAGAAAGAGGATGAAATTCAAAAAGCGCCACGGTAAGTTATTCTACGTTTTCTTAGGTAGCTAGATAACTTAGTTAGTTTACGAGATCAGCTGGCGAAGTCAACAAAAGACGATCTCTTTTGGATTTAACTAAAGTACTTCTAGCCTTATAATTTCTGTATAACCTTAAAGCAATTAGTCAAGAAATTATTATTAGTAACTTTATGATTTCTTGGCCTATTTTAAAATGACTGCAAGTTAGAGCTAACTAATAGGTAGAAGTTTTACTGTGACTGACTGATATCATTTTAAATCACTATGAAAGTAAAAATTAAGTAATAACTTTGTCTCCTTTAAGTTTTATTTTATGAGCAAACCTCTGAGAAGATTAAAGTTTAAATGGTGTGATTGTTTGGTTTTTCTCAAGGTATGTGTCCAAGTTCAGGCCAGCTGTTGTCCTTGAGAACAAGTCAAGCAAAGACGCGATGAGAACGATGGGGCCAGCAAAAGTAGGGGTGCCATCTCCAGATAAATACCTCAAGAAGCATTCGAAAGAGCCCAAACTGCCTGACAGTGAGTTCTTATATTAGACAGTTTTATCTGCATTTGGCTTTTTGTTTGAGTGGTGAGTTTCTTACCTTTATATTTCCGTCTTCTTTCAGAAACACAGCACTCGAAAGACGCCCGTTGCGCTGTGAGGGAACCACCAGTTCCACCAATGGCGGAAGAGAGGGACTTTGCAAAGACGGCTGTAGCTGTCCCGATGAAGCCACAGCCTGCAAGTGTGGACTCCCACAAGGGACACAAGCAGCTCCTTGAAAGCTCAGGACTTGTCCCCAAGTACATAAAGAAAAAGGTATTTCCTATAGTACTTCTCGTAATATTTTGTGTAACAGCCTCAAGTGCTAAAAAAGTCATACATATGAAAACACAGAATACGTTCATGTTTATATTTAGTGATAAAATTATATATATTTGGTGCCTGATTCCTTTTCCGACCTGCAGGATTATGGGGAAGTACCTGAGTACCTGCGGCAGCGCATCGGAGAAGAACGGAGGGCTCAGGAGGAGTTCAACAACTCTGTTAAAGAAGAGCAGGAGCAGGGGGCTATGAAACGCCTGTCGGACGAGGAGCGACAAGCCATCCTGGAGGTACTCAAACACTTTCCCTAAAAACAGCAGCAGTGGATTGTACCGACATCTGACCGACTGACCGATGACAGGACATGAATTTGATGATTTCAAAAACCCTTCTTTACATAGTTTCTGGTCAGTATTTATACTAGTTTAAAAAGAGGCTTTTATAGGACTATATATAAATATTTCTGACCCACGCTGGAGAATTAGCTCTTTAGCACTCCTCTACTGTCGACAACACCTCTGACTAATACAACAGCCTTGAATCCTGACAGTTGAATTATCGCCCTGCCTGTCTTGTGACATTGATGGGTTTCCTTCCTTGAATCCAGGGCCTGAAGAGGAACTGGGATGAGCTGCATCGTGAGTACCAGGGCCTCCCTCTCATCATCGACACACTGGCAAGGGAAGCCCGGAAGGAGCAGCTCGAGGAAGCAATGAAGCAGCTGGAGAAGGACATCAACCATTTTGAGAGATTCAAAAACATCTACGTACCCAATAATTAGGACATGAAAATATCACATGAGAAAAAATAAAATCATTTTCTATTATTACTGCTTTTTCTGGGATCTGTGAAGCTGAACCATAAGTTCTAGTTTTTCATAGTACATCAGATCACATACCCTGTGCCTGTTATAGTATCTGTGCATATGGAAAATAATGTCGATGTATTTGTTTTGTCTGTTAGTGCCTTCTCCTGTCACTATGTGTGCAGTAAACATGTATCACTCCCTCCAGCAGCAGCGGCAGCACGAAGTGAAAGATTGTCCCCCTCCAAACAACACGGAGGCACCGATAAAAAGACGGAACCGACAGGCTGGCGGGAAGAGATAGAAGATACTGTCCCTAAAATAAAGAAGTCAGCCTCTCCATTCCATCTGTCACCGGCACCAACCTGCCGTCTCCACCGCCTCAGATTGTCTTGGCACCCTCTGCCTCCCTCTGTTCGTGCGAGCGAGGATTTCTTGGCTGATAGACGCATTACCCAAATCTAAACCAAACAGTCCATGCGGTAATTCAGAGCCTTCTCGGTTGCTTTTGTAGTGAGAGGCGGCGCATGAAGAACTTTGCAAAGACGGTGACACTGCGGAGCGAGGAAACTGGAATGAGAAGTGGTGGGAGACGTGGTTGAATGTGGAGATTTTGCCAGGAGTTTTACACTTTGTGGAGACAAAGTTTATCCCGTTTATAAGGGATTTGCTTGCATGTTAAGATCAGCATTAGTTTAGCATAAATCGTTCTTTCCAACTCTGATGTGTGCCACCCCATGAGTGAGAAAGGTGCCAAATGTACAACTTTAGGTGAAAGGAACAACACCTGAAGTTGTATTAACATATGTCCTGACTCCTGAGTGATCTGATCACAAGTGGCCTGCTTAAAGTACAGGCGTGAACACACCCAAAACACATTGGGGATGCATTTGAGACCTGATCACTCAGGCCCAGTTCAGACCGTGCATTAACATATGTCCTGGGAAATCCAATCCCTAGCTTACAGTACAGGTGTCACCACACCCAGGATGCACTGAGGTCCGATTTGAGATATCTGATCTCAGACCACATTTAGAGGTGGCCCGGGATGCATTTGATCTCATTCCTTTGGTAGTGTGAACACACAATGTGACCTGTGTCACATTCAAGTCTTCAAAAAATGTTTGGCATGTGGTTAATTATTGATGAGATCAAGCTGAGTCATTAGTTATGTGTATTTCAGAAATTACAGAGTGCATGGAAGTTTCCAGGGTTCAAATTATAATCCGAGTTTTGTTCAAAGAAACAACTAAATAAGAAGTTAACGTGTGTGCCCAAGTCATGACTCGTGCAACAGCAGTAGGTTGAGCTCTATTAGAGACGCAACTGAGATCGGATCTCAGGTGGTGTCTGGGGACCCATGTGGATGGGCGTTTTAATGGCAGGAGTGAACACAGGTGCATAAAACTGATCAGATTGCGCAGGACGGACGTTAATACAAGGTCTGAATGAGGCCTCAGACCACATTTAGACTCTTGTGACCACATTCTTTGAGCTGTGCGTACACCAAGTGTCTTAGCCACATTGACGAACCGTCTACTGAACTCACAGGTTTTGCCTTATTCATTCAAAGAGATTTTGAATAATTGCCGGAAAGGATCATTAATATGAAGAGCTTTTTAATAATAACTCCAGCTTTGGAATACACTTTTTAATGTTGTTTTAGTATTAAAGTAATTCAGCTGTAGTTGCAGGTACGTCCATGGGTACAAAAGGGCAGCTATTCGTGACAAAAATCAATTTTCTGCATATGGGTATAAATGTCTGAGGGAGTCACACTTTGAAAATCAATGAGCACAGGTATCTGCAGGGATTGCAAATCTCAGTTTACTCTGAAGCTGAAATGCAAGCAAGTATAAGGATAAACCAACTGCATTTACAATTTACATGAGGAATTCTGCCGCGTCTCTGCAAATGAGGCGGTATGCTGCACAGCTGACTGCTTCCTGCCAAATTTGCTCTAATTTCTGTCCCGGATTTTAGGGGTTTCTCCCTCCCGACAAAATGGAGGTAAGCATTCCACCACTTCTACAGAGCAGCTGCAGTCCAACAGTAACAAAGCCTCCCCGAAGCGTATATCACCCCGCCATGTAATTCAATCTTTTCCAGAGGTTCAAAAAAACAAACCGTATTCCTCCAACCGACGCTAGGAGTAGCATCTGTCAATAAAGTATAAATGAAGGGCTTGATTATACAGCTGGCTGGCCAGGAGCCATCCCTCCAAAGACAGGAGAGGAGGAAGAGTGAAAGAGAAGAAGACGAAAATGTAAGAATTTGGTTGTTTTACTTCGGCCGGGCCCTTCCTCGCCCATGCTATGCAGCAGCTGTAAACGCACCAGTCAAAACAAATCAGGGATGCCAAGGGCTATTCTGCTTTCTGCACACACCTCGTCTCCACCTGTACACACAAACACAAACCTGTGCGGTATTTCTTTACCGGCCTCTTCGCTCCCGCGCACGGCCTTTGTGGGTTATCTCTCCGTAATAGTCTTTCTCGGCGTTGGGTAATGCGCGAGGCCTGTGGCGGAGTACAACCTCGCTGCCTCGGCGAGTGTTCATCCACTTGTGCGATTCTGCAGATTGAACTTTCTCATGTGGACTCAAACACAAATAATCCGTTCGTGAACAGTCATGTTTGGTTTGAGAGCCGATGGATACAGCAGAAGTCTCTGGAATTTCGGCAGAAGGGAAGGAGGGAGGGCTACTATTTAGATATATGTGCGCTGCCTTAAAAAAAATAACTCGTCTTCTGTGTGTGTATGGAAGTCACTTAGGGTCAGTAGCACGCTTCAGACCTGCCCGATGATGAAGTTTTCGAGCAAGACGGCAACTGGAGATGATGCACGAAGCAGATGCAGGCTGTAAAAATGTCACGCGGACATGAAGACGCAGAAAAGGCTTCGGCGGAGACAAGACAGGTATGGTTTTACGCTGAAGTGGCTCTTTTTTGTCTTCTCATGGGTGCTACTTGAACACGGGCCAGTCTGGACGCTTAAAAGCCTTAAATATGTGTTTGTGTGTGTGTGTGTGTGTGTGTGTGCAACATCCACATCTCCTCACCCAGCGGAGCCGACTGCGCGAGCCTCGTGAAGCGCTCCAGCATCCCACCTAGCAAAAATAAACCGGACGATTAAAAAAACAACACGCTCAGGACCTACACCTAAACTTTTCCAGCGCCGCTCTCTCTCCCCCCCCTTCTCCCTCCCCAACCGGCCCCCTTTTTCTCCCTCCTCCTCCTCCTTTCTTCTTTTTTCACATGCTTTTACAGTGAGGTACGCTGAAAGCTCTCTTTGTTGCCACGGTCTGTGGCGTTTGAATGGTACCAAACAAGCGCCCAAGTGCACCGAGCCCCCAAGACGGCGACTGAATAGAATTCTTCCCCTGACTTCTCCCTGGCCGAGCGACAATGAGTGGGACCACTCCTTTCTAGTCAAGCCCGCACTAATGGCTAAGACAATATTTGCAGGAATGAGGGGGATTTAATTTGCATTCAGGCTGTCTCCGTTTCTTTTCACAGGACTTGGGCCTGCTCAGTTGAACTGCGCGGCAGCCTCTGAAACTACGCATTCTGCCGATTTCGCTTTGATTTTTTTTTTTTTCTTTCTTTCTACTTTTTACCCCCCTCCTACCTCCAACCCTGTCTTTTTTGGGGGTTCTTTCAAAACACCATTTGCTGTCCTTTGCTGGGGTTCTTTAATTCAAAACGGAAAAAAAGAAGAGTTGGGTACACGGGGGTGCGAGGGAAGGAACAGGTGTGGTCAGCGTGGCTTCGGGGGCGTTTTGTCAAACAGAAAATTGCGGTTACTGTGACTTATTTCTTGAAATATCATACCCACCTTTGTTTTCTCCTCACTCACACTAATTACGGTTTTAAAATTTGTATCCTCAGGTGCAACGCAACTATATCAGAGTCACATGAAAGCGCAACCCAAATGTGCAGATATATAACAGCCTCCAGGATTAACTATAAAAGCTTTTTATCTTAAACCGATATTCCAAAAGCTATTGTTACAGGTTCAAAATTAGCTCCGGGCTACAAAAAATAATTCCTCGGCCGCTGCCCGATTAAATAAAGCAATTAGCAGAGTCGTTTTAGAAAGAGGGTGCTTTAGATTACAAAAGGAAAATACAACAGGCAGGAGCGGCCTCTAATGCTGACTGACAGCAGAGAAAGTGTTGAGATGTCGTAAAACACCAAACTGTGTTTTTTTTTTTTTTGTCTTTCCTCCGGGCTTTTTGAAGTCCTTTAAAGAAGGTTTCACACGCGGACGCACACACGTTAAGCTGCGCACGCGGTGCTAATTATCACGGCTGTGTTTTTACCCATTTGATGCTGAAAATGAAAATGTTCCAGAGGATTGTTACCATAGAAATCTCCTCGCTAAATGCCCGTCGCATCAATTGCTGCCCGTATAACTGACTTTTTTTTTTTTGTTTTTTGTTTTCCCGCCTGGCGAGAGGCTCAGCGCGGAGCGGTAACAAAAGGACGACGAAGTGCGACATCGGTTTGGGTATTAAAAATGAGAGGAACCTGGAATGCAGCCGCGAGCCGTCCGTCTACAGACAGACGGATCATTTGCATGCTTCAAGATGACAGTGAAATCTATATTTGGGATGCAGGGCTGTGAAGCAGTGATCTGCTGTGTGTTTGTAAGGCTTACTGGCAATGAAACCAACAAATGAGCTGGGCATCTAAGCCAAGAACACAGTGCATTTGTGGGTAATATAAAGCACAGATCACCTGACAAATCATCACTTTCATCCTGTTTAATTCATCTTTAAAGGAACTGTAACATTTGTGGGGAACATTGGTGTCTTGCAGAGCACACATGCACCATACCGCACAAGTGTCTTCCCAAGACAGGTGATAATTGCCACTCTCGTGAGTGAATGAGATGCAAATACTGTAATGTCATTGATTCATCTTCTATAACCACTTGTCCTGTGAAGGGTCGCTAAGGGGCTGGAGCCTATCCCAGCTGTCATCGGGTGAGAGGCGCAGTACACCCTGGACAGGTCTCCAGTCTATTGCAGGGCCATATTGTGCTTTGTAATAATAGGTCATAACATGTAAGCACCTTGTGGTATGATTCTGGTATCACTCCATTTGGATTTTATTATGAGGCATGTTTCAACTGATAAAGAGAAAACTAAATACCTCACACGCAACTGGATAGTCCTGCAACCAATCAGAGCTGTTAAACCATTTTATCTTCACAGTGCTCAGATGACATGTATGACTAGGTCCTTGTTACTCTTGTGTCCAGCAAATCCTTGGTGGGACGTAATTACTTCACAACGAAGCAACTCCAGACCAACTTGGATGGGAAACTGCACCAGGCAGGGGTGGTCCGTTCAGCGGACCAGACCATCAGAACCCCCCTCCCCAACCTGCAGGACATTTATACTAAACGTTGCAGGTTAAGGGCCAAGAAGATCCTGGAACAGCCCAGTCACCCTGGACACTCTCTGCTGTCTGAGGACAAAGACCTAGAGGCTGAAGAAGAGTTTCTGTCCCCATGCCAACTGTCTGCTCATCCTTAACTGGACTTAAATACCACTGCATCACTGCACTTTAATCACACAGCTGCTTTAAAATATTGTTTACCTTGTGTGCTATGTGTAATTATTACTTCTTTACTACTAGCTGCAGGTACAAAAATACACATCACTGTGTATTGTACTAATGTGCATGTGACAAATAAAAGAGAATCTTATCTACTTTCCGCTGTAAATATTTTGTGGGTGAGGGAAGTTGGGCTGGCTTCCAGGCTCTCATATTAGTCCATTACGTATGAAAATGGTAGCTAGCTTAGCATAAAGAAGCCTAGCTCTACATGGAGACTACTGCCGTGCTTGCAGCCTGGGATGGCGACACTTAAGCATGGCGGAGCAAAATGCTGAATGCTAAACTCTGCATGCTAACATGCTCACAGAGCAAATTATTAACACTTTTAAATGCTTGATCTGATTGTTTCTCTCTGTGTACAAAAAACAAATTCTTTGTTCTCTGATGTGATGAAATATTGGGAGGGAAGGAACAAGGTGGCAGCAAAACAATCAATTTTGGCAGCGCTGTTGAAAACATTGTTCCGTGTCGGCCACTGGGAATTAAAATCTTCTTCAGCTTCCATGTGAACAGTCAGGTTGGACTTCAATCACGTTGAAGGGATATTGTCCATGCAAATGTAGGCACTGTGGACATGTATAATGATAATTCTCACCATCTTAGCGCACCGCGTTAGCATGCTAATTGTTCACAAGCACTAGACAAATGATGCCGGCACCACAGATCGCTAAGAAGCAAATTCCAGATCACCGAAGTCGGATTTATTCTCAAGGAACCATAAATGTCTGAAATCATAGGCAATTCATCTGAAACTTCCATCCTTGGCTTAGAAAATATGGCTGACTACACCTTTTAAGAACAGTTTTTTAGTGTAAAGATGTCAGGTTGTGGTTTTATTTGCAGAACTGTTTCTTGGCTGGAAGAGTAAACACAATCTTTTACACAAATATCTTTACATTTTTACATTTTTTGTGCGTGAACTAATAAATCAACATAATTCTTGAGCTTTAAACGCGCTAATGCTTTATCTTCGTACAAAGTCAGGTTAGCAGCTTCCCTCATTTTCTGCTTTTTACGCTAAGCTAACTGTCTCCTCTCTGTATCTCCATCAATAATCTTCACATTTAATTTTTGGCAAACAAACATATTTCCCAAAGTGTCAAGCACTTTTCTTTTCCTACCACGACCTCTTACCACAACGAGGAAGTGTAGAGACATCTAAACCTAGACCCTGCAGATCCGCGCTAACATCTGGGATTCTGTTTAGCAGAAAAACACACACACACACATGAAATCTCTTACAAGGCAACTTACTTTGACTGTAATTTGTCCTCTGAGGTTGCAATGCTGACACCGTTCCCACCTTTAAAGCACAGACAGCAAAACGCTGTTGTTTTAAAGTCATCTTTCAGGAAAAAAAAAAAGATGTAGCCTCTGTCTGGAGGTTTGCGCCTCTGGGAACGTGAGATGGTAAACAGACGTTTGACAGAGCTGTTCACACACACGCGCCGCAATAAAGCAGTTTGTGTTCGCATATTCTCTTTGAGATGTCTAAGCAGGGCTCTACGTGGGGAGCGTTTGCACAGTTTTTGCCTGAAATGTGTGTTTTTTAAGTCATAAATATTCAGCTAGCAAAATGAATAATAATGGGGGCGGGCGCACGAAACAGGAAGGGATCGCGCGTGACCCCGCCGATGACCCTTTCTGAATAATGACTGATACTGTTTAGTAATCGAGATGGGTTATTTGTAGAGGATGTAATTAAATCTTTCCTTTTTTCCCCCTTGAAAATAGTTAAGTTCTTACCGTTGAGGGACAAAAGTGTCAAAAACGCCATAAAACACTATATGTTAATTTTTTTTTCTACTTTTTTTAACCTAAATCTTTTAATCGACTTCAGTCCTAGTCATAAATATGAAATGTTTGATTAATTTCAGAATCTTAACCCCGAGTGTTTAGATTTAGACTTCATTGATCCATAAGGGAAATTGCTTGGGCACACAAAACACTCTTGGAGAACACCAGTAAAAAGAAAAGAAAATAGCTGTAAGATGGTTAATAAAATAAACTAAAACTAAGACTAAAATAAAATATTACAAGATTTGCAAGAAACAGAGACAATAAATAAGGTACAATAATATGGATGAAGGAGCATTGACATGAATAAGACAGGGTTACAGAAAGGTTAGTTGTTGTGCAGCTGGACTGTGATGGCATCAAAAATTATAAATTTGAATATTTTGAATAATCTGAATGTAAAATGGGTTTTCTTTGGGAGGAATTATTACAGTCTTGGATGTGTGATTAGCAACAGCACTGATTTTGGTGGATTTATTATTATTTTTATTTATACCTCTTCAAAAAAGCCATAAAAATGTCCCCTCATGGTAACAGTTTAGGTTAAACAGTGTAAAAATGGCGTAATATTGGATTTGTAATATCGAAATTGGCAGCATCATAGCAAAAAGCATAAGCACTGCTAAGTTATAAAAAATATAAAACTCACAAGGGACACTTTTGTCCCTGTCATTTATTGAGTCACTTATAACTCCTGCACGGTGGATTTTTTAAGCACTAGACGCCGATGCCTCCTCTCCGACTCCGTGATGAACTCCTGATTCCTCTCCGCGCTCCTGCCATTCAGCTCTAAAAGAAAGAAAGAAAACATGACGTGCCCAACTTTTGAGTCGAGGGGCCCAGCGAGGCACGTAACAACCACCGAAACTCCACTAAATAAAAAAAAAGGCACTTCTCGGCCCGGTATCCTCCACCTCTCTTTTCATACCCTCTCCGCATTCTGGTCTGCCGGGTCAGCAGAGAGGGGAAAACGAGAGGCGTCTGCTGTCAAATCAGATCTGGTTGTCAAAATGTTGCGCCACACACACACACACACACACACGGTTCTCCTTCACGAAATAATGAAAAAATAAAAATCATGTACAACTTGTAACAAAAACAAGGAGATGTTGAGTGTGAGCAGGAGAGCTGGGGTCGGTGGAGTGGGAGAAGGGAGCTGAAAGAAGGTGGTGGTGGTGGTGGTGTTGGAGTGGGATGGGGGGAAAGGGGGGGGTGACACAGGTTGAGTGAGAGCAAGTTTTGAAATGTGCATTGCTGTGTGTGGGGGTGTGGAAGAAGGGGGGGCGCATTCACATTGAATGAGCGCCCGTGCCAGGGCTCAGATTTGAAGGGGTTGTGGGGGAGAGCTGGTGGTGGGGGGGGACTAGCTACAACCACCATTTTTTCGCCCGCGGTCATATTGACTCCAGCCAGGCTGTTGGGTGTGATATGACTGCAGGCTATGTGTGGGCCCTGGCTGCCTGGCTGGTTTCACCGTGGACGCAGGACGGGAGGTGGAGGTAGGAGGGTGGTGGAGGGGGTGGTGTTAGCGAGAGAAACCCTGCGAGTGTGTTTAGTTTTCCACAGGGCAAATACCCGGGCTCCCATCTACCAAATTAACGAGATGAAGTCCCGACGATAACGATTCTGACAGCTTGTCTGTCTGCTATGTGCCTCTGCCGGAGTGAGACGGAGCCGCTAGTGTCTGTACGCCAATGAATTCCAATGAGCTCCGGTCTGAGGACTGTTTGCATTGGTAATTGGGTTCCCAGAAGCCATTTTAATGAATCTAAATAGGTAAAATGTCTACCCCCCCCCCCCCCCCGTTCCACTAATCACGACAAGATGACATTCTATCCGAGCAGTGCTTAATTACGCTCAAACAGCATGACAAGTTATCGCCCAGAAAATGCATCACTGTAAAAAAAACACATTCCTTCTCCCTCTTATATCATCCTGTAAGGGGCTTGCCACAGGTGAAACAGTGCTATGTTAAAGCTATACTTAAGAGTGACAGGTGTCCACCCTCAGTGTTGTAAAAGTCTGCAAGATCTCACTCCACAACAGCTCTTTTGATTCATGGCTGCGGCTCCGAGGATCCACTCGACGCTTTACGGCTTCCTGTCAATTCAAATATTGGGGCAGTTTGGGGGAAGGTGAGTTATGACGGCAGTTCTTTAAGCAGCCAAGAACCCGAGCAGATCTTTTCTCTTCTCTCGTGCATCCTTCTTTTTTTTTTTTTTTTCCTCCGCTCTGGTTAAGGGCCACGTGTTATTCATTTTTAAGCGCTTTACTTTAACCGTGCGGGGGGGGGGGGGGGGGGGGGGGACCGCCCGCTCCCACGCGCGAGCAGTGCAGGTCGCGGCCAGTAAATGGAAACCGAGATGTTTAGAATTGCAAATGGTGCGTTAGGTATTTCAAAGGGAGCCTGTGATTACTTGCATCACGTTCCAAAGCAAGCCAGTGGCCAATCAGATAAGGGGAAATACCCCCCTCCACCACCACCACTACCACCACCCACCACCACTCATTTGCTTGCTTGATCTCACACACATTTGTATACACTGGATTCCCCCCAAAGAGGAAACATTAGCAGGTTCAAATGTGCTGCTGTGGTGTGCGCTCCCCCTGGTACCAGAGAGCCACTTTGATCTGCTTTTGTTCCCGCTACCGTACATAAGGATCGATGGGATGGTCCAGCATCTCCTCGTGATCATAGATTCCTCTCATTGGATCATCAAAGTGAGCGGCGTGTCACCTCTGCAGCAGCGAAAGCAGCGGTTTGATAATTATTTAGAAATGATGATGAATGCATAGCTGCAATTCATGTTTTTTTTTTCAAAAACTAATGTTATTCATTTTTTTTTCCTTTCACCTGAAATAATATTGAATCAGTTGAAACTATGAGTTAATATTCAGTAACGGTTATTTTGCCAAAATAAACTCCCTGCAGCCTGCACTGGGGCCAGCAGCAAAACCTACTTCAGCAAACAAGTTCGCTATACACAGATCAAGCATAACAATATGACCACCTTCCTAATACTGTGTAGGTCTCCCTTGTGCCTCCAAAACCGTTGTGACTCATCAGAGAACGGACATGGGCCTTCTGAGGGTGTCCTGTGGTGTCTGGCAACAGAATGTTGTTGGTGGGGGGGGCCTTTGAGGGGAGGAGCCTCTGTGGATCATCCCACAGATACTTGATCAGTTTGGGATCTAGTGAATTTGGAGGCCAGGTCAACACCTTGTGATGTTCTTCATGTTCTTCATGTTTTCTTGAGTTGTTCCTAAAGCGTTTTAGGGCTGCATCCTGCTGGGGATGGCTGCTGCCATCAAGGAGTGTCATTGCTATGGGGTGGGGGGTGCCTGGTCTGGTCTAGGTGGGTGCTACATGTCTAAGTAACATCCACACCAATGAATGCCAGGTGCAAAAGTTACCCAGCAGAACACTGAATTGTCACAAGATGGTCAGTGTTATTTACTTCTCCCGTCAGTGGTCTTAATGTTGTGGCTGATCGGTGTATATGGTGCAAAGAGCTGGTTTCTTTCCTGACAAACGAACACGGACATATGGGTCTGGTCTGGTCCAGGTGGGTGCTACATGTCTAAGTAACATCCACACGAATGAATGCCAGGTCCAAAGGTTTGGTGGTCATATTGTTATGCCTGATCAGTGTAGAGCAGTCTGACAGCAAGGTAAAGAAGCAATAATACTCTAAATAAAGTGTACACCTGATATTTACTTTTGTAAACTGTGGCTAAAAAAAAAAAAAATCCATTTTGCTGTTGACCCCATTGGTTGGTGTCTGTGCAAAGCTTTGAAGCAAGTTACTTCTCCAAACTTTGTTGAACAAGGTTGAGATCTTCCACTTTTAAGGTGCTCAATCATCATGCCCTGTTATGAAGGTTGTTTTGTATCATTGCCGTGCAGTGGATTTGCTCAACGCTCTCCCTGCTGTCCTTTAATTCCTCTGCCAAGTTCCTGGAGAACTGACTAAATGGCAGTGGTGAAACCTGAAACGATTGCTGCAGTGCCCACATGTTGGTCAGTTGAGCCAAAAACACATTGAACCTGGTATTCTGTGTGTGTGTGTTTTTATGTTTTGGTATCCTTTAATTATCACTCACAGGGAAGTTCATTCCCTGCATTTAACCCATTCATTTGTACACACAGAAGTATGCACACTTGGAGCAACGGGCAAATGAAACTGAAACAGTTTGCTGCTCTTCTAATAACTACTTCATGCTGATTTGAAACAAAACAGCAAAAGTGGATTTACTGAACGTGCACTGGGGCTTCCTAAAGATCTTCCCGTCAGTGGACATAGTAGCCAGGTATGAGTGTTAAGTTCTGGATTTGGGGTTTTTATAAAAATCATTTTGCTTCCTGGTTCTGCCTCCTTCTGTGTCCTGCATTTAGGTCCAATCTCACCAGAAACCTAAGGCCCTTCAGGGCACGCAGGTATCAAAAAACACAACTCCAAAAACAGAGCGAAGACACAAACCAAGACAAGAACATGAGGAACTGAACTCTGAGACAACCTGAGTAACGGAAGCTAAGGCAGGGTTATATATACAGAGGAGTTAAGGAGACACAGGTGAAACTAATGAGGGTGGAACAGACAAGGAGGAACCAATCCAACAATCAACGGGGGGAAAACACAGGAAGTAAAGCAGGACAATAAACTTTTTTTACAAAATGAAAAGAGGAAACACAAGGTAAGTATGCAAAATATTCAAAAAGTTTGTGGTTGTTGGCTGCAATCTAGGTGGCAAAGCATATCTGGCAACACTGCCCGGGGAGCCAATTGGAGCGTTCAGGTTTTTGATCAAGGCATGGATGTATGGGGGTTTGAACCAGTGATATTTCAGCCCCCAAATCTACTACTGTCTCTACTACTATGAAGAACAGCACAAGGTGTTGACCTGGCCTCCAAATTCACTAGATCCCAAACTGATCAAGTATCTGTGGGATGATCCATAGAGGCCCCTCCCCTCAACCAACAAGACACCCTCAGAAGGCCCATGTCCATTCGCTGATGAGTGACAGCTGTTTTGGAGGCACAAAGGAGACCTACATAATATTAAGAATGTGGTCATAATGTTATGCCTGATCGGTGTGAGTTGAATTAGAAGGAATTATGTTTTATTTGTGTGTGTTTTTATAACTGGGGCAGCTTGTTAACTTACTAATGATTATATAAGCTAACAACAAGTGTTCCCGAGTACAGTTTGAAAAGTTCAGAGAGATTCACATCGGCACAAAGAAGCACACGGAGGAAAAAGTGAGCTCACAGACAAATGCGCTGGAATTATGTTGTGTGTGTGTGTGTGTGTGTGTGGTGAGAAGTTGTCAAAAGTCATTTGCATAGAAAGAGTGTTACGGGAATGGGCGAGAATTAACAGAATAATAACTTTATGTTGTGCAAAGAGATCTCTACAAGGAAGAAGTTATTTTTAAAGCACACGTCTTGCGTCTTCTATCATCATGTCTTGAAGTGTCCACCGAGAGGCCGGCCGTGTCCATTGTGTCCCAGTGAGTGAAGGTTTGCTGGGGTGGTCTCACCCCTGAGACAACACCTCCACACCCAGGACATTGTCCGCGGTTTTATAAGAAGGCCTCGCTGAATTAGCCTCTCCCTGCCCCCTCTGCCCCCTCAAACCTCCATGAATACGTCTCCATTGTTGCGCCGCGTAATGCTGCGACCTCATCATTACCTGACTTTAACCGACGCTGCGATGGTCACGCAGAGAGGAGGAAGGTGTCCAGGGGTGCGAGGACGCGGCCGTGGCCGGAGTCAGCGCAGGTTACCTCTGAAGGCAGCTTCTATCAGCCTCCAATTAGGTCTAATTGGATTGCTAGTCACCCCGCAAATTAGCTTGCCTAATAAGGTTTCCTGCTGTCAGACGACTGTGTGCAAAATAATGAATAAATGCTGCATTTGAGGTGCGAGGCTCTGTTGTTTCGCACTCGGAAAAGCTCAACAGAAATACCAATTAAGCCGGAGCCTGGGCATCAGAGTCAACAGCAGAGAGAGAAAGAGAGAGAGGGAAAGAAAGGAGAGGGAAGCGACACGATGAGACTAAAAACTAAAGGATTGTTGAATTTTTGTCTTCTTGAGATTGGATGTTCAACAAAGCGCGCGGGTTAAAAAGTAACGTAATACTCAGGCGCTGACATTCCTGTTAATTTTTAACCAGCTGAGCCGTGCAGCTGTGCAGCCGTTGGCGTGTTCCCTGGAATCAGTTCTGCGTAAAGAATCGGGATGCAACAGGAAAATTAACAACACGACAAAATGTAGACACAAATCATAGCTAACGTGCATGCTACAGCGTTGGTCAATTTGATGTTTGGAGGGGTGTCAGCTCCTGGTGAGTACATGAACCAGTTAGACAGAACCGAAGATATTCCACTCAGTGTTGCCAAATGGGGGATTACTTGGTTTATATATTTTATTTTCCAGGGTAGAAACATAGTTGTACGGGGCTGGTTTGGGATAAGTTTTGGCAGTTTTAGTCATTAATTCGTAATGCTGGTTTGAAACAATACCAATGTGCATTTACTCGTCCCAAGAGCTGCTTTCTAAAGAGCAGAGAAGCTCCATCTTCTCATCTTTGACCTACATGACGACATCAAATGACTTCGTAGGAGCTCGAAGTGAGAAGTCATGGTGCTTGGCTTGTGCAGTTTGTTGCTGGATGCGTTGCTTTTTACGATGAACTACACTAGAGCACGCAATCTAGATGTTTAAAGCGCTACACAAAATGTCGATCTACTATTTTTGAGAGTTCCTGTATGGGCTGGAAACCATTATCTGCATCTGGCAACACTGGTTCCACTGTCCTCCACCACTTCCTGGTTAGATGTTTTCGTTTTACACACATTTGTCTTTTGACGTGAAGTAAAATGCGCCAAGCGGATGCAGTGAGATGCCCGACCATGGTTTCATCGCGGGCAGCAACCGCAAAAGCAGGTAACGCCACCGGAGTCGACTCACGAAGCTCCGCTTTTTGTCCCATTTTCAAAATTCAATACACGTTTAATTTTATTGGACTTTTTTCCGGCACACTTTCCGCTGCATTTGAGCAAAAGTTTTTTTCCAGTTCCTCTAAAGAAATTTTATGCAGCGGTGATTCAGAGAAAGAGAAAATAGTCATGCATTTAACAACCATTGTACGCGGACACGGAGGCTTAATGCATGAGCCCCAGAAGCCCCCGGAGCTCGCCGGGACCGTGCCACGCCAGCGCAGCCTTTTCAATCAAATCAAATCTCCCTCGCACCGTGGCGGGAAACTTTGGCCTCCACCGCGGATGGAGAATGTCTTATCCTCGTAATTACATTGGGATATTGAGATTGCCTCGCCACAGGGCTGAAACACACTCCCTTCGCTAAAACTTCTCGGCGCTGCAGCGGCAGTGGATGAGCCACGGCGAGCCGGCTCTACGGTCTGGCTGTGTTTGATCCTTGTGAAATGGGAGAAAATCAAGCACGGGCATGAAGTGTTGAAATCACATTTGAGCTTTCGTCGCTCGCAAGCTGAATGAGCATGTGTACATACCAGCGCATGAGAAGACACTGCTTTAATTTCACTAAAAGCTAATGTAAAGGCACTCAAAACTGCTGAGAATAAAGGGAATTTCTGTCTTCTTTTCAGCTTGGGAGGCTAATATCTTAAATTAAAGCACATGCTGTATGTTAGTTTGTATAATTTGACTGGAATCAGCACTTTTTATACATATATTTGCAGATGTTTGTGCAAACCTGAGCAGGAGGCGTTCTGACAAATGGGCACAGGTGGACAATACTGCCTGCTCCGTGCCATACAGTGTGTTAATCGAGTGTTAGACTGGTGTCTGTGTGAAATGCATCAGGTAATCTGTTCAAACCAGCCGCATTAGCAAGACAATAAGTCACGCCTGCAGCGCCAAATAAAGCACTCGGGCTAATCGTCTGTTTGCGAAAGCAGTCGATCGAGGAGGTGAGATAAGGTGGAGGTGTGATTCTTTCAGTCCCCTGATCTTGTTAGTTCTTAAAGTAACATTTCATGCATAGTGGTTTTAAGTGGGCCGCCTTCAAGGGAATAGTTTTGCATTTCGGGTACTTTTGTTAATGTTTCCAGAGAAAAAAATAACTAAGGTAAAACAATTGGCCTTGTTGAAAGAGAGTTATTTGGAACTTCCTACCGGTCTTTTAGAGCTGAGGAAGCCATTTGGATGAGTCTTCAAGTTGCCCTTGTTTCAGCTTTGCTTTTGTTTTTTTGATATACCATGACCTGGATGACCGAGAACTACTTTATATTTTAAGGTGCACTAAATATTACCCAGACCTACTTATGGGGCAACAGGACTTGTTGAGAGATCGTCATTTAGAACACCACGCCTGTCTTTTAGGACTCAAGAAGCTACTTAGAAGAGTGGTTAAGAAACCCTAATAGGCAGTTTAGGCTTCTGCATCAATTTGACGGCGTAGCTACAACCCTATGCAGACCCTAACGACACAGCCTGACGTGCACCTCCCTAGAAATGCAACTACCGCAGGGTTTCTTGACTGTGAGCTGTGATCAGTCCGCTTGGTAGTAGCGTATTTCTGCTTTAGTATTTCCTGCTGCTTCTCCATCTCTGCAACTTTCAAATTAATCGTTTTGAATCAATAAAGATGTCTACTGTTTGCACTTGCGCTTTAGTCACTTTACTCATACAGTCGGTTTACATTCTCCATGGACATTTTGGATAGTTAAAACATTTATGGTATGGTAACTTGTATATACTTTGTATTTGTTCTATTTTTGGTTTTTGCTCCTTTAAATGTCTGTACTTGTACGCTATGCTGCTCACTCGTGCCTTAAATTGCCCCCCGGGGTCAAATAAAGTTTTCTGAATCAGAATCTGAATCTGAATGGAGGAAAGATTAACTGAGGAGGTTCGGAGATACAAACATTTGTACGACTCGTCTTCGGCGAAATTTCTGCAAAAGTTTTAGTCGCCATTGTTCAAAGTGAAGCAGGAAGTAGAAACAAAAATTAACCCAACCCAGACACCGCGCCAACTAGTGTTTAGGTGGCGTTATTACAGAGTGAGCCACACTGACGAGGCACAAGTATAAATAGCTCATACCGGCGGGGACTACGTACGTCTACGCCGTCTAGTCCTGCAGTACTTTAAATGAGCCATAAAAGTTCAGTTGCCCTCGTTTGTTTTTTGGATGCACCTCGATCTGGACGACTGAGAACCTTCACAGGGGTTGTTTTTGTAGCAGAGAATATGAAGACGCTAAATAAAAAGCTACAACAGGCAGCTGATTAGTTTAGCATGGAGACTGGAAGCTAAGAATAAACTGAAACGGGTTGCATGTTTGGGCAAATATAACAAATTTCTCTTCTGGCTGCAAGGAGATTATAACAACGTTATCTAGAGTGCATGTAGAACATGGCTGCATACGTGCACCACCTGATTATACCATGTAAAAGAGCCTGAAGTCTGAGTGTAAGTCTGCAAATGTTCATGTTTGTCCTGGAAAATGAACCCGTAGAGAGTCCAGGAGCTTGTTCCTCCCCCCCTTTTGTACTGATTAAACAAACGAGATAAAGTAAATTACTTAGTGAGTTTTAGAAATTCTGGTAAATGAGTTATGTTCCTTTCGGACGGAGCCTGTTCTTTTCACTCTGCTTCCAGCATCGGCATCTCAGCTTCATTTGTATCACGCAGAAAGATTTTCCACATACCACTTTGTGTAATATGGTAAGAGTTGGAAAATAATGTGAAACCCATTTTTTAACGTGATGCAGTTTGCTCTAGCTTTCCAAATAAAATAGATAATCTCCTGTCTTCATACTTTTTAAGGCCTTTCCTTAATGGCTGCATATTGGCGTCACTGGACTAAAACATAAATAGAAAACTGAAATGGAGATGTTGTGACTTGTGCTTCGGCTTTTCATTAGGCCTGTTTGCGTGCCTGCCACCCAGATCAGCGTACGTGCGTGACGCGGCCGCCTAATGAGCCGCCGAGGCCACAGGTTATGGGAACCGGGGGCCGCGGTCAGCCGCTGGAACTGTGGACAAACAGGAGGACGCATACAAACGGTGAGATCCGATACTGGCCCCCATTCACTCCGACAAAAAAAAAAGGCCACGGGAGAAGACACAAGAGGCACGGAAACCTGACCATCTTTGACCCTGATGTCACTTCCTCCTTTCTTAAAAGTTCAAATTACCCTTAGCTCCTGTGTAAACCTTGAGTGGCTAAACTGCACCGGAACGACCCAACACAAACCAACACGTCCTACTGTGTATGTTTTAGTTTCCTGAGAGGGCGGTTTGCCGTTTCCCTTCCTCTCGAGCCGCGCTTTCCCGTACAAACATGCAAAACTGAGAGAGAGGGGAGATTTTGCAGCTTAAAAGCAGTTAATATCTCCATTCACTTAAGCGGAAACTACATCTCCTGTCAGTTTGTTCGGCAGCTCTGCCTGCTCTGGATCCGCGCCTCGGTGTCAGATTAGGAGCGACTCGTTCATGAATATACAGCTGGTTACCCTCATTCCGTAACATTAGTCCCTGCTTGGCTTAGAGCCAGTACAGTAGGGGTAAATAGAGTAAATACAGACAAGCCTTGCAGATGCTAATGTACTTAGCGTTAGTGGTAAACAAAATGAGATTACTGGGGAGGGAAGGCAAACTCTGAATTTGATTTACTCAGGCTTAGCGTAAACAGCTTGTCAAACTCCTGCTCTGCTGCTACGAACAGGCTGCAGAATGTGTATTTGACTAACAAGCGCAGTAAGTGTTTCTTGCTATTCATGAAAATTACCAAGGCAGTTGTCACTGTAATTGGGAGCGAATGTGGAAGCAAGAACACGCATCTCCCCCAAAATATTGTTTACTTGTTTTTTTCTCCTTCTCCTTTCGAATCGTTGCTGCGTTTTGAGTGACGGGGGGGATTACGGCGAGTGGAGTTCTGTGGCAATCTGTCCGGTCATTAGAATAATGGCGCCTGATGCTAAATGAAAACAGGCGAGGCGAGTTCAGCAGCGTGCAGCAGGGACCGATCACCTAAACGTCGGCGCGTCCGTCGCGTGTTTCCCTGCGACATTACCATAATCCACAGCGTAATCCAGAGGCGGCAGCGCGGGCCTCTCCATAACGAAGCAGATAACGAGCGCAAGACACCGCTCCTTATGGGAATAGAACTCAGCTAAACGAGATGGAGCCGGGTTTAGCGCTCTTATTATGCGATAAACAGGATTTCGAAGTTAGGATTTTATGCCACGTTACATATTATTTCCACTCTCTCTCTCGCTGCGGGGAGAAAGTTTTCAGTGTCTCCTGACAAAAAAAAAAAAAAAGAAGTAAAAAGAAAGAGGCAGGCTAATTGCATGTCAATAATT
This sequence comes from Chelon labrosus, assembly GCF_963514085.1. NCBI lineage: Eukaryota > Metazoa > Chordata > Actinopteri > Mugiliformes > Mugilidae > Chelon > Chelon labrosus. The sequence continues at coordinate 5,823,247 of NC_140351.1, read as the reverse complement.
CAATGCTTAATTTTAATGACCAGGAGAGTTCATTTATTCTCCGTCTAGGCTGCCTGACGATGTGATTAATAGGGATGAAAGATAAAGCCTGCAGAGGGGGGAGAGAGAGAGAGGAGGGTGGGGAGAGGAGAAAGGAGAGGGGATAGATAATGGTAGGATCTTCTATTCTCTTCCTTCCTCTAACCTTCCCAGATGGCAGAGAGGTCTTCGCAGACTCCTGAGTCGACAGTTTGGAGGAGCAAGTGGGGCACATACCGAAGAAGGGGGAGGAGGTGGTGAACGCGGAGGAGGGAAAGTGCCTCTAGATGCACTTACGAGAGCAGCCAATTGGGATGTTTCATCACTCTCCTTGCACACCTGTAGACGGCACAGTTGTCCCGGAGTGTGGGAATCAATTATATAAAGTTTTGTTCTGTTACAGGCAGGAAATCCACAGCTGATCTCGTGTAATCCAGAGCAGGGTGCAACTTTTGTTTGCGCTAAAAGCTGGAGGTATTACAGGCACATTGTTATTATGAATTGAGCAGTAAAGGTTCATAAGTGGAAGAACCCCCTAAGGTTTCTTCCCCACCCGTTTTGGAAGGAGATGAAGGCATCGCAGACCACTCCTTACAATGGAAGCACTTCCTCCAGGCCTAATGGCCTCTGAGCCGCAGCTTTTGTCCCCTGATTAGCCAGCCTATTCAGGGCTCAGCCCCCTAATTGCGTAGCCTGTTTAGCTACCCGGCATTACAGTACGAATTAATGAGACACAATTACTGTGCCCAGGAAATCTCCCGTCCCAGCGACCACTCCGTTCTGCGGAGGAACCTCGCTGAATAAAACCTCCTTGAGCCTAGAATACAACCTTCTGTCAAAAAAAAAAAAAAATGTGGAGCACAAGGATTTTTTTCCCCCTTCGCAGGAGAAGAAATACATGTATTTATTCGAAGCTATCTCATAATTAGGCCCTAGAGTGAATGAGTGAGTGAGTGAGTGAGAGGGGGGGAGAGCAGGGGAGGAGATGGGAGAAAGACAGGAGAGCGGGGTGTGGGGGTGGGAGAGAAAGAAGCTGCTTTCAATAGCAAAAAGGCCCACAGATACAAAAGGCAGAAGAATGACAAGCACAAGAGTGAAACCTGCTCAGAGAAGCGAGGAGGAGGGAGATGGAAAAGATGGACGAGCACGAGGGGGGAGGGGAGGGGAGGGGAGGGCAGAGGACGCAGATTCAGACCTACAGTTTAGGTACAGATGACGTGTCGTCGCCGTGGGTTCGCGGGAAGCAGCCCGGGGGTAGTGAGCGGCGGGGTCGATGCTAACGATCGGCCGGCGACACTTTAAAGGACCTTTGTGGCGGGACAGTGGGCTCGGGAGGCTCCCTTCAGTCGGGAGATGGACGATGTTGGTCAGAGGCAACACGTGATATATGGACACGAATAAGACAGAAACCTTTAGCTGGCTTGGTTAATGACAGCTGACTGTAAAAAAACTAACCAACCATAAGTGGGCACTCGGCTAATCCATTAAAGAGCTACTACTCTCTTTACCTGAGCATTTTCTTTTTCTGGCGGTTTGGATGCTAGGTGGGTGGATTTACACAGACATTTAGCTTATCTTGCCATTATTTTTGAACAGAAAGGTTTAACATTATTGGAACTTGTTAATTACATTTCTTGTAAAGCCAAATATGAGGCTACAGCTACGTAGCAGGTGGTTAGCTTAGCTCAAGAAAGAAGATACACCGAACAGCACCCTAGATAAACAGTAAATAGTTTTTAAATAGTTTTTAATTTATAAAATCCAGTGAAAATGAATGACTGGGCTCCAGAAAATCTCTGCGCTTGGCAAAGAAATCCTCTGGAACTTGTTTTTACACCTTTGCATTACGTCAACAAACAACTTGCTATCTCGTAATCAAGATGTTTCTTCATGCTAAGCTAAGCTAGCAAGGTGCTAGCTGCTCCAACCCCAGACAAACAGAGAGAGGAATCAATCCTCCTTGTTTTTTTTAATTGAGACTGGGTGGAACTCGTTGTCCTATGGTTGGACGTTTTGGACGTGCATTCGGTCAATGTAACCTCCTTTTCAGATTATAAGCACTGCATCATCCAAATTTGCCAGATGCTAACCCTTTTTTGACAACTGTTTCTTCATTAGGAATTTGTCAATTCGAACTTAGTGGAACTTTGAGGTCATCAATCAAGTGCAGGTGTATTCCTAAAACCTGACATTCGTGTCTTTTATGTGGTGGAAAGAATCCAGAAAAACGAGTAAAACACATAAATACGCTGGAACCGTTTTAACTCAGCACACACCTCCGTGATCTCCGTCACCGTGGTCACTCTGGGACCAAAGATCTCTTTATTTTTTTCATTTATTTATTAATTTTTTGCTGTGGGGCAACACTGCTGACCGTCTCTGTCCCTGTCAGCTAAGGTCGGCAAAGGCTGATTTGTTTTCCTGCTGTAATTAACCTGGACATCTCAGTCACTTGTCAACATTCCACGTGCAGCACTTTGCTGAAGAGGTACTAATCAAACACAAAGCGTACTGATTCGCCCGCGGAGAGTCGTGCGGTCCACAAATGCTGTTTGCGGTGAGCGAGCGTGCGGAGAGCTTTTCAAGTCCTCTTATGTGGTTTGTTAAGTTTTGAATTTGCCCAAGATTAGCCTCCATAAAAGAGGATTACTACTTTTGTGTGGAATATTTTCAACGCCGGTATAGTCATTTCAGGAATGTTCAGTGGGGCTTTCAGAGCATTGCGTTTACTCACCTGTCAGTCTGTTTTTCTTTTTCTTTCACTGATTGAAACAACACATATACCTAGCGCCCCCCCACCCTCTCCCATCACCACCACACCCCACCCTGAGCACTCACTGCTGTGGCTGGTGCCATTGACTGTGCAAACGCCAGTACATTAGCCTCAGTGTTATCTGCGCTGGGAGCCTGTCTGTCTCAGGCCAGCTCAGAGCGGTTTACCTGAATGGCCTTTGTTTACCCGTGACCCCCCTCCCACCCCCGACCCTTAGAGCAGGTCGCAGCCTGAAGCCATTCCACCCTGGATCAGGCCCTCCTCAGGTTTCCCCGCTCTCAGAAAAATAGAAAGAGTAGGAGGGAGAAGAAGAGCCACAGTAAGATGTAAAAAAAAAAAAAAAAAAAAAAAAGGGAGGTCAGAAGCTCAGGTGAGCTTAGCGTGTAGCCTGTCAATCAGACATCATGCAGCATAGCTCAGGGGAGGTAACCCCCCTTCCACTTCACTGCCCCCTCTCCTCAACCTCTGGTTCTCGGCTCACCTTTACGTCTTTCATGGCACATTAAAACATACTCATCCAGAGTTCTACTTTCTCATATTATCCTTTTGCACTTGCCGGTGGGAATTAATTAGACTTTTTACACTGCCTCCGTGCTACATGGCGAGAATTACTGTTTAATACACATCCAAAGTCACTTTCTCCATATATTCTTATTCTTATGACAATATGGAAACAGTAGTATGATCAATACTTTTATGAGTAGCAGCAGCAGTAGCACACACAATTGGGAGTTTCCAAAATGCCGCAGACAAACAAAACCTAGTCATTAGCTTAAAAAGCTAGCAGGTCAAGCAAAACAAGCTGCGAGGTCACGACGTAATATGTGTAAAAGCTCAAAAAGAATGTGGCCTCAACCCTCGTTGTTTATCCTCCCTGATTGCACAATTAGCCGAGCAGACCACTTGCATTGTCTGGAGATGCCAATCTTAACGGTGTCATTGGCTGATAAAGACGTCCTCGGTCTCTGTTAGGGGAGATAAGAATCAGCAGCCGGGCCGGAGAGGCGAAAGCATTATTATTTCGCTGTCCCTCTCACCTGCCTGATGCAATCAGCCAGTCTAAAGACAAAGTGCCCTCGCAGCAGCTCAGACCGGTCCGCTGAACTCGCTTCAGTAACACCACGATTTCGATTGATCCAATTAGGCTTTGCTGGAGTGGTGGCCTTCGTAATGTTAGAGGTGGATGAGAGTGTCAAGAGTGAGCTTTAATCTTAGCGTTGCCGGGCATTGCACGGTTAGATCGGGAGTAAGGCTGTTACATCAAATAGAAACGACACATTAACTGTGGATGCATTTCCTGAGAGAAAAGGTTATCAGTCAGAAGTACTCTTTGTTATATGGAAGAAAATAGATACAGCCACGATAATGACATTACAAAAAAAGATGGACCACCTGTAGCAGTGTAGCCACGTAGTATTTATTTTTCTCGGGTCCTGATCACATCTGGTATTAAAATGCATCCTGGGTGATGCGATCATAAGTGATGAGATTTAAGTACAGGTGTGAATGCACCTGAGACGCATTGAGATCTGATCTCACCCCATTCGGAGTGGGTTTTGGCCGCTTTTGGTCACATTTCCTGCATAATGTGACCTGCAGTCTGTACTATAGTTTCACATCTTGAAACTGACTTTAAATCACTTTGAAAACATGTGAGATGATCACAAAACAAAAAAGGTGGCACGGGCCTTGCACCAGAACCTGAAGATAAACCACTCAGGGACTGCTTTCCCTAGGGAAAGCCTTTATATATTTTATCCCTGTAGCTGTTAACCAAATAAACTAATAAATAAATAAGAATAAATCCACAAATTATTAAATATGTGTAATTGCATGACAAAAAAAAGTATTGGTATGTGGTTAATTTGCATGTCTTCAAATATATGCAAAGTAGCCATGTGGAGTTAAGTTCTTCAAGACTGACTGATGTCTTTATTCACCTTTATTACCCAAGAAGTTTCTTTCACTGCCACAAACAGCACAGCAGCGACAGTAACGGTCGCTTCGCGGGTTCAATTTATAATCTCAGCCTTTACGTGACTCAAAAATAACGTCAGACGCCAAGATAAACATGTATATACCGGCCTAACTCGCACAGTGCAGCCAATTTTATTTTTTAACACGTCACCGTATGTTCTTGGTTCTGAAACAGCAGCAGCGACAGCGATCCATTGCCGACAGGAGCTGTTTGAGCAATTTTGTACTCCTCTCCAAATTATGGAGGTGTTCATTTGCATACAGAGTGCAGAACTAAAATCTGATGTGAAGTGGAATGCTTACACAACAAACAGGAATGTTCGTGGTTCTGAAACAGCAACAGCGACACCAATCCATTTGCACGATATTCTACTGTTCCCCGAATTATGCAAATGTGCATCCAGAGAATTGAGATCAGATCACAAGTGGTCACTCAAGACGTATTTGTAGAAGCATTTCATGTGAGCATGACCAGGGCCTTTGACTTTTTGACTAAAATGTCTCCAGACCTCTGGATCTCCATCAACTAAATGATTGTGCTTATTATTTTCATGCGATTCATGTATCCTCCTTCTATATTTTGACAATTAATACTACGCACATAGAGTTAATCCTACATTTATTATATTTTCACTGACATGTTTGCAACATTCTCCCACATGGCACTCGAAAAGTACAAAACCAGGTCATTTTCTGGCCCATGCACACTTCCACTCTTTCCCGTTTGATGTTGCTGCACCTCACGCCTACAGTGGAAGACGATGCCTAGCGTCTGTGACACTGTACGAGGGCCTTATGGGGGTGACTGTGTTGTTCATTATCAATTCACATTAATTATTTAGCTAGAAAAGATATGCCTGTCAGTGTTTATATGAAGGGGGCGGGTGAAGCTTGTCGAGATGAGGAGGCGATCCGTTCCGTGGAGAGATGGAGGGGTGGGAAGCTTGTAGCAGATAAGGTCATCAGTGTCCCACTATCTGGCCTTGGGGAGACGGATTTTCCTCTCACTGACACACATTTACACAAACACCACCCACCCAAGAGTCCTGTCATGCCCTCAGCTCATCGCAGATGTTTGCCAGAGAGCTTTTAATAATACTCTTTATGCAACTCTTGGCCAAATCAAATCAGTCTGACGGCATCCCATGTAAACCCAGTGTGAAGGCTAGATTATTAGTGTAGATACAGCCCTTGTTTACATAAATAAACATGTCTTAATCAGACTGCTAATGAGCTGTATGAGATGCCCAGGGTAGCTCACTAGGGGCACCGCTGAGCCTCTGATGTGCACAGCGAGCGCAATCGGGTGGTTTGATCGGAGCGCGCCAAGAACGAGCCGAAAACTCCACAAGGTCGTTGTGTGTTTTACACATCTGCTACCTCTCCGCTTCCTCGTCTCTCACCTTCTGGTTACGGTTTCCCCACTTCCCTACCTTGTCGTTTTCTGCCTCTCGCTCTCTCCCTCCTTCTGTCTGGCGGTCATCCTTGCCCTCGCCATCTGTTTCACAGTACGCCACACACGGAGACGGAGGGAGGCAGGGTAGAGGGAAAGGAAGAGGGTGCTGCAGAGAGGAGTAAGCGATGAAGGAGAACAGGAAGTGTGCACACGTACGTGCTTCCATAGACATTTGGAAGGCGTTGGAAGTTCTGGGACTTGATACAAACAGTTTATTTATTTGGGACAAAATAATACCTGATGGTTGCTTAATCTTCAACAAACAAATGTTTTTCCTTTATCCATTTACTTCCTCGTCAAAGGCTTCACGGGGAGTCTCTTGGGGTTAGGTATCTTGCCCAAGGACACCTCATGGGGAGGAACTGGGAATCAAAGCACCAACCAAGATATTAGTGAACAACCCTCTCTACCCAAGCCATGGCCACCCAACGTGAAAGAAATCATCTGACATCTGACATAATAAAGGCTGTTTCTCCTGCTGTGTCTCCTAAGCTAATCTGTTAGCATCGTATTTAAGAGTCAGATACGACTTAAAAATCATCTTCTCATCGGACTCTTGGCAAGAATGCCAACTTTATTTATTCCCAAACGTCAATTCACACCTATGGAGGATTTTGTAATTGAAATAAACATGAATAAAGTGTGAATTTTAGTGATTCACCTCTAACCTGACCACTAGCCAGACCTGTTGCATACATTGGTGAATTTGTGCATAAGGGCCGTGACACAAGTAAACCGACACTGCATTCTAAAGCTGTTCCGTCAGTGACTGTAGTTTTTGCAGCATGTCCTGCACCATTGCAAACATTTGGGTCCCAGTCTGCCTTATTTCTTTTGAAAACCTGAAGAGGTCACACATGGAACGCTCTTAGATTCCACCTTTATGGAATATTTTCAAAACTACATGGTCACCTGAAGAGAAGAACCTGAAGACCAAACGGTCTGCATGATTTTAAGATTGACAACTCAGTCCTTGCACTTCCGTTTTCCCTTTTTGAACGACGAATACAGACTAATGCCACCTGATGGTATGTAAATGCTAGCTTGCTGCAGTCTTTTTGGTGCATTCAAGTGCAACTCCGCAGATGGCCTTTGATACTGCTAGTTTCTTGACATCAGTTTGGTGTGTATGGGCCTTGAGGATGTGGGGTTTTCTTGATTTAGCATGTGCACGTAGTATTAGCCGTAAATAAGAGAGTTACTGTGACATGCAAATCCTTCACTGTGGCTCCTTTCTCCATCAGGACTAAACGAGGAGTGCAAAGGAGTCTTGTTCAATACACAAGCACATATTTTAACTGAGTTACATTATACTAAACACAATGGTTTAGAACTCCTGTACTGGAACCACAGCATTATCAGCTTCAGTATTATGCTGGAGCTAGCAGCAAACTCTTACAAGAACTTACAAAAACGTCAGATGTCTGAACAAGCCAAAGCTAATGCTTCCATCGCTATGATTTTAAAAGGAGTATTCTCGGTGAAAGAGCATATTTTGGACATCCCGAGAGTCGCGGCTGACAATGCAAGCTCTTAAAGGATTTTTAGCTCACAGCAGTTGACATGAGGAGACATTAATACCTGGAGAAGAGGTTAAAGGCGCACAGGTAGAGGTGCGATGAGATCTACTCAAAGACTGCATGAATAGTAATGAGACGAGTTAATTAACATGGATTTCTTTCTATTTCCCCTCCCTGTAGGAATGAAGGCAGGCACCTTGCGACCCCCCGCGACCCTTCTGCGGTCTGGTTCGTACCAGCCCTGAAGCAACCAGACCGAACCCGTCCCGCAGGGTCCCACTGAGCCGTGTGCTGCCGCAACAACGATGGTGTCGACTGGCAGCAGAGCACGAAAATGAAATCACCACCTCCGGGATCCGAGAGACAAGTGCTCCAGCGCATGTGTTGGAACCAGATGGCAAGCCTACCTGCTTAAGTGCCGTCCATGTGTCGCTCCAGACACGCAGGCCTCGTCTCTGGTTACACGTTACAAGTTTTTTTTTGTTTTTTGTTTTAAATCAGCTCCGGGTATTATATGGGCAAGCGTGTGTGTGTGTGTGTGTGTGTGTGTGTGTTTCCTGAGCAGGAGAACTCTCTGTGGGCTCACTTACCTTGCTGGACGGAGAGAACAAGTCGCACGCTGTTTTACAAGAGGGGAGATAAATCTGACAGGAGTGTCAAGTATCAGGCGTCACAGCAGCCAAAAGCAGACCTCTGCTGGCTGGCCAGATTCTTGTCGCATCGGATGACTGAAAACACCAAACAATCATAGGATAACACACACACACACACACTTCCCTCGCTCAGCTCGGGGACGGCAGCCAGCAAACGGTCGGTGCTCCGGCTGCAGCAGAACGGCACTAAACCTCAGTGTTATTTTTGTTTAATTAGCTAACAAACTAGATCTGCTTTTCTACCCTACAGATGTTTGGGACATTATGTAACAGATTCACATCCCTGCTTAGCAACTGACACACAGTTTTACACATTATGTCAAAATATGTATGAATAAATTGCCCGTATTTTCAGTGCATACCTCAGTTTCCCGTGCTAGGGAGATTCTAAAATCCTTTGGGACCCTAGCTAAAACTTTCCAGTGTCTTATTCACATTCTTCCAGCCTCCTAGCTAAGCTAACAAGTCGACTGGTAGCCCACAGGCACAATGTGGTCACGGACAACAGCACTGGACACACAGTCTGGTAGCAAGTTAACTAATGTTTACCGTCAATGAAAGAACAAATGAAATAATGTGTCATTTTATTCAAATGCCTCTTCTCCAAGACGTTAAGGCTAAACTAGCGGCGTTAGCGTTATCTGCTTCCACTGTCCTTCTTTCTTTTCGCTAACTTATTTTTATTTCGAATCCAGTGCCGTTGTCATTATTTATCTAATTTAAAGAGTCACAACGTGTTGTGACTGAACTAAGGGAGGTCTCCTACTGTCATTAAAAACTTGCACATTGCCACTGCTGTAGTTTAAAGTTTATCAGCTCTCAGGGAGCCGCTCTACTGGTCTAAACCTGGGGCCCCAACCAGTTGCCCTCTCACAAGCTGCACCCGTGGCTGAATTAATTTTTTCTAATGCGCGGTTCAGGCTTCTGCATCAATTTCGACGCCGTAGCTACGACGACAGCCCAGACCCTAAAGCCGTAGCCTGACGTGCTCCTGACCAGAAATGCAACTCTGAGTCGCGGCGGCACAAGAGTTGTGATTGGTCCGCTCGGTAGTAGCGTGTTTTGCAAATGTTAGAACTGATTGCTTTGGATCAATGAATATGGAACACGTAGAGGAAAGGTTAACTGATGAGGTTCGGAGAGACAAACATTTGTACGACTCGTGTTCGGTGAGATTTTGGCAAAAGTTTCAGTCGCCATTGTTGAAAGTGAAGCAGGAAGTAGAAACAAAAATTAACCAGACTGGCAAAAAAGACACAACGCCAACTAGTGTTCGGGTGGTGATTTTACAGAGTGAGCCAGACTGATGAGCGCACAAATACAAATGGCTAGCACAGACATAGGCTACGTACGTAGGTTACGGCCTCTAGTCGCCACACTTAGTAAGGCACCCTTTACACCGAGTTTATATTGTGCAGCTAATTTTTAAATAAATGATTTACCCGTCTTTGATAGTTCAGCCGAGACCTGTTAATAATATGAAAAACCGTTGGGTTGCCAGCTTCCAATGGCATTACAATATCACTGCATTACAATATCACTGCACTCTCCAGCATGTCAAACATATCAAAAACCAATAAAACTGTATTAATGGTTGGTATTCTTTAGCATTTTAATATTCATGTTCCATCTGATTTTGGAAAAATCAAACTTTTTAGATACATGTGTACATTTAGTTGCTTTAGACAACTAAATGTTTTAAACTATTAATTTAATAGTAATAACTATTATTATTTATTTTTTTTAATAAACCAACAAGTTTTTAAATGTTCTTAGTGACTCACAGGAATTTCTAACAACCAGGCAACTCAAAAACTGTTTTTAACTCATAACTGGTCTTCTCTGGTTCATCTAGTTGTGGGATCAATTCTAGTTTGAAATGTGCATATTTTTTATTATTTTGCCCTCTTATTTTACTTATCTTGTGTCAAGAGCATCACAGGCTGGTGGGGCACGTAAACATACGTGTACCGTGAGCGGCCCGCTGATGTCCCATGACCTCTGCCAGTTTTCTCAAGCAGCTTCCTCTTTGTTAGAATGGAAGCTCCCTTGTGGCGCCTTGTCAAGACAAGACTTGAGTCCCTCACTTAGTTTATAGTTCTCACTCTTCACCCACGGAGAGGGACAGCGGCTGTAAGGAAGGATTTACAGGGGCCGCCTGTCCTCCCAGCAGTAGGCTGATTGGAGGGGCCGGCTGTGTTTGTTAAGGTAATGGGCCTTAGGTGAGTTAATTCACAGGGTACACGCTGCACGCTCTGTCACCTCAGGAGCACCCCGGTGGAAGAAGGGGGTTTGTTGTCGGGGGCTGGGACTTAGAAAGGGGGGAAGGTGTCCAAAATCCCCTCAGCCTTGCTCCGTCTCCTCCAACTCCACCTGAAAGTGATTACCAGGCCCAGCCGTGAGCAAACAAGCCCCATATGGAGGCTCTATAGTGGGGCTGAGGCTGGAGCCCGGGGAGCCCTCCTCCACCTCTTTGGAGAGAAGAGGCCTGAGCAAACACAGCTAATGAAGTCTTAACAAGCAGCCCCTGGGTTAGCGCGAGCCCGCTAAATGCCACCGAGGCTCTTGGAATTGTGTCCAGCAGATTGGCTAAACCTCCTCCAAGCTTTCCTTTACAAGATAAAGTTGCATTAGCATAACTCTGTCTCCCAGTCTCCGAGGTAAGTCCGGGATCTGGCAAAGAGTCACACTTGATGGGCTTCCTTTCTTCAGAGGCCGCACTTGATTCTGACAGACGGAGGAGTGGGGCTTTAAGCCGAACACATTAACTTTGGATCTCGACATGACGGTGGATTTTATTCATCGCTCGACGAGTGTTTTTCCTCAAGGCTCCGGTGTGGGGAGATATTTTCTCACAGCGTGCGGCTCTGCGTCGCAAACAGACAGGAGATGAGTGCACTTCCTCGGAGTAAATCATTATCTCTGTGCCGAGCAGACCCGACGCCCTCTCTCGCCCTCTTCTATCCTCCCTCTGCTTCCTCCAGCTCTCTCCCACACTGTGACCAGCACCTTACCCTCACTCCCCCTTCTTTTTTTTTTTTCTTTATTATGTGTCCTTTTTCACACATCTCAAATTCCAGGGTTTATTATTGGGAAAATATCACACCGTCCACCGTGTGCACAAACACACACCCGCATACCTCCGCGGCGCTGGCTGGCCCAACTCTTGTTTCCTAATCAAAAGCAAACAGCCATTAACAGAGCTCCTTCCTTGTTATCTCACATGGCGAGTCACTTAATCAATCCGTGTTCTCCCGAGGCTCGACTCGCTCTCCGGCACATTTTATTCTACTCAGAGGGCTGAGGTTGTAAAAAAGAGAGAGCTGCCTTATATGATAAAGGCCTGGCTCCACTCCAAACACAATACCACTAAACTTAAACTCTAACACCACCGCGCCCTGTCTCCCCCCACACACACACACACACACTTACACAATGTCGCATTGTTGTTCGGATGGGAAACTAGAAGGAAGATGCTCGCACGGCGACACGGCCGCACATTAGGCCCTTTTCAGTGCTCAAACTCAGCAGGAACCGTGCTCGCGAGAGAGTGCACAGCGGAGAGCACGAAATGTCTACTCAAGAAAAAAAAAAAAAAAACACATCTCCCTCGCCGGCGAGATGAAGATCGAGTTTCGAACAGATGTGCCGATCGCATGTCTGGCCTTGCCTGCCTCGTTTCACCAGAGGCTGCGTGATTTTCCACCCTCTGAACAGGCCGCTGTAATGATAATAATGATACAATTAAATATCAATTACACATCTGCCGGGTTCACTGGAGTGTGAAAACAGCTTTCTGATATATTTTTATTTTTTTTTGTCTGTGCAGCATGTTCGATTGAGGCGTGATTAACGCTGCAGGTTCAACTTCAGAGGGAAGATTACTTGAGATTATGATGATGTTTAGGAGACGTTAGCCCTTGCAGCTACTTCTGCTTATTGTGTGGAAGGCCTTTTGTGTTCGTGTAACAGTTTTAGGGAGATTCTAGATGGTTTGACGAAGAATGATTGACTAAACCGGCACCATTAGGACAACGCACTTAACGTATTAAAAGAAAAACGAAACATTTGGCTGCTGAATGCGCCACAAGCCAGACCTTTATTTGCTTTGGCATTGGTTTATGGTTAAGTTTAACTGTCTTGTTTGCAAGTTGGGCAATTCATCCAGAGCAATATGTCATCAAATTCTTGCACGTCAAATACAGACCTTTAAATGTGCACTGTTGAATAAAGTCAAAAGAACGTTGTCGGTGTAAAAGTATAAAACAGAAGACTTTGGGTGATTGTAGTTAGTGTTCAGCTACAGCAAAAGTGTAGACAAGAAGCATACAGCGTGATCAGATTTGTGCATTTGTGCCATGCAATCATGTCAGGCAGTTCAGCCTTTATTGCAGAGCTGTTGAGGGATAGGAAGTTCAATAAATGCACAATCTACAGCTTTATATAGAAGTTACAGGAAATGTTCAGAACAGAAACTGTGCTGGGGGAGAGAAAAAGAAAAAAAAACTACAATGAGATTACTGTCACAGCACCACCGAGATCCACCAGACAGACTCCGCGAGCGTGTTAACACCGATACGAGCTCTCTGCCTCGCGTCTCGCAATGCTCGGTGTTCGCCTCGCGCAATTACGCCTCCCGCGGAGCTCCGTGCAAAGCGTTAAACGAAACATTAGCACCTCATTTAAAAAATAAAACAGCGTTCCGCAAGGACAGACGGCTCCCTGGGAAGTCTTATCATGCGCAAATTAGCCAATTTTCCAAACTGGCCCCTTCACTCGCTGAAACAGTCATCTGGAGTTAGACATGTCCTCGCTCTGCCTGATGTGTGTGTGTGTGTGTTTGTGCGTGTGTTACTATTGTTGTGACACTATTAATGTGTTAAAAGGAAGTTAAAAGACAGTGGACTCTGATAATAAAGATTATGAAAACATTGAGTTAATATTCTGCTCTACGGCGCGTAATTCTCATCTCCAAAGTTTTGCCATGTGTGGGAATTTGTAACAGCCGTGTTATAGTTTATTTAAAATCTGCATTGAATAAAAATATCTAAACACAAAGTCTACAGTCTGAACGTTAATGAAATGTGAGTATTCTGAAATAAACGTGCTTGTTTTGTTTCGTGTGCTTCATCGGTTGGAAAATCATTTTCTGCGCGTCATCCACATCACCACCCTGGACCCCGGAGCCACACTAAAAATGGCAAAACTAGTACGATCATGAGCTTTATAACAAAACATTTTAGGGTAAAAAATAAAAAAAAAACGTGATTGATTTATGGAAAGCCCCGCCCCTGCCGCGCTGTGATTGGAGCAGCGGCTCAGGAGGAGTGCGCAGCCACGCTCCGGTATATATCCGCACCGCTTCGTCTCCAGGCTGATGATTTGTATGGGAACCGGGACGGAGGTGGGACGAGCCGACTGAATGTAGTCGCTGTGTTTTGAAGGGAAAGAAAGGAGGCCCACGTTTTGTTTTCTTCCTCCCAGTTTGTAGCGATCGGACTGCAGGATTTGAGGTTTTTGAACACACACTGCGCGAGGATAGTGAGGGCAGCTTCCAGAAGGAGCCGCTTCTCCTCTCAGCCATCTTGACTGCCGCCCGCCGCCCTGAAGGCTGTTTTCTCTCCTCCTCCTCCACCTCCTCCTCCTCCTCCTCCTGCTCCTCCTCGGCTCAAAGTAAACACGGCTCGCACATTGCTTGCAACTCCGTGCAAGATCCCGAGCGGAGCGAGATGGGCTCGCTGCGCAACGTCTAACCGGACTGGAGGCGAAAGCAGGCGGCTGAGAGGATTTATTAGCTGTTTGTACCAGAGCAGAAGAGGGGGACACGACGCGCCGGAGACATGGACCTGTTTGGGATTTACCTGCTCCTTTCGCTCGCTCTCCTTCCGCGCTCCAGCTGCACTACAGCCAAGGAGATCACCTGCCAGGAGATAGCCGTGCCCCTGTGTAAAGGAATCGGCTACAACTACACCTACATGCCTAACCAGTTCAACCACGACACGCAGGACGAGGCGGGACTGGAGGTCCACCAGTTCTGGCCTCTGGTCGAGATCCAGTGCTCGCCGGACCTGAAGTTTTTCCTGTGCAGCATGTACACGCCGATCTGCTTGGAGGACTACAAAAAACCTCTGCCGCCGTGCCGGAGCGTGTGTGAGAGAGCCCGGGCTGGCTGCGCGCCTCTCATGAGGCAGTACGGCTTCCCCTGGCCGGACAGGATGAAGTGTGACCTGCTGCCCGTGCAGGGCAACCCAGACACGCTGTGCATGGACTACAACAGGACTGACTCCACCACAGTTTCCCCCGTGCTCTCTAAACCCACCAACCACCCCGGTAAGGGTGGCTACAATCCGCCTAAAAGTAAGCCCGGCAGACCCGTGGCGCCTGGGAAATACAAGCCGCCTGTGGCTCCGTGTGAGCCGGGGTGCAAGTGTTTGGAGCCCATGGTGCCTGTGAACACGGACCGTCACCCGCTTTACAACCGCGTCAAGACCGGACAGATCACCAACTGCGCCATGCCGTGCCACAACCCCTATTTTACGCACGACGAGAGAGCGTTCACCGCGTTCTGGATAGGACTCTGGTCCGTGTTGTGCTTCGTGTCAACTTTTGCCACCGTCGCCACTTTCCTCATAGACATGGAGCGGTTCAAGTACCCGGAGAGACCCATCATCTTCCTGTCAGCGTGCTACATGTTCGTCTCGATCGGCTACATCGTCAGGCTGATCGCCGGGCACGAGAAAGTGGCGTGCAACCGGGAGTTCGACACGGAGCACATCCACTACGAGACCACCGGCCCCGCGCTCTGCACAGTGGTCTTCCTGCTCATTTACTTCTTCGGCATGGCCAGCTCCATCTGGTGGGTCATACTGTCCCTGACCTGGTTCCTCGCGGCCGGGATGAAGTGGGGCAACGAGGCGATCGCCAGCTACTCCCAGTACTTCCACCTGGCCGCCTGGCTCATCCCCAGCATGAAGTCAATCGCGGTGCTGGCGCTGAGCTCCGTGGACGGAGACTCCGTGGCCGGGATCTGCTACGTGGGGAACCAGAACCTGGACAATCTGCGGGGCTTCGTCCTCGCCCCCTTGGTGATTTATTTATTCATAGGCACTATGTTCCTCCTGGCCGGATTTGTGTCCCTGTTCAGGATTCGCAGCGTTATCAAGCAAGGCGGCACCAAAACGGACAAGCTGGAGAAGCTGATGATCAGGATAGGGATATTCACGGTGCTCTACACGGTGCCAGCCACTATAATAGTCGCCTGTTACTTTTACGAGCAGCACAACAGGCAGAGCTGGGAGATCACGCACAACTGCTCCAACTGTTTACTGGAGAGGGACCGCAGGAGCCCGGACTATGCAGTTTTTATGTTAAAGTACTTCATGTGCCTTTTGGTGGGCATCACGTCCGGAGTGTGGATCTGGTCCGGCAAAACTTTGGACTCCTGGAGGACTTTCTGCACCAGGTGCTGCTGGGGGAGCAAGGGCACCAGCGGCTCCATGTACAGCGACGTGAGCACGGGACTGACGTGGAGGTCGGGCACGGCCAGCTCCGTGTCCTGCCCCAAGCAGATGCCATTGTCCCAGGTTTGAATGGGAGGAATTAAAAAAAGAAAAAAAGCAGCTTATGAGGTGTGCTAATTGTTTGGGAGATAACCCATCACTCCACGTCTCCAGCAATTTGCATCGTAATGAACTGCCCCCCTCCCTCCCTCCTCCTCCCCTCACCAGAACCATTACGCACACCTCTGTGGGGGAGACTGGCTGAAACAATGTACCTGGCATTCACACAGGTTAATTCCCACCCTGTTTATATGTATTAGAGGTACAGACTGAGGCTTTTTTTTTTAAAGAACTGGGCATTACTTGCTGTGAGTTTTGTTTCTAAGCTTCACACAAAGAGCATTTTTGGGATTTTTTTTTAATTATTATTATTATTATTATTATTATCTACTTAGTGCCAGATAGCATTGTATAATTCAATCACATCAAAGATGGTTTAAATTAAGCCTTAATAGTGCCCAAGTATTTTACGGGTCGTTCATTTTGTAATTTCAAATGTATTTATATAAAAGTTTCTGTATAAAAACAAAAAAAAGAAAAAACAAAACAACAACCTGTACATTTGTGTATAAAAGAAAACTTTATAAGACACTGTAAATTTGTACAAAGTGTAGATGTCTCTTTCCCGCCAGGAGAGCAAATATGAGCTTTATTTTGACAATAAAACGTTTGATAAATCTACGAAACTCTCGTCTTAACTGTGCAGTCGGTGTTTTCCCCCTTCCCGACCCCAGAGCGAGGGCGGGGGGAGGCCTGTGTTTCTTCGTTTCCCGGCCCTCTCGCGGTGCATTTCGTGGGTTCCTCGTCGTGGGGTTTTTGAGAGTCCCCGGCTAAAAAGGAAGCCCTTTTAACCATCAGAGGCCGGTAATTAGAGGCAGGGGTTGAGTTGGAGCATCTCCATAATTGTTAAAAGTCCTCTTCACATGCCTGCCGAAGCCTGCTTTCTTAATTTAGTAAAAAAAAAAAAAAAAAAGAGGGAGTGGGTGAATGGTTGGTGGGTTGGGATGGAGAGCGAGGGAGGGGAGGAGGGGGGTAAATGCAGGGAACGGGGCCTTTTCATCTGCGGAAACTTTGATCTTTCTTTTTTTTTAACAGCCTAGAATAAAGGTGTTGTGTATTAGGAGTGTCTGTCTGATGTGCCAAGGTTCCCCCTAAACGTCCCCATTTGGATGCTTTGATGGACGTCCTACAATTGTAAGAGCGTTTTGGATCCCTTCTCTGTTTTTCAGGGAGGGAGGGAGGGGAGGGGAGGGGGGTCTTGTCAGAGCTGAAACCTGCCAGAGCCCCTGCGTCTTGTGTTTGGCTTTTTTTTTTTTTTTTTTTTTTCCCTTCTTCTTCTTCCACCGGGGCCTGAATTGAAACATCTTCTCCCCTCGGCTCAAGCTGTGTCAGCGAGTGCAGGGGCCTTGACATGAATGATATTGAAATAGCAATGAAAGCCCCACAGGTGGTCCGTTCACATGATCTCACATCTTAGGGCCCCTTAATAATGGAGGTATTTTTTTTGTTTTTTTTGCTACAAATGTATCTGGTTTGGTCCCAATTAACCCAATGCGCTGGCATCGGATGATACACTGTAACTCAGGGCAGACATGCCTTTGATTCGCCGGTCAATGGCGAGTGACGGTGGGGCTTTGTAGTGACTCCTTTACACATGCTTGTAGATGTGAAACCCCTCTCTCTCCCTCTCTCTTTCTCTTTTCAGCTGGGTGCAGGCATGCATCTGTTGGCACTGTAAATAAATCTTGCATCAGTGCTGTCGGCGGAGACCGAAAGCTCCGGCTAAATAGACTTTTGTTTGGATCAAAAGGGCGGCCTGTTAGGCGCCGTGCTTCCACACAGATCACAGGCACTTCTGGAGTTTGCGCGGAGTTACCAAAGATCACATCGGAGAGCTTTAATCATCTCTCTGGAGTCGTGGGCATTGTGCTGCTGCTCTGCTTCCTGCAGAGATCCTGCAGCACAAGTCCATGCTCCAAGTCTTTTTTTTTTTTTGCTGTTATTTGTTGCCTTCAGTCTTGAGGCTTGTTTTTTCTGGTGTTCACCCCAAAAACCTCAGCCAGGCAGCTGCAGCTCTCTCTCTCTCTTTCTCTCTCTCTCTCTGGATTACAGCCTCTGGGGAACAGAGCTAATGTGCAGTACCATCTAGTGGTGGAAGCAGCACTGCACAGATCCGCTTCTCCTCAGCTCAGAATCAGGAATAAATGCCTCCAAAATTATAATTATAATAAACTTTATGTGGGTAGCACTTTTTGTAAAAGTAAGAACATTAAAAAAACTAATAATGAGATGATAAAAAACGGTTAAATACGATTTAACTTTGTATCAAAGCAAGAGAAAGATATTCTGTTAAAGAAAGCTTTCCTGCAAAGGTAAGTTTTGAGGCGTGATTCAAAGCCACTTGGTTAAAGTTCCACAGCCGCGGGGTCTCGTGTTATTTGTCTATCAGCCACAACATTATGACCACTGACAGGAGAAGTAAGTAACACTGACCATCTTGTGACAATTCAAAGTTCTGCTGGGAAACTTTTGGACCTGGCATTTATGTGGATGTTACTTAGACACGTAGCACCCACCTAGACCAGACCAGGCACCCCCACCCCATAGCAATGACACTCCTTGAAGGCAACAGTCATCCCCAGCAGGATGCAAGCCCTAAAACGCTTTAGGAACAACTAAAAAAAAAACATGAAGAACAGCACAAGGTGTTGACCTGGCCTCCACATTCACTAGATCCCAAACTGATCAAGTATCTGTGGGATGATCCACAGGAGGCCCCTCCCCTCAAAGGCCCCCCCCCCCACTAACAACATTCTGTTGCCAGACACAACAGGACACCCTCAGAAGGCCCATGTCCATTCTCTGGTGAGTCACAACTGTTTTGGAGGCACAGGGGACACCTACACGATATTAGGAAGGTGGTCATAATGATCGGTGTATATTTATTCTCTCATCATAATAACAGGGAAACATATTATGCAAGCTTTTTATATTTTGACACATACGTTGAAGGAATTCCTTTCACCTGCCCCGTCTCCAACGAAACCAACCGTCCGGGGCCCCTCAAAGCAGCGTGTCCCGGCCTGGCCGTCGTCGGTGCACACGCAGTAATTATCACCTAACAGCCTTCCTCTTTCCGCTGAATCCACCTGCACACTTATAGGTACCGAGAGAAAGTGTGAGAGCGTCGCTGGGACGGCCTTCACACAGACGGGGCAGGGCCCTGCCTCAGAGTCGTCTGGGTGGGTGTTATTTAGCTAAAGTTTATTTTATGTGGCAGTAATTTTTTTTTTTACAGGGGGAAGCCACTTATCCCATCTTGTCCGGGCTTGCTGGCACCGCTGAGCTCAACTCAACTCTGGTCAGAAACAAACTGAATCCAGTCGAGCAGCCTCCCCCTCTCTCTCCCCCCTCTCCCTCTCTCTCTCCAGCTCTCTGATTGAATTGTCTTGTTTCCTGATCACTCTCTGCAGCCAGGAGGAACCTTCTGACTTGCTGCCTATCAAATATTAATGGCGGCGTTTGATGAAAGGCAGACAGAAAGAGAGCGGAGGGGTGTTCGGCAGGTCATGCTTTTTAATACCATCGATCCTCCTCGTACGCTGGGGCACGAGGGTTTTTCTTTTTTTTCTTTTTAATCTTTAAAACGCACGAGAGGACACGACGCTGCAGCTGCTGCACACGACGTCCTGTGATCTGCATCCTGACTTCTACATTTATGACATTTGCATTAAAATTGTAGCTTCAAGCAGCCACACGTGCAAACCCAGCCCGGCTTGTCTTTATTTTCCAGATTGCGTTTGTCAGTGGGGGATGAGCCACGGCAGTTAAAAGCCCAGAGTTTCCATGGGTGTATTCCTCTATGCATAAAGCATAACGGTGACCTCGGGTTTCTCGGCGACCCGTTTAGATTAATGCCGGAGCTCCTGACCTCCGGCTCAGGCACTTTATTCCCCGCTGGCCATTTGAGACTCCAGATGTTGGAAAATAAAGGCGCTCGGCGTTCTGAGGACTGACAGGATGCGCGGTTATGGTTTCCGAGGGACGGGAGAGTCATCGGAGTTGTTGCAGTTTGGCTTTGCACATTTTAATGGTGAATTTAGGACGGACGGTTTAAGCTCAGCTCCTCTGCTCAGACTGAAGATTGTTCTTTGTGCGTGGAAAAGCTGCAAGATCTCGTCAAAGTAATGTGGGTTAAAAAAAAAAAGAAAAAAAAAGAAGAACGTCGTGCGGCTTTGAGAGAATAATCGAGGTTAGCAAGATGTCGGCATGGATGGCCTGCTCCCCCACTGGCACGCTAACAATGCCTCAGTGGTTTAGTAGTCCTTACAGTGCACCCCTGCTGCCTCTTCCAATCCAAGGACCCCCCACCTCCACACACACACACACATACACACACTGCAGGAGAGGAACACTGTGTTCCCTCAGTCCTTCACCGACTTGACTGACATGCACACAAAAGGAAAACTTCTTTCATCTGAAGCTGGATCTTTTCCGTCCAGACCGGCTCTGGGCACGCCGGGGGCCGACGTCCAGCTCAAACCGAAACGGCACCAGTGAGAAATGTGATCTCTGATGATTGATTTAGAATTTGAACGGAATATTAAGCAACACAGTAAGACCTGATGAACAGACTCTGAGAGTGATAGGAGCTTAAAATAAAAAATAAAAACAGGGTGATAAATCCAGATGGCAGACTGCAGAGACTAGGATATAATATAAACTGCAGGATAAAATATCCATACATATATACATACACCGATCAGGCATAACATTATGACCATCCCAGTTTGGGATCTAGTGAATCTGGAGGCCAGGTCAACACCTTGTGCTGTTCTTCATGTTTTTTTGAGTTGTTCCTAAACAGTTTTTGTGGCTGCCACCATCAAGGAGTGTCATTGCTATGGGGTGGGGGTGCCTGGTCTGGTAGGTGGGTGCTACATGTCTAAGTAACATCATCCACACCAATGAATGCCAGGTCCAAAAGTTTCCCAGCAGAACGTTGAGTTGTCACAAGATGGTCAATGTTATTTACTTCTCCTGTCAGTGGTTTTAATGTTTTGGCTGATAGGTGTACACTCACAAAGGACAGTTAAAAGCTCAAGGAACCAAAATCAATGCAGCACTGTCAGTGATCTATCTATCTATTTTTTTGTCTCCACTTTTGCTGCTACTTTGCTATGCAACGGTCAGCCATAACATTATGACCATATACCTAATATCGTTTAGGTCCCCCTTCATCTGATTCAACCCCTTTTCCTTCCTTGGACCATCATTTCTTGAGAGTTACCAACCCCTGCAGACAAGCATCATCACTCCGCAAGAGCTGAAGCTTTGGAGAAGCTCCGACCCGGTCATCAAGCCATCACGCTCTGGGCCCTCGTCAGATCCCTCCACTTGTCCAATTTGCTGCTTCTGACACATCAACCTTTTTTGCTGCCTGATTTATTCCATCACCACCGATCATAATGATATGGCTGATCGGTGTGCTTTTCTACAGGAATGAGCCTCGTTTGTGCTCAAAAAGTTTATTAACTGCAATACCCAATGTTGGCCACTTGGTGGAGCCATTAAACTTGATATTGTCCTCCACAGATGTGGACGTGTATTTGTGCTCAGACATATTTTGTGGCGATTACCAAACGGATGCACGGCGGGACGAATTAAGACTAAATAGACAGATAAATAGGACTAGAATAGATTTATTTTATTAATTTTGTGAGGGAAAATGAATACAGTCTTTACATCAAATGTATTTATGTTCAGATTTGTCTTTTTATTAAGAGGAGTAGAAGTGCAGTTTTGCAGTTTTTTTGCACGTCTACTCCTCTTAGTTCTGTTTTTGAAAATGTGACAAGAGGCTTTGGCCAATCTTAATTTTGCAGAGATAGCAAATGCAGATGTCCATGGAGCATGAGATCAAAAGTGATAAGTTTGGTTCACAGACAGGAAATCAAACTAGAAAATGTGCTACTCCAGCAATGACAACAACTGATTAGACTGCAAAGGATCAGCAAAAAAGGAAGCTCGGGAGAGTTTTCACAACTGGATCCCGCATGCCGCATCCCTATGAAACTAAAAAACGTTGAAGTAGGGCTGTGCTTCCGGGATCCAGATGTGTCGGCGAAACAGCAGTTTCCATCGCGTTGGTGGTATAGTGGTGAGCATAGCTGCCTTCCAAGCAGTTGACCCGGGTTCGATTCCCGGCCAACGCAGTACTTTTTTTCTTTTTACACACACAATCTGGTGTGCTCTTCAGACCAGGTTTCAGCAGCTCACATACACCTGAAGGCCAATAGCACATTTACCAGCGATAAAAGCTGCTGATGTTTAGCCTTCAGCTGAGCATAGCAAAAGTTTTGTGGTTGCAGCCGTTTGTGTGTTGTTCAGTTTCAGTCTTGTGGAGCTAGATAGAGACATCTGACAGGATGTAACGGGCCAGCTAGTTCACAGACAGAGACACCTGAAGGAAGGAACGAAGCAGGATCACTCATATGCAGGTTTTAAAATCCTTGACCGTATTCAATCCTGTGAATGTGTTGCACACGTCAGAATTGACAATAAAGCTGACTTTGACTTTTTATGACTCTGTGGTGGCTTCTGTATTTTCTTCAGAGTGTTGTTATTTTGTTGTTAGTCTTAAATAAATTTAATGGAATTATCCAACCCAGTTTCATTGAAATTACAGAAGTGATTAATAAACTGAATGAAAGGTTGACTACAGCTAGCAGGAATACATGTATCAACATAAAATAAATGTTGTTTAAGGGATGCTTATTGATAATAGGTTTATGATCTTTCTCCTTTAAGGTTCGGTTCAGACACTTCAGGCCTACCTGGTTAAGGATTGAGAAAGATTGGGGTTTATATAACTGGGACATGTCACAGTGATGAACACAAGGAGGGATGTCATGGGGGGCCATTTTTTGCCCCGGAGGCCCTCAGCAAGTTATGACGATGGCATGAAATACACACAAAAAAAGAATCTATATCTGAAAGGAAAGCTTTTAATATATCAAGTAAAGGGATACATCTTGTCATCATTGGAAGCCACTTCAACGTCATTTAGAAAAATGCACATTTCGGGAAAAAAGACAATTCAGTCAGTTCTCATAAATACACCAGAGAGCAGACGATTTCCAGCATCAACATTTAAACACGTGACAGCATTTCACATCGTGCGTCACTGGAGGGCAGCATCATATCAAACTAGAGGATGGGTGCAGGCACGGTGGACTGCAGCAAACGAGGACGGCGACGATAAAGTGCTTTGAAAAGTTCCGTCAGCGTTTCATGGCAGTTTACATGAATTCAGAATCACACGGGAACAGCTGACAGAAAGGAAGGGTATTTCACATTTCAGAGCCAGTGAGAGAAACACGAAAATAAAGAAATATACTTCACATATCAGTGTAAGAAACAATACAGAAATGTATTTTATATATGGATATTACACTGAAAAATAAATATGGTTTATTGGAATTATGCAACATGCAAAGAAAAATGTTTATATGTAGAAATGGCAGTAACATAATGGAATTAAATGTTAACTGCAGTCATTTCCGTATGGCTTAAATTTAAGGGCAGTCTGTTCATACAACATAAATGTGAGCGTCTTTCACCCCTGCTTTGCCGTGATGAACCCCGATGTGGTCGCCGCATATGCAGCATCCTGTAGCTCGGTAAGATACGAGGCCAGGAGCCTTTGTTGTCATCTTCAAAAAGACCACAAGAGCTATCGCTTTGCACAAAGACAAGTCCTTGAGCTACGGAGTGACGCTGCACATTTAGTGTGCGAGACTCACACGTCCTTTGCCCGCAGATTGTAAGAAACTCAGCTGACTGGTTCCACCTCCAGTAAAGAAACGTGTCGTTATATTGTCTGCGACTGACATGCGTCTTTGTGGGATGTTAGCGTCTAGCCCGTATTAACCGGGCCTTGATCAAAGTGAAAGCGAAGCCGCAGCAAAAGCAGATCGCAGATATCCTGAAGGGCAACAGACAACGCTCCACTGCGCTCTATTTCCAGTGCCGGCGCATGTTGAGGTTTGTAAGCTCCGCGAGGCCCTGAAATAGAGTGACAAGCTGTCTCCATAAATACAGAGCCCCTATGGGGGAAACATAATTGCTTTGTGATCCTGTGTCGGCTTTAGGGGCCTTCGTAGCGTCCTTCACCTCTCTGGAGGAATCCTATTACATTTATATGAGCATTACTGCCTTTCCTTTTACCTCTCACTCCGAAAGGTCACCCAAACACAGGGCCCAGAGGTCGCCCCCGTGTCCACTTTGACCCCAGTGGCCCACACACAAAAGGAGGAGCTCCACGGCGGTATCGAGTGGCCATGGTGGGGGTTGTGCGCGCGGGACAGGTCAAGGCCTGCCTTTGTTTACGGACAGTAAGTCAGGGGAGGAAGGGGTTAAACCAACATGGGAAGAAACAGGTGGGCTGAACTCTTTTAGATCTTCTTTTCTCCAAGGGTGGGTTTTGCTCAAGGGCACTCAAGGCTAGAGTTTAGCGTCATTCCTGACTTGTTTTGCTAAGAGGGGTTTGTTGGATCTTACATCACAGGGAGATTGCTCCTCAAAGGAGATCTGTTCCAGTGGCATTAAAAACAAACAAAAAAATCACATTAAATATAGGATTGTGCTTCATGAGTCTTAAGGTGTTAAGGTGAACGCATTGGCATTTTGGATTCTCCTCAAGTGACAGAGCAACCTGCATTGCAAAAAGAGGTAGAGGGTATGGAGGAATTCTCAGCTTCAGTAGTTGCTGCTCGTCTCTCTATCGTTCCCACATCCATTCACGTTCCAGAGTAACCTGGAACTAAAGCAAGTCACACCCACTCTGATCTCTTCTCTTGCCCATCATCACTGCCCTGTAACTCTGCGCCACTGCCCAGCTCAACCAGCGTATACGGGCCCACCTTCCTGGTACACACTGCCGTCGTAGAAACATCCCCGACTGGGGCGGACGACCCCACAAAGGGCAACCCGAGATCCCGTCTAGGGGGAGGCGGAGGTTTGAGTCGGCTGCGTTTGCTAACACGAATGGATCTCGGCGTCCCCATGGGCTCCTGGGGGCAGAGAGCCACCTCGCTGCCGTTCCTCTCCGGAGCGTCTTCTTGGGAAGCCGAGTAGCCGTTGTTCCCATTGGTGTTAAAGCCAGGAGGTCCCGGAGAGCAACGCTCCAGGGAGGGCGACGCCTGGACTAAATCAAGCGCTCCCCCTCCGCCGGAGCTCCTGCTGCCTCGCCTCTTGCGGAAGCTCCCCGTTTGACTAGACTGCGCCTCGAGATCCTGCTGAGCAAGAGAGGCGTTGGGGTCGGTCGCCTTGGAGGCATCTCCCGACGAAAGAAAACACTGCTCCTCCTCAAATACTTTCCCCGCCGTCGTCTTCCTCTTGCTCTTCTGCCTCACCGAGCGCTTGACGGCGCAGATGAAGTCCAGCACATTTAGGAAGAGGGACAGAGCGGCCACGCCGAGCATGAAGTTCAGCATGACGGTCTTCTCAGTGGGCCTGGAGACGTAGCAGTCCACCTGGGTAGTGCAGGGTGGATGCTGGCACAGAAACCTTCTGGGGATGTAGAAGCCAAACAGGTAGTAGTGAGCTGCTCCAAACCCGGCCTCCAGCAGCGTCCTGAACATGAGATGGAGCATGTAGGCTCCAGTGAAACATCGCTCGACCACCACAGGAGTTTTGTTTTCGGGCGCGCTACTGAACGGCTCGTGGTGGATTCTGAGCAGCTGAAAGGCTTTGGCATGTCCCCAAGAGCCGATGTCCACTGTGAGGGTATTTGACACCTTGTGCACCACGTAAATGACAAAGACGATGTACGGGAGACACAAAGCGATGAGCTGCACCAGCCAGAAGCGAAAGAGTGAGACAGGGGAAAACATGTCGAAGCACACGTTGGCGCAGCCGGGCTGAATGGTGTTGCAGACAAATCTCTCCTGCTCGTCCTGGTAGAGGGGGTAACCAGCGAAGAGGAGGATCAGGATGCGGAGGAAGATCATCACAGTGAGCCACACCTTTCCTGCAAATACAACCACACTAGAATTTCAAACGTGCCGACTTGACAATGACTCGTTGAGTGATTTTGAGGATGTTAAAGCTCTAATAAAAGATTTAAACTTTACTCAACACAGTCAGGGAAGCCAACTCACCCATCAAAGTGATGCTGTGATTGACAGAGATAAAGAGGACCTCTGAGGCACTTGATCCCCCCATGCTTGCTGTGCTCAAGGCCCTCTAAAATCTTCCAGTCCTCCAGTTCCAGGCCACGGGGTAAAACCCTTAATCCTCACTCTCTGTCTATGTCTTCTCTGTCCACCTCTACGCTCTCTGCCAACAGTAGCTACCAGTAGCTCAATAACCTCCAGGTGGAAGGACGCTAAGCTTCCAGCAGTCCTCCGACTCACACCAATCTCTCTTAGAGCGAGCATGTGTTTAGTCCTTGAGGGTAAAATCCAGTCGGGTCCATTAGAGTCGCCCAAGTCTCTGAAAGACCGAAAGAAGTAAAACCTGCACACAGCAAATACTCTTACTTCCTCCTCTGTCCTCTGCAGACAACTGTCTGTCCTCAGACAACAGAAGACGGGAGCAAGCCCCATTGTGGGTCTATTCTTAACGCACTTCCAAAAGCATGTCGCCGTCCTGGCATTGCAGAGATATTTTGGTGCTGCCAGTCGTCCTTACAGGAGAGGAACGAGCCTCCTGGCTTACTCATTCGAAATGTGCTGTATTATGTTCTCCAGCACGATAACAAAACGTGTCCAAACTGGCTGCTCTGTAAAAATAATAAACAGAATTTACAGCTGCACCTTTCACTGATAAATCAAGGCAACACGTACAGCAGACTATGGATTTACTGTCATGAAATATAAGAAGGTTGTAAAGCGCCCTTTCCCACAGCTGATGCCAGTTTATAGCCGATAATGATTTAACGTATAGTCAGAAATCATTCATCTCATGTGCAACAGAAGTTTACATGACGATTTGTTAACCCCGTTTACTCTGCTGTGATAAATTAAACAAGGTTAATTGTGAATTAGCTTCTTGACTGGAGCTGCGTCTTCATCATTGCACAGATTTTCTCATGACAACATTATTTTACAGGTTACATCTAAATCAGATTCTCTGTCACATGCCACATTCAGCCTCTCTCATGAGCAAAGTCTCCGGGGAGGACACATGGCTAAAGACAGTTTGGCTTGCTTGGTAATCGCTACAGATCAGTGGTCATTAGCACTCGCATGGTGGCTCGAGGTAAAAATCCCCCACAGAACATTTAGAAGGGACAGCAGATTTGTAATAAATGATTTAAAAAGTTAAATTTAAATAGGTGAAACATGCGAGGCAAAGTTACATAAAGGTGCTTGATGTTGGGAAACCATTAAAACACATGGCAGGCAGCGCAACATAATGCTAAAAACACATTTCTGACAAAAAACTGTAGCAAGAGGCTCTGAGACTTATATGTAATGGGACGTACCATCTGCTCAGGTAAGCGCAGGGGGAGCCAAAAAAGTAGAAACCTTTCTAAAAATACTCAAAAACGGTAACCCTAATGTAAGTAATTTGAGATACCTGCAAAATGTTTGTTAACTATCAGCACACACATGAACACACTAGCTCTAATACAGCACAAACTGTTTAATAGGTGCACCCCCGTCCTCATCTGCTAGACCGTGTTCCTCCCTGATTAGGACTTAATGATGCACACCTGTTTCCGCTGAGCAGAAAAGACTTCAGCTCCCTATAAAAGACAAAAAAAGAGGCAAGAACACAGTTTTCTGTCTCACATGTTAACTAGTTTAATCGAAATTACTGAGACTATTGTCTATTTTCAGGGAAGCGAGTAAGCCCTTTACCTTGCAGCATGTGTGTTACGACGCATGAAACAGCATGGGTGTGCACCATGGCTGTATTTGAAGCCCACTTTGTTAAGGAATGTTTGTGCATATTAGACAATCAGTGCCTTCATACAGCATACTGGCATTTTAATTTCAGGCCAATATTCCCCATCTACTTCCAGCTACTTCCAACCTTATTCCCCGACAGTCAACCTGATCCGACAGCCGTTCCGCATTTGTCATACGGGATCTCGAAATTGGAATTTAACAGAATTTAAATGAGGGTTTTAAAAATACCAGACAATGCAGCATTGATTATGATGGTTCACGATTTATTTCACTTCATGATCTACAGTCTTAACTGATCAGTTTCCTCACACTAACCAAGCGAAGCCTGACATGTGGAAAACAAATAGAAAAATCTGTTTATTTTTGCTTATGGGACCTTTAAACTAGATAAAAATTAAAATGTTAACCTTTTTCAAGTATGATTTTTTTTTTTAATATAATATTTGATATGTCATTTTACATTTTACTGACCACATTGTTCTATTTTTTTATTTCTTTTGCTTTGGTTGTATATCTTCTCAAACAGGAACCTTTTAATTACATTTTTTATCTTGAATTTCGGTGGGAACAATCAGTTCTGGTCCAACAAATCTTACGAGGTTGTAAACTCTGTGTGTTCATCTGACAAAGAGCTGTATCGATGGTGAGTTTGAGTGCAGCATGCATTTCAGTTTTAATGAAGCCTAGGCGAAAAGTCAATAAGGAGGATCCCTCTACGGTCGATTTGGAAGATTTCAGCTCCCCTCAGTTCTTCACTAATTCCAAGGCTCTGTTCTATGGATTCAAGTCAGCTTCTAGACCAGGGGTGTCAAACTCAGTTTAGTTCAGGGGCCACATACAGCCCAATTTGATCTAAAGTGGGCCGGATCGGTAAGATAAAAGCACAATAACAATTTGTTTTAGTGCAAAGACAATCAGGCAAATTAGGAGAATGTTTACATTTAATGAACTATAGTATAAATTGTTCGCACCAGCGTAGGCTACGGTGTCTATGTCCCGCAGTACCTTAAATGAGCCTTATGTGTGTGTGTGTAACTGGTGTTTTCAAGGAATTAAAGAAGAAATACACAGGTTTTATTGCAAGGTTTTAAAGTTTAATTCTTGCACAGATTTATTTTGTATTTTTTTTTCTAAACATTGCTTCAGAAGAGAAACGGGAGCAGGTTTTAAAATCATAGTCGACAACGTACGGAGAGAAAGAAGAGTTTGGCAAACTGAGAACAGGAACAAAATGACTGACTCACCGGAAAAAGGAAAATAATACACAGACAATAACAGCGGAATACAGTACGACTGGTTTGAAATATTCATCAATGGAAAAAAAAAAAGAAACTAGAAAAGGAAAAGGTCACAGCTACAGCAGTTGACTGACGTTGGCGTGGGAACCGTCACGATCAAGGCTGAATGTGTCGAATCCAAAAAAAAATAATTTTGTCATCATAGAGAGGAAGAGGGGGAAAATTAAGAAAAAGGTAAAACTCTATGCAGAGGTAGAGTTCAGTGCACAAGGCTATGACACACGCCGAGCCGACAGGGCGCCACGAGGTCTGTCAGAGTAGTACGGTTTCCACCTCGGGACTCACCACAGCTGACCACATGGCTCATCTCTGGGTGTAGACGACACCTGACTGGGCTGTATGCGCACACACATACAATAAATAGGATATACAATCTTTGAATACCTCTAACAGTTTGAACTCACAACAGCAACTCCAGTAACGTCACTTCCCTAAAGACAGGTTTTTTTTAATTTTTATTTATTTTCAACTCATTCAAAGCACATATCCTCTTCTTCTTCTTCTTCTTCTTCTTCTTCTTCTTCTCTTGTCTAAGACCAGACACCCTTTTTTCTCGTCGTATATACTTCAATGTGCAAGCGGGCTGGGCCAGAGCAACAACAGGATCGTCCTTCATTTCTCCACGACTTTGGTACAGTTCTGTCTCTTCTCACAACCTGCAGGTCAAGACCCTGGAAATCTCTCTCTCTCTCTCTAGGAGCTTGACAAGCAACATAACTTACATCCCAGCTGTGGGAGTTGCCAGTGAAATGCGCAAAACAACCTAGAGGCTGAAAATTTTGAAATTTGACCTTTTTTTTTTTCTTTCTTTCTCACATTTTTATTTAAGTAAAACAAAATATTTCCAGGTTCCAGACCGTGATATTTTTAGGCCTGCGCGAAAGAAACAGTCTAGAGATGATTGTAAGGCAAACAACCACTATTGTAAAGTTGATGCATTATACGCATTAACTTGTTGTATCTGCATTAAACTAGAATGACTCAAATTAAAGTTTGAAGACTTTGCCCTCGACTCCATCCCTCAGCTCAAGAAAAATAAATGCGCAATTCGGGAATGTGAATTGTTCGTGAAAAACACTGTTTACGACAGCTTTGCTTATATTCAGTGAATGTGAAGCTCCAAAACCGACCAAGTGCAGCAAAAGGCTGTCGGAATACATCAGTAAATAATATTGTAATAACTATTGGCAAAACAAAAAGCTTTTCGTATTATATTTTTTTTCTCTCTCACACTAACCAGCCAATCTGTGGCTAAGGACAATTTAAATAAAATCTTTTTATTATTTTATTTATATACGATGATCCTTATCCAGGGTTTGTGTGTCTTTAGGTTGAGAAGACTGTGAGCAACTAGCTAGCTTACTCGCGTGCACTTGCGGCGCCAAATGTTAGCCTTTAGCTCAATAGCTGACTGATGCTAACATCTGCATTATAACTAAAAACAAACAAACAAAAAAATACAAGCCAGCGCATGTAACATTAGCCATCCTTATATTTTACTGTGTACTGAATAAAGTCCTGTGAGAGCAGCTAAAAAGTGGCTAAAGCAGCTTTGCACTCAAGCCCGCAAAGCTAGCTAGCTAGCTAGCTAACGTAGCAGGAGGAAATGGAAAAGTTAGCTCGAAATAAGGTATTTAAATACCTGAAGTTATTTCTTATTTCATGAACTAATTGAAAACTATTATTTATTGATGCATTCAAATTTTTGACTTTACCAGTTTCCTGCATTTTTGTCGGTTTTAGGACGAAACAAGCATTATTACTTGATCAAAAAACTAACACACTGGGGTTATAAAATCTTTTTTTTTTGTTGTTTGTTTTGTTTTAAAAATATCATAATAAAATGAGCCTGAATTGTTTTATCCATACAACACGTACAGTATGTAAGACATAAGAAAAAAAAAAATGGCATTTTCTGTAGCGCAAAAAAATTGACAAGAAAACAGACAAAAAGTGGCGTCTCCCATTTAAATGTTAATACTTCACCTTTCTCTTTACTTGATTTGTCATAGGAACACAGAAGCAGACATATTTACCGCCCCTCTTCATGTACAGTAAAAACTAATCCAATATAAATAACATCATTCTGTATTTTTTTGTTTGTTTTTTTTAACTGTTTTTAACAGATTTTGCACACTGCCGCTTGTATTTACACTTTACAAAGACAATTTAGCAAAATTTATACAATCTCTCATTTTGTAAGCAGTGTCTCAATCATCACTTGTTTTTTATTTCCATTCATGTTGGTCTAGTCTATGGACCAGCAAAGGAAAAACAACTCTGAAGAATCATGCTTTTAGTGGCTTCTAAATCTCAATATTTCCATTTGTGCTGTTTCTATATAAGCTGGAAGAACCGTACAAAATGTCAAAGGAAAAAAAAAAATAAAATACTTCAGAGTTATTTGATCTGTTCCTCCGGTAGAAAGGGGAGAAGTGTTAAACTAGCTTATTACAGGCACCACAGGTCAGGACAATGGCAGTGAATAAAGTATAACATAAGCTCTACAGTATCATCTGTCTTTCAGTCAGTCTTCTCCCAAGTATGCATGCATGCTTCATCGTCTCTTTTTAATCTCAACAACAAACTGATGCCTGGGTATTGCTTCATGTGAACGGTGGCCGGGCGGCCTTTGCCGTGAGTTTACAAGTTTGAATTCCCATTTCTTGTCTAGAAACGCGTCCGTCTCTGGATGAGAACTCCAGCCGAACGGCCGCAATGATATATGCGTAGCTCAGTCAACTACATTTACTCAAGTTAACAAACAGAGGAATGTACACGTCCTTCCTTTTTGTGTGTGTTTGAATCTGCGAGCCGAGGGTTCTCCGTGATGGGAATGCAAAAGAACAAACGGCGACGTAACACAGACAAAATGAGGATTTTGAAATGTGCCTATAAGCTGTCAAAAGATCTATCTCGTGCTCCAGCGAAGGAACTCGCTGAACCAGAAGATTAGAATTAAAGGAATGTACACGGCCTCCCCTCAATCAGCTGTATGTGCCGGCTGGGCCTCAGAGGGGAATTGTGGAACGCTGCTGCTGCTGTTGCTGCTGCTCTTATGTTGTGTGTGTTTTTGCTATTTAAGCCCGTTCCTATTTTTTCATTTCCCAACTTCACACAGTCTCAATTTCGCCACTTCCTTTTTGGCGGTGGTCGAGGTCTCCGTCGCAACAGCTCTCACTCACTCTCACTTCAGTTTGGTTCAGCTCAGCTCCGTTTGGTTCAGTGCAGGCAGCCAGTGGGACTTCTTTTATGTACAACAACCAGAGAGGGTGCAATCACACTTGGAAAAGTGCCTGAAAGTGTGTTTGTGTTTGTGTGTGTGTGTGTGTGTGTGTGTATTTATATATATTCCAGACAGATCCACAGGACTGCTGCCCACCTGGTCGGCCTGCTCACCAGGCAGAAATACGGTACAGGTCTATATATTCCTCTGGAGGCAACCAGTGTTAGGAAATGATGGCTGGACACCACCGCACCACCGTCAGGTTGTCCGCGCTCACCGACCGCTTCTTGGCTAGCTTCTTCAAGTCCTTGTACTTGTCATCGCACAACCGGGAGATGGCCTGAAACGGAGAAGAAGTGAGATGAAGAGGGGTAGATGAGGAGGACGACCCTTTGATTTAGGTAGATTGATTCAATAAGACCGTAAATCATAATGTTCTGTTAGGGAGAGCAAGTGAGAGAGAAGTGGTAGGAACTTCATCGTGTCCTTAGACTTTTCCCAGTGTATCTCGTACATCACAGGTAGCGATACAAAAACTTTACAATCCCATAGTTTAGGCTGAAGCACCTTTCATCCATTCTTCCTTTTGGTTTTGTCCTGTAATGTGCAACTCTTCCCTTCAGCATTCAGGTAATAGGCAAGTATTTAAAAGAAAGTTGTCCAGCCAATAACTAGCCCTCACCTGGCAAAGCGGCTAGATTCTTGGAAGACAGCAACATCACACAGGAATCAGTCCAGGCTTTAATCTGTGCACTTGTAGCCAAACAATGGTTCAATCAATCAGAGTCCTTTGAAGAACTACTGACAGCTATGGGCATGTTTCAGATGGGATGACAGTCTATGGTAACGCCATTGAAGAGAGACAACAATGGCGTGTGCGAGATGGCAGGAATGGTCCACTGAATTGGTAACGACATAGCTAGCTACTCTGACTATGCCCTCAGTGATAGGCAGTGATTGACAGCCTGCCTTTTATCAAACAGTATCCAAGGATGACATCTCCTCCTTTTTTATACTTTTACAGTAGAACATTAAAACTTCTGTAACTAACCAATTAACCTAACCAGCATGTCTTTGGACAGTGGGAGGAAGCCCAAACTCCACACAGAAAGGCCCCAGTCGGCCGATGGATTCGAACCCAGAACCTTCTTGCTGTGAGGAATCAGTGCCAACCACCACACCACTGGTTTTAGTCGGCTGCTAACTGCAGTAAAGCTGCAGGACTGGAAGAGTCACGTTAAGACAGTGGAGTTAATTTCACAGCAACACAGCTCCACATCCCGTCACGAGTATCTACTGAGCTGTGCCTCCTCAAAATACCAATTTACCCCTCTGGACTCGGTTTATCGTACTCCACATCCTCAGGCCACGATAAATTGGTTTCGGACGCGATCAAACCCGATAGTATTTGCTCTCGGAATCTGTCTCCGGTATTTGTGTTCCCCTCACCTCTAGCTTCTGGGCCTTCTCCCTGCTGAGGGGCTCCAGGGGGAAGCTGAGGTTGTTGGCCTCGGCCAGGGAGCGCAGGTCAAAGTAATACTTGGCGTAGACGCTGGACGGCACGTTGATGTTGAACTGCAGCAGCTCCAGGAACTGGCGCTCCAGCTCGTTCCTGCGGCAGAAAGAGAGGAGGTGTGAGTTGAGAAATAACCTGACCTAGTGGAGTTAGTCGGACCTTCTTCTAAAATTTTTATTTCTATCTGCACAGAGATCATGTGGAGGGGAGACAAAGGGAGAAGGAATTAGTCCACATGAGACCTTCCTACTTGCAAATCCGTCACCTCACACAGACATGTTACTGAGTAAATCCCCAGTTCACCCTCCAAACATGAGCCTTCCCTCATAATGAAAGCGAATGCCATCTAAGGAAGGAGCTCAGAGCATTATATGTAAGAAAGAATATTAATCCAGCACCCGAAAAATCGTATTGTCATGCGCCGCCTCATGCTTGAAAGCTCCGTGATCCTTTCTGCAGCGTGATGACAGTGGCTTTCAGCCGCTCCTCTTCAGTCATGACCGATTCATTTTGCATTGTAACCGCAATTCATCTCTTCTTCTCTTCTCCTTCTGAGCCTTTGTTCCTCGCCCACGCACATTTAAAGGCATCCAGCAACAGACGAGCTAAATTTAGACTCGGCTTTAGCCAGACTGCCTAATAACGCTGCTTCTTTTTTATTCAGCTGATCTCACATCCATTGCTTCCAAATATTCTTTCCGGACTTTCCTGCAGTTATTTTACTGTCAGCAGGTGGAAACAGGCTCGTGTTCCGAATCAGGGGTTTGAAAAGGCTCAAATTGACCTTCCGATTAAACCTCTTGTCAAATACTGGGACGCTCTCCGGTAAAGGGCCATATGGGAGCCCAGCAGAAGCACATGCTGGGCTCCGCTCGCTAGAAAGAGTCCCGAACAGGTGGATTACAGCCGTTGCTCTGTGAATCCGAGCCAGAGGACAAGAATAGACGGCTACTGGTGCGGAAAAGCGTGAAAGCAGCGGGGGGTCAGAGGTGGCGGCAGAGGCAACACGTCTGCGGCATCGTGTTGCTCCTCGGGATATTACAGCCGAGATTCCTGTGGACCGGAGGAGAGCGATGTGGTTTAGGAGGTGTGTCCTCGTGCTCGAAATGCTTCTACCCTTGTCTTGAACTGAGGTCGGATACTGGACACACCAACGTCCAATAGAATTTATTTTATTCATTTTTTTTTAAAGTATTTATTTCACATAAAATAAAATTAATAACAAATAAATTAAAAATCAGGAAGACTGATCTTATCGTCCGGAGAGAGAGTCGGGGCAAGAAAACGGTAACGGTGGAGAAAAGAGAATCTGAAATTTCTCACATTTATGGTTTAAATTGTCCAGAAGAAGGGCAGATATCTATATGATCCATATGGTGACCGTGGAGATGTGAGGAGGCCACCTCAGTAAGATAAATTTATTTGGGGATAAATAAAGAGAAGCCTATCAGGCTTACAAGCCAACAAACAAAATGCAAAAGACACTGAAAAACGGTTTCCAAAAAATCTCCTGAATCACAAAATGCACTTCTTTCCAAACCGTTAACATTTTAATACAATCTAAGGATAAAATCCTAAATAAAATCTAATCTATTGCTTCAGTGTGAACCCTTAAACTGAGCATCTCTTATTGTCAGCTTGTTAGACACTAATAAAGTCTTCTTTTACGGGTTGATGACACGATAGACACGATCATTTATTTATGACACGAATCCACCTTCGTCACTCCGCTCCCTCCGGACCACCCGAGCTCCACGACGACAAAAGGCAGCCAAGGGTGTTTGATAAAGTGGACGGAGGTCACCCTGAGCGAGTCTACACCACCACCACGTGACTCCTCTCGACACCTCCTCAACCCCAGAATGACTCGACAAACGCCGGCTATTCTCGGCGCAGGAAGACCCTGAACGCCCGTCACAGAGCGGGGAGGGTGGGGTGACGGCAGCTAGAGTGGCAATCGGGAAGGGTTATTAACAATGGATGAGACTTCATACCAAGCAAGGTCAGGTCAAGTCAGTCGACTGATAGAAGAAGCAACTATTTTAGTTTTCTGTTGTTTTCTATGATGTCTGCATGTCGAAGACAGCTCCGTAGTTCAGGTTCTAGCTGTCAACGCTATTTGTCTCTAACTAGATGAACAGTCTAAGGAGCGTCTCCCATGCTAATGTTCTTTTAGACATCGTATAGTATATTCACACATGTGATTCGGCACCTCCCACACAAGAACCGAGGGGCAGAAAACGGCTTAAAATAAACAGAAGGAGGAGTAATCACTGCTGTTTATGGCATATATTTGTATTTCTCCTTGTATCACACAACTTGCAATTGTTCGTGTGTTGAGTGACACAGTTCTGGGTATTTCTAGAAGTCAGTTTGTCATTAAAACCTGTTTTTTCAGTCCTTAAAGTATTGGAAAGAGGTTCTTTTTTTTTTTTTTTACCTCCAAAATCAATGGCTCCAATAGACTACCATTCAAAAACTGTTAACTTCTCTGTAAGTGTGAACCTGAAAACCTCTTGTTTTAGTTTAAATTTAGTTTTAAACAGACAATAGTGGAAAAAACATCCCACCAACTTCTTGTGTCCTCACATCAATATCAAGTGAATATGTTTCCACAGGTCACTTTAGTGTCATTAGCTAAATGCGGGTGGTCGGTTTGATAATAAATCAATAATGAAGTAGATATTAGGTCTAAAAGAGTGGTATATACTGTACGTGGAGGTGTGTTTTGCTTGATTGACAAAATAAAGATGGCAGCATGTCCCTGTCTACGTCCATCTATTAAATACAGCTTACGATGCAATGACAGTGGATGTCTTTCTTCTGTGGGTGCACCTTGCACTACCTTCACGTCAATAAACTGCAGTGTTTCTGCCGCGGGTGTTTTTTTTTTTTTTTCAGGGTCACTCACATGTCCTCCACAGTGATATCCTTGAGAATTTGGCAGTAGTCTACGTTCCAGACCGCCTGGTCGTCCCAGACCTTGGAAGCCAGGAGGATGGCCCCCAACACGATCCGCTTCCAGTTGGCAGGGCTGATGTCGATCTCGGCGTACGTCAGGAGCCTCTCCAAGTACACCTGAGACAGGGAAGTGTGACACAAATGACTTGTTTGAACATAAAACCTGTGCATTGTGTAGTTTCTTATAGGCGGTTTAGGCTTCAGTGTCAATTTCGTGCCGTAGCTACGTCATCAGCCCAGACCCTAGCGTCGTAGCTGACGTGCACCTCCCTAGAAATGTAACTACATGTCATGGGGACACAGACCGCAAGAGTTGTGACTGGTCCGCTTAGTAGTAGCATGTTTCTGCTTTAGTATTTCTGGCTGCTTCTCCTCCTCTGCAATTTTTGAATCGATTGTTTTGGATCAATAAAGATGGAACACATGGAGGAAATTCGGAGGTGCAAACATTTGTACAACTTGTCTTTGGCGAAATTTCGTCAAAAGCTTCAGTTGCCATTGTTGAAAGTGAAGCAGGAAGTAGAAACAAAAATGAACCCAACTGGCAAAAAAAAGACACAGCACCAACTAGTGTTTGGGAGGTGTTCTTACAGAGCGAGCGAGACTGACGAGTGCACAAGTATAAATGGCTCGTACTGGCATAGGTTATGTACGTAGGTTACGGTGTCTCTGTCCCGCAGTACCTTTAGGCCTTTAGGGTCGTTTTTTGGGACTATGGGTGTCCTGATTGGTATTGGGGACGATCAAGGCATTTTTTCTTCTGCCATAAACTAAAACATTAAAGAACATGACTAAAACACGCCTGGAAGTACTTTAAAGACTCCAGAAGAAACGCCTGTTGTATAGTTTTATAACACTGAACGAAACAAAATGATTGACTTTAGTATTTGTTGTGACAGTGTGAGTGTTCAGGCTGAGCTTCATACAGTACACTTGTAGTTTCTGTACTGTTATTTATTTCGCACAACAAAGAAAATCATTAAGGAATAACTTGGAGACAGGTAATTTTTCCCAAGTGCATTGCAGAACAATTCAACTGTCAAGCCTATAGACCTAAATTAGATGTATTATGAAGTTTATTGTACTTAATACGGCTGCACAGTGCACGCACGGTCTAGGAGAATACAAGTAAGACAAGAAAATGAATCACCAGGGAAGGAAACTTGTTTATGCAAAATATATAAAACACACAAAAGTCAATATTAAATGATTAAAGGATCACATTAGGACAGAAACCTTAATCGGGGCATGCATAATTGTGATAATAAAACAAGACCTCTATAATTGCAAACCCGGAAACCGGTCATTTTTAGTTTATATATCTGTCCACACAATAGACAATTTTAATTACATTCTGGTCTCATTTGAAGAGTTAGTTCGCCACGTTACTGCTTTCCGTTCTCCTACATACTCAGACGTAAGACGGGCTGATGAAAAATCCAGCTTCCCCCGGAGCTCCCCTCATAAAATATCCATGCCAATCGAAACCCTGCCCCCTCCTCTCTCGCTCTCTCTCTCTCTGCTGCACTCACCATTTCTTTCAGTAGCCAGACTTCCCACGGTCTGCACGCCCAAAGCCCGAAGAGCCCACAGGGCACAGCTTTAACAAGTTGGGATATTTGTAGAGAGGCTGAATTCCTCAGATCCACTCGTCATCGTTTTTGTTAGAGCGTAAGAGAGGATGTCTTCTATTAGATTTTACAGCTTGTAGCATGGAAGCTGTTGCACGGAGACAGCTAAATGCTTTGGCAATAAAATGAAAGCTCGTTTATCTCCCAATTACAATGCATTTCAGGCTTTTAGTGTAAAAAGTGCACAAGTAGAAGCAGTCTTTAAATCTAGTTTTCAGTTGTGAAACGTGAAATTTTACAAAACCTTTAAACAGATACGGTTTCATAAAACAGTAAAGCTCGTTCTTGCTTGTTACTGCAATTTCTGCCCGGCTGACCGGGACGCTACGTTCTCCATTTTCCATAAATACAGTGAGTTTACTGTGGAGTCGACTGAATTCACAGTACAGTAGCTGAAAACTTTGGAATCTGTCTCCTCTCGGATAACGAGTCGAAGTTTGCAGAGATGTTGTGTTTTTCTGGCAGGCTGGGGTACACTGTGTATTCCACTCAATTTAAATTCTGCCTGAACCTGTTCAGTGGCAGAGCTGTCAGTGTTACGGGCCTCCGAGACCCAAAAGAAGAAGAAGAAGAAGACGGCTGCTGGACACTGGACGGTCATCTGCTTTAAGTTTATCACTGTCTAATTAGCATACATGAAATCGTAGCCCATGGTTTGGACAAACAAGGAGCCAAAGAAAAATCTTCTTTCATCTCATTTTGCGGCTTGTTTCGACACAGCTCAGGTAGCTAATTGGACGAGTCATGGTGAGTTTCGGCTTTGTGCCTGCGGGCGATGCTCGCCTATCTCTGCTGTGGCTCAGCGCTGGCAGCAAACAGCGAAGAGAGCCAGCGCGAAATGAGGGCCCGACCACATGCTGGCGTGCACGCTAGCTACACAAACGAGCACAACAAAGAATCTAGAGGCGGTGTGTTGGGAAAAACAGTAGCCCCGTTCAACCAGAATAAACCCAGGTGATTTAATTGCGTGAACCCTGGGCTGATGTCAAACTAAACACGGGCTGGGTACAAGACGGAGCAACCGTTCTCCAGGGAGGTTAAAAAGTAAATCTACCTGAAGACGGAGTAGGTTGTAAATGTGTGATAATGATGAGACGACAACATCGTTTCACGTTTATGTCGCCTCTTGTGTTTAAAAAGTAATCCTGGTGTAACATGGGATTCATAACAAATGGAAGCCAAAGCATCAAGCACTTGATTTAGATGTCATGGTTCTAGTCGGATGAAGGAAATTTCAGTTGAACAATGCACCGATCAGCCACAACATTATGACCACCGACAGGAGAAGTAAATAACACTGTACCACCTGTAGCACCCACCTAGACCAGACCAGGCACCCCCACCCCATAGCCTCAGAAGGTCCATGTCCATTCTCTGATGAGTCCCAACTGTTTTGGAGGCACAAGGGAGACTGGCACAAGTACGAGGAAGGTGGTCATAATGTTATGCCTGATTGGGCTGTCCAGTTAACCCATTCAGACCGGATCACGCATCTGTGCGTGTTTACCTTTAAGACCGGATCACGCATCTATGCGTAGTTACCATTAAGGCCGGCAAACGCGTCTGTGTCATTTTGAGCGTTGTCGTCTTTTTCGAGGCACATGGCCAATTATATGCACTGTGATTGGCTGAAATATTCTTGGGTGAGTGACAGAGATGCTTAGGGATTTTTTTTTAAACTCATGTGACTAATAAAACGCTTTGTGATTGGTCGAAATAAGCCTACACGTGGAGTATGTTTTGATCGAAAATTTTAAACACCGTGCTAGCGATCCGTCACGGCTGACTCAAGTGAAGGAAGTGATATTGACGAAGTAATTGAAAAAATAGATCTTTACTGATTTTCAAAATTTTCAAAATTTTTGGAGTTTATTGATTTTTTAAAAAAAATGCATTTGAAGATTATGCCCTAGCAAGTCAGTCAAGTTGAAAGCCAAAGAAGTAAGCTGTCAAATGCTTTTTATTTCATGTTTTTATCTGCTACAGAGCCTGAGAAATTAAGGTTTAAGTGCTGACATATTCTGAAAAACCTCAGGTTTTGAGAGGGGGTTTACAGAAGAGTGTTTAGGCCTGAATGGGTTAAACCAATGCATCAACTTAAATACCTGAAATTTGCTTTCATAATGGCACAATTTGACCAGTTGAGCTGCAGCCCGATGTCTAACAATACGCTGCCTGTGTCTGATTCGTTCTTGTTTCCGTCTACTGGGATTTATTTTGACAACTGGGATTGATTTTCATACAAGCAGACACGCTGACTCTCGCGCTTTTCCATCTTTTCCATCCACAAAGAAACCTTCACTTTGCCCTCGTACGATGTAATGACTGCGGAGGGAAGGAAGACGCCCAGCTTCCACCCCTCCGTCTAAAGTTAGCTGCGTCAGCTAAGCTAGCACCATAACCACCATCCCCAACAGCCTTATTCAATTACTGATGGCATGCCAGACTCTACTCTAGGGGACCGGAGGAGGAAGACCATATGCCAGGCTGCACTCTGTCTTAAACCGTTCTCATAAAAGACCACCTGTGCACGGACGCAGACACTGAACACTCACATATACGGTATGTCGATGTCTTTGCTTTCCAGTTTGGAAAAAAGTGGCACGCCCGTCCAAAACGCACACACGTTTATACACTGTTGTGCATCTGTCAGGAGGCAAGGCAACTTAATACTAGGCCACCAGGCTGGCCATATTAACCGTGCACTTCCCCGGTCTCTGGGGACGCATGTGTCGGCGGCAGAATGAGATGTTTCTAGGCAGAGGAGTGTGGAAGGAGAGAGAGTTCATTTCCAACATGATGTGACTAATACAAGATAAATATAGTAGATGAGTAAGTCAATTCTGCGCTCATTTATGACTGAACATGCACATCCCTCTAAACGAAGTGCAAAAACATACACTAACGCTTAACGGCATCCATTTAGTTGTGCAATTAAATAAAAACACAGATAAACTAATAAACAAGATGATGGGAGAGAGAAAAGGTGCAATGTAATCTGCTCGACAGACTTGAGTGAGCATCACAGGATGTTATAAGTCAGGAAGACGCAAAATAAAGTAATTCTGAAAGGAAATCACGCAGATCAAACTAATATCGCCACTCTATTTCTGTTATCTTCCTATTTTCTAGTCTCTCTTGTTCACTTTTCTTTTCATTCATTCATTTTTCTGAGGACATCCTCCATCTCCAGAGGGTTATATTGAGCATTTCCTATGAATCGAGGGGAAGAATTACAAAAATAAAAGACAT
Source organism: Chelon labrosus (assembly GCF_963514085.1). Lineage (NCBI taxonomy): Eukaryota > Metazoa > Chordata > Actinopteri > Mugiliformes > Mugilidae > Chelon > Chelon labrosus. Next base: position 5,781,486 of record NC_140351.1, on the reverse strand, counting down.
AAAGTAGAAAGCAGATGATCGCAGAGAAGGCAGCCGGGAAGCAATACTCCCTCCTAGTGTCAACTCCTGAAATACACACTAATATCCACACACATGCACACACATCCACACACTTGGACTGAACTCACCAAAGTGACGATGGCACACTCGGCAGTGAGCTGTGCAGCGCTGAACAGCGTCCTGACGAAGCGGTAGATCTGCTTCTGCTCAGGGTCGTGCTTGTCGTAATCAGCAGGAATCTCAGACTTCTACGACGAATAAAAAGGGACGACAAGAAAATGAAATGAAATCTTGTCTGATTTGACCTGACTGTTTTCCCAAAATGGAAAACAAACGTTGCCAGTAAGAGTCCATGTGGAGCGTCAGTCGAAGTGGTTATGTAAATTTCTGGACTGAAAACGCTCAACTGATAACACTTGTGAATGATCCAGATGGCTCCTGAGATTATGAGACAGACCCCCCCCACACACACACTATTTGATCCACGCCTGCTTATTTGCTTTTCATCAGCTCTACAGTTTAATCTACTGTATCTCCAGCTGAGGCCTTACCGAGAGTGGGTGCAGTTTCTCATCGAATATGTCTAACAACATTCTTCCGTCGATGTCTCTGGAATGGAAAAGAGCAAGGGCAAATATCAGAGTATGATTGAAATAATAATAAAAAAAAAACACATGGCATGAGTTAAAAATATGCCTCTTTGATAAGCCATTTAAGGGCATGTATCTGCACTCCCCAAACAGCTGCCCCATGTAGGATTCCTACCATTTAAAGCAAACTGAAACACCGACCCCTTTCCTCTTTTTTTTCTTTTCTTTGTCGTTTGTCCAGTTTTGAGAACTTCACAAAGTTGTGGTGTTTTTATGAAGACGTGAACGTTTGAGATCCGATCATTAATCACTAAAGTTGCCATGTCTGCTCCATTAATTCACAAAAGTGTTGCCAAAGAGCCAAAAAGTACTTCAAAATGCAGAGTCCCGCTGTCAGAAAAGACAGTCGTGGTACCATAGGATGAGATAAAATAAGACAAAGAGTAATACATCTGAGGCAGATTCCAATAAAATCAGTAAGTTGACAATCTATGATAAGAAAAATGAGTCTGAATTGATGTTTATCCTCAGCAGAGAAAGGTAGACCTTTTGTTGAAGACTCTAATGGCGAGTTTGGACCAAAATTTTATATGCTCGCTAAAGATTTTGGTAATTTGTTGATTGTAAATGTCACGCGGCTTGTATGTGCAACTTAATAATTCATCTGGTCATACGAGTGGTACCTACATGAGGTCTAGTCCCTTTATAACCTTCGGCGTGAAATGTCCACTTCACTCTGGCCCTGTTCACACCTGGCATTAAAATGCATCTTATGTGATCTGATCACGAGTGAACAGGTGTGAACGTACCAAAGACAGAGGACACACTGAGGTCCTCTGCATCACGCCACATTTGGAGGTGGTCCGGGCTGCAATGGACCACGTTCTCCCAACAGTATGACCACAAACGTGTCCTGTGCCACACTGAAGGGCGGTCTATTCAACGTATGCCCTCTGCATGAGTAGAGTTTTGACTCCATGTACAGCACAACATTCTAAGTGTCGTCCGTTTGTAGGGACAGTCTTTTAACATCTACTGTCCTTGCAGCTGGTAGTTTTTTGTTTTTACTACGTACATTTTTCACTTTCATGCTCTTACAGCGGGCTGTTTGCAGCTGTGACCCCCCCCAAGGGACGGGAGCAAGAGATCAGGTTACAAGACACGCACGTGGAGACATATTCTAATACCAGGTGTGAACAGAAGTACATGGACCTGTCGGTTTGTGATCGGATAGCCCGAGACGCACGTTAATACCAGGTGTGAACAAGGCGTCGGGCTTCATTTGGTTAGCCATCACACAGAATGTCAAAACATCTGAACAACTGAGAATTTAACACATGTATTGTGATCAAAGGGGCATTTTCTTTTCGTCTTGGTTTAGTTTTCTGATGCTATGATGGTGCTTAAGGGAAAGAAATGTCATACCTGTTCTTTATATGGTAGTATATTGCAAGGGCTACGCTGTAAAGACAGAAAATAGAAATATAAACAAACTTAACAGGTTGAACATTTCTCAGATCTAATCAGATGGTGACTGAAATCTGACAAAAAGGTTACCATTTAATGGTGTATTTGAGGTTGGGTTGACTGACGGTGCTGTCGTCAAGGAATATGGTGGAACACGAGCTGTACTTCCGTCTCACTGGGCCTGGATGATGCTGGAGTTCACACGCATGCATAGAAAACACAAACACACACGTGCATGTCAATCGCTATTTCTGTCGCAACTCGGACCAGCAGCGACGGAAACTAGGACACCTGTGAGCCCACAAACTAAATCTGGCCGTTTTCCGTCAGCGCCTGACACAGCTGCATGGAGAAAATGGCATTTATGGTGCAGTTGCATCTTTAGAGAAGCGTCGTACTTTTTATTTTTTCTACCAGCTCATGCAATCATGTTGTCATTCAAAAAGCCTTGCAGGAATTTTCTTTTTCTTCAAAAAAATAAAATAAAAGCCCATTTCAAAGATGAACTGCACCATAATAAGATGAAACTGCTTTTCTACATTTGTACTTTTAGGTTTTCAAACATGTGACTAAGACCAGAGCACGAGACAAAGTGGGATGTGTGGAGTTTGAAAAAGGACGGGACGACATAATAGGGTTTGGGTTATATTTAAGACTTTACCTTGTTCTCCGAAATGTGTGTAAACTTGTAAAAAATACAAAACGTTGAAAATTACTATCTGCACAGCAATCACAGCAGCAAGCAGACTGAGTAATAAAAATAGCAGATGTTGTTTTGTCTTACTTACATGGTTGATGTAAAGGCTCTTCCGTTTTTCTCGAACTGGAAAAAAAAATAATAAAAAAAAAAGAGACGAGAGAAACAGGTGTGAGTTCAAGCTCAGTGTGAATGCAGTACACAACCCTAACAGACAGGGGGCAGCCTTTGTCCAGGGTTAAGCAGCAACAGGATAATGGACAAACAGACATTTTACCTCTAATTATTCTATACCACGTCAAACAAAGCCAAGCAGTCTGAGCAAACGGCGTGAGGAGCTGAGATCAAGTCCCTGGCAAATGCGTATTTATGTATTTTGCCGTATTCCAAATGAGACTGACCATTATTCAAGTGCAGATTGTATTTGAGGTGGTCCGCTGTGTTGCATCAGTCTAAATATGGCACACATGCATATTCATGTGTGGGTCTACGGTATGTGCACTGTATGTGTAGCAGAACACACAAGGGGAGGAGAGGATCGCCAGCAAAGCAAACTAGAGCAGATGGAGAGAGAGCGAAGGCACACATATGCACGGTGACGTAGCTCGCCGTCTCGCACTTCTCATCCCGGTACCGTCTCTGACACAAACACACACACACTCGTGCCCTGATGCACATGTTTTTCCGCTGAGCGGTCGTGACTGTGTGCGATGCTTTCTAGCAAACAAAACGTACCAAAATATGTTACGTCATAATTAGTGCTGCACATTTAAGTGAGGAATGATCTCATGTCACTTCTCTAAACACACACTTTAGGCAGCTTGTGCACTAGTTGTTAGAGAAGCACACTTGGGACAATACACCGATCAGGCATAACATTATGACCACCTTCCTAATATTGTGCAGGTCTCCCTTGTGCCTCCAAAAACAGTTCATCAGGGAACGGACATGGGCCTTCTGAGGGTGTCCTGTGGTGTCTGGCAACACAATGCTGTTAGTTTGGGGCTTTGAGGGGAGGGGCCTCTGTGGATCATCCCACAGACACTTGATCAGTTTGGGATCTAGTGAATTTGGAGGCCAGGTCAACACCTTGTGCTGTTCTTCATGGTTTTTTGAGTTGTTCCTAAAGCGTTTTTGTGGCTGCATCCTGCTGGGGATGGCTGCTGTTATCAAGGAGTGTCATTGCTATGGGGTGGGGGTGCCTGGTCTGGTCTAGGTGGGTGCTACATGTCTAAGTAACATCCACATGAATGAATGCCAGGTCCAAAAGTTTCCCATCAGAACTATGAATTGTCACAAGAAGGTCAATATTATTCACTTCTACTGTCTGTGGTCACAATGTTGTGGCTGATGGCTGTAAAGTTATACATTTGAATTCCCCTACATTCATGGCTTAAGCACCTAACCCTCAAAACCTGGCCGCCGCACAGCTGGATGCCCACTGCTCCAGATGTGCTCCTTGTGTGTACGAATGAATGGGTTGAATGCTATTATTTTAATTTTGACGTGTCGTTTTATCAACCAAAACAGGTTTTCGGTCAAACCCATGCAGCCGTACACATAACGGTACATCTCATGGACTGACATGTGCAAAGGAAGAAGCACACACACACACACAGAATAATATCATCAGCAGCGAAGGCACGTAACCTGCCGACAGAAGACGACACAGGCCGAGAGTACGAGAATACGATGCAGCCTACACGAAGGGGGGCGTTCCCCGAGGAGAGCCCAAACACAAACACTAAGCATAACGTTGCCTGCCTATTGACACCCGACACACACTGCACATGCTTACCTCTCTTGTTGGGCACGGCAACTGAAAAAACAAAAGTCCAAGTTGTCTCCACGTTTGTTTATGACACAAGAGGCTTAATCATTAAGTCATTAGTTGTGGTGTAAAAATGTAACGATACATTTAACTTTGGGTCTTAAAGGACGACAATATTTAGGTATTTTACATTTATTGGATAAGCGCAGAAGAACCAAAGAAGAAATGTAGGGAATTACTAACGGCTCGCCTAAAGGATCACATTTTTGTTCCACTTATTTGACTCATGTGTTGGTATTTATGCACCGTGCTGAGAACAAAGGCCAGCAGACGTTCACATGAGAGTCTGATAAGGCTAATAAAAGGCTTATAAGGCTCTAAACACTAGATCAATATGTGAGAGTCTTAAGGCTGCATCCAAGTAAAGAAATCATGTGTGAAGTGGGAAATATAAGATCAGTCTCCAAACCCCCTACCAAAAATCTGACGTAAAGGCAGATGGTAAAAAATGTTCACAGGATCCTCTCTGGAGCTTTTATGTTAGATGAAAGCGTGTTGGTATATTTGCACAGCGCCACGTCTGAAATCCACGCATCAATCAAACAGCTTGCCTTCCCACACAGCAGGCATATGCCGCCGCTTGACTTGCTCAAGAGGTTTAAAACATAAGGACACGTCGAAATGGCGCTTTTCAGCCTGCCGCGTATGGCAACACTGCTCTTTGAATGATTTCTGTCAACAGGTGTCACATTATGAGGATCAGCAGATTTTTCTTTAAAAAAAAAAAAAAAAACTAAACTTGAAAGTAGTTTGACAAACCACATCGTTCAGCTGTTGTTGTCAGTTGACAGTTAATTACTGTGGTTAAGCTGTGGTTAAGCTCATTATCTTTGATGTGAATCCGAAAGCCATTAAAGAGCATGCAGGTAAATATTAGATGGATCTAGATGGTAATTTATCGTCACTGTGAACTGCATTATCCTGGAATGTGCAGATCATCTACAAACACTTATTTGTAATGGGCGGTTTAGGCTTCTGCGTCAATTTCTGCACCAGCGTAGGTTACGTACATAGGTTACGGCATCTATGTCCTGCAGTACTTTAAAAAAGCCTTAAGCCAGTGAGGGAGCTTTAAAGGGGAATTACCGTTTTTTACAACCTGGACCTTATTTCTGGCATAAAATACGATCGTTTACTCACCCATATAACTTTGGTGCGATACAATGGGAGTGAATGGGGCACCGAAACGCAGCCTCTAAATAACGCATTATCTGCCGCGAAACTCTTTCATTTCACCAATATTTTGTTATGATACGCTAGTGCTATTCCCTGTTGAGTCCGGAGTTACCTGTTATTATCATCCGGGGTCTGTAGATTGACCTACTAACCTCTGACCTGGATGATGTCATCTCTGAGTGCCGTACGCACCCGCGACGGTCGGCTTGTTTACCTGTAATTTGCTACTGCTAGTTTTCTGCAACATGGCTGAATATTTTTCCGATTCTGAGGTTGTGGGAGACGACTTTGTTTATGATGGACGTCCTTACCGTTTTGAGCCAGAGTATACGGATGAGGAGCTTGTTGAAAGGAGGATGCGGAGGCAGAGAGAGGAACAGCTGGCCAAAGAACAACGAACCGCTGCATGTCCTCGAATAGATAACAGGTAACTCCGGACTCAACTGGGAATAGCACTAGCGTATCATAATAAAATATTGGTGAAATGAACGAGTTTCGCGGTAGATAATGCGTTATTTAGAGGCTGTGTTTCGGTGCCCCACTCACTCCCACTATATGGATATACACAGATGTAAGTATCGTCTGAACGACTCCAAATGACACCAAAGTTATATGGGTGAGTAAATGATCATAGTTTAAGCCAGAAATAAGGTCCAGGTTGTAAAAACACGGTAATTCCCGTTTAAAGAGATGAAAGACGCCAAAAATAGAAGAGATTAAAACTCACCATCAGTTTGTGACTTGCTGAGGAAAATGGTGCTGGCCCGGGGATGATCTGACGGATTGTACTCCATGGGAAGATCTGAAGAAAGATGAGAGAAAACATTAGCCTCACAGAGAGCATTCAAACAGGAAATCTGATCTAAAATGTATAATGTACACACTCGGCTGCAGTGAACTGAACTATGACCACTGTGGTGTATTTTTTTAGCAGCAGAAAGTGGCTCTTAAGTTACTAAAATTACTGGGGGAAAAAAGAAAATTGTTCAAGCTGTTATATTCAACAGAGTATAATCACGAGTTCAGCCCGTTAAACTAAACACACTGAGGCATGAAACCTTTCATTTTGAGGTTAAGCGTGTGGGACTGGCTTTAGGGGTTAACCGCCCCCGTCGTCGTAATGGACCGAGCTAAATGGAAAAACAATCAGTCAGCTGACAGTTTGCTGCGCCGGTGCTGTGTAAACGGCGGGTTTGTAAATCGATGCACTAAGCAAACGCAGCCGAACGATATGGATTTGTATTAGATCATAGTCTGCGAACACACGCCACCTACAAACGAGCATTAGATCGGAGAGAAGCTGGGAGAGAAAAACGGCAGCAAGCAACAAGAAGGAGATGTTTAAGTTGTTGCCCAGCTGCTTGATTCTACGGCCGGCGGCTGGTTTGAACAACATCTGCTCTGTCTATCTGCAGGCACGGCAATTTATTTTGAGCTTTTAAACAGGTTATATTAGTTCTGAATTTAATGCCATTATAGGCTTATAGTGTTTAATTTACAACTTCCCCTTCTCCCATTATATTGGAGAAACTATAATATAAAAGACAGATTACAAGTAACTACATAGAATAAGTCAGGATTATTATTATTGTGTCAGTTTGACCGATCTAGGCTTTACTTTTTTCAGAGAGGCGTGAGACTGAGGCTGGCTTTCCAAGGACAAAGTATACCATTTATTATTGCAAGCACAACACCATGAGACGCCAATCAATGCAGACAACTGACTGAAGCCACTTGCTGTCCTTTATATCCTCCCTGCTACAGGTGATTAGCTGGAGGAGCCCATTTAGAGGAGAAATACGAATTTACATATACGCAAGTCCTTTGCATGACAATGCTCTGTAGAAATCAACCATGGATCAATACTGTAACATACTGTACAACAATGTGGATCATCCCACAGATACTTGATCAGTTTGGGATCTAGTGAATTTGGAGGCCAGGTCAACACCTTGTGCTGTTCTTCGTGATTTTTTGAGTTGTTCCTAAACCAGTTTTCTCCATCAAGGAGTGTCATTGCAATGGGGTTGGGGGGTTGGAGGGTGTGGGGTTACCTGGTCTGGTCTAGGTGGGTGCTACATGTCTAAGTAACATCCACACCAATGAATGCCAGGTCCAAAAGATTCCCAGCAGAACACTGACACAAGATGGTCAATGTCATTCACTTCTCCACTGAGCTTTTAATGTTGTGGCTGATCAGTGTGTGAGGCAGTAAAACCTCTGGTCTCCATTACAACATGACTTGACTCTGGTGAGAGCTTCACTATTTGTCCTTACTGTCTTATACTCTGGTTTACTTTCTAACAAACCCTTTTTTGTTTTAAATTCATTTTTAATCGTGTCACTCGTCCGGAAGCCAGGCCAACTTCCACCCCTGCACATATTTTTTTTTTCGTGGCGGGAAGTGGATCTGGAGTCACTCTGTTGGGAACTGGTTACGCGCTGCCATTGGCTCATCAATTTATCACCTAGTCGTGTAAATTTAAAGCAAAGTCGACAAATTTTTCTCTTTTGTAATTCCCTTCTAAGCAGAGATGACGTGTGTCGTCCTCCTGAACCTTGAGACAAACGACACAGATCAAGATCAGACGTAGTGTTTGAAACAGTCTCAGGTTTTATTAAACATTTCCCTATAAATTTACTCGACAGACGAGTGTCAAACCAGAACCCGCTACGGTCCCGGTCGCCCAGCAGATGGCTGCTACGCAAGACCACTGAATATATCCGTATCAATTTAGCGTCCTAGTTCTTTGCCCTGGTTAAATCCCACAGGCCCAAACATGCTGAAATATGAGTTTCTACTGTTGAATTTCCAAAGAACCTCTGAGCTTGTGTGTGTTGTCAGTGAAACGGAACCTCTGTTTGAACAGTGGGTCAATCTGCAAGGTTTGTTTTTTTCATATTGCGGGGGCCTGGAGGTGACTTAACAACCTTAACGAGCTGAGATGAAATTCATTGGCACTGAATTGCCGTTTTCCTGTCCAGGTTAAATATTGACTGCACGTAATAGTTCAGCCACAATGCAAATCATTCAAATCTAAGCTCAGCAGGAAACAAAAACTTGGTGCGCGCAGGCACCGTGGGGTGGTGACTTCATCGGCAGCTTCCTGGTTTTCTTGAATGATGTCAGTGAAACAGGAAGGGTCAGAAAAGGACCAACACCCAGACAGAGTAATAAAAGAGAAAGACAAACAGATGGCAAGAGCGAAGAAGAAGACGAAGAGGAGAGACGGGCTGATAATGAGAGAGAAAAGGGCAAGGAGGGCAAGAGAGCGGAGAGTGAAGTGATGAGAGTGAGGGATTTAAAACTTGATTGACAGCGAGAGAGGCAGCAGCAGGAGTGAAGGACATGGGAGGGGAAGGCGGAAGGAGAGGATATGTGCAAAGAAAATAGGAGATGGGAGCAAAGGTGGGAAGATATTGAGGGGAAAAGGAAGAGGAAAGGAGAGAAAGGGTCGCTTTGCAACCCGATTAAGCGCGAAACATTCTGGACACGAGCCTCGTCGGCGCAAGGCTTCATGTGAGCATACCTGTGCCTCTTTCTAGTCTGCTGCAGGGTTACGCAGGCAAGCCGCTGCCATTGTGTCCAAACTCTTTTGAACTACTGTCCATTTGTGATGGAGGGCCACTTAAAGGGCCTCAAAGGACGCTGGCACACACTCACACCGCCGCGACGTAGGAGGACGCGAAACGAGCCGGTGAATGAAAGACGCGTGGGAAGAAGCGAAAATGCACTGGAGGAGAGTGGATGAGGGCAGGAAGGTGACTACATCCACGCAGCTTAGGGTGTGCACCCCTCCGCATGGCCGGGGTCAGTGACCTCTGGTTCGGCTACACCCTCTCCGAGCCCCCCCCCCCCCCCTCCCATTTCTCCAACCTGGTGGAGTAGAAAGCACCCAACTTCCTGCGTTCCAGGAAAAGGAGAGGAAATGGAGCAGGGGGTGGTTTGGTTACACATTGTTAAGGAGGCAGGCTGAACAAAGAATAGAGGGAATAGGTTAGTGTGCGGATTCAAGCCAAGCGCTCCTGCAGAATCCCTACAGAGCACACAGCCATAATATGGAAAGATAAAGCTCTCCTTCCCCTGTATCTCGTTTGATAAATGCATTTCACTTCTGGTTTCCTGCATGCATGAATTCAAAGCAAAGGAAACCCATCGCTTGAGCACTGTCTTGTCAGAGACATATGGTTTAAGGCTGCACAATTGGGTATAAATCTGTGATATATACCAACAACCCACAGTTTATTAAGGGAGTTGACCATACATTTTACATCTTATATCATATTTTAATATCTCTCTGTATATAATGCTTAAAAAAAATAAAGGAACACAAAAAATCATGATGGATATCTATACTGATATGAACTGCCCCTGCGTGCTTGTATGCATGCCTGACAGCGACGGCGTAGATCTGGACCAGGGCATCGCTGAGCTCCAGTCTGAGGTGCAGCCTGGCCACATCGTATGCCCCGAAACATAATATCCCAGAGGTGTTTCATTGGATTTAGTTCAGGCGAGCGTGGGGGCTAGTCACTGGTATCAACTCCTTCATCCTCCGGGAACTGCCTGCATACTCTCGGCACATGAGGCCGGACATTGTCGTGCACCAGGAGGAACCCAGGACCTGGGTAGGGTAGGGTAGGGTTTGACGAGGGGTCCAAGGGTTTCATCCCGACACCAGTTTTTAAAACTTTCAATACGATAATTTTACCTGATTTCTCTAAAGTCCAATTTTCATGATTGCCCCGAGAACACGTACCAAAAAGGGTTATGCAATATTGTAAGAACATTGCATGATTTACTCCCAAATATAGGTGTGAAAGCACCTTTACTCATTTTTTGTACCGTTATTTTTGTACCCCATCTTTGTATTTATCTAAAAGTAAAACCATCTTACATCTGCGTCAGTATTTTTCTGTTTTCAAACAAGTAAAACAACCAAGATCAGCTTGTTGAACATACTTTTTCCTCTCCCACGTCATCAGTCAACAGTTAGCAGCTGTCTCTGGCCGTACTGTTTTTGTCAACGCAGCGTATTTATAGAAACGCTGACTGTACGAATATACAAGGATCTGGTTCTGGAATTTGTGAATCATGCGAACGAATGAATGAAAATAAGCAATGTTCTGTTTCAGAGTCAGAAGTGGGGATCATTTATCTGGTGTGAATATCTGTTCCAGTTAGGACTGTAGGTAAGCTTCAGACGAGCAAAATTAACTGAACGCGCACCTCAGTGCAGCTGCAAGCACCTGCAAAGTGATGCCTTTTACACAGGTGTCAAGCCGTGAACATAAATATCTCTATGTACAGTATATCTATCACTGTTAGCTGGCAATCTGTGTCCTCCAAGTTTGTCATGGGCTGGGTGGCTTCATGCTGCAACTTGAGCCCAGACAACGAGTCCCTTTGCAGTTTTTTTTGACCGCCCTGCTGAGATGCCAGCCTGAGGGGACCCAGATGTTGAAGCATGGCAAAGAGCAGCTGTCATCGGCGTGCTCTCTAACAGTACGCCCGCATGGTTAAGCTAGGAAGCACACAGCGTGTCTTGCGGTTAGTTTGAGAAAACACCAGAAGACGGAGATGGAAACAGATGAGTTGAAAGCAAGGCGATGATGGATGGGTGTAAGTTCAGTTCAGACTTTTGTAGATGTTTAAAATGACGCAATCTGTTTTGACCAGTAGTACGTAATGATTTGGGATCTTATAAACACTTTACTTAGTAATTTACCAGTAGGTTTCTTTGAGATGGTATTATAAACGTATGCTTATGAAGAAAACTTGCAGTCGAAGCGCCTGACTGGACTTGGTTTCACACCTTCTCAGCTTACTTTGAGTCGGCCCTGATGACTCCTAATGATGTAGAAACGCTCTTTCCATGCAACAATTGTGCGCAGCTGTGGCTAATCATCATGTACCCGTGAAACCATCGTGACAGTAATCTCTCAATCGGCGTCATTAGATGGCAAGAGGACGAACCCTGATTCATCTATAAAAAGACTTTAAAAGTACTCTGCAATTAAAGATCATGTGGGAAAAAAACTATTACTAGGAACAAAATGTCTCTAATTTTAATAAAATGAAATTAGTGCCTCTCAGCAAGAAGGTTCTGGGTTTGAATCCACCTTTCTGCATGTTCTTCCTGTGTCTACGTGGGTTCTCTCCAGGTACTCCAGCTTCCTCCCACCGTCCAAAGACATGCTGGTTAGGTTCATTGGTGATTCTAAATTGGACATAGGTGTGAGTGTGAATGGTTGTCCGTCTGTGTCTGTCCAGGGTGTACCTCGCCTCTCGCCCTATTAGGCGGTTTAGACTGCACCTCCCCAGAAATCTAACTACGCGCCGCGACGACGCAGACCTCAAGACCTGTGATTGATCCGCTTGGTTGCTGCGTGTTTCCGCTTTAGTATTTCTGACTGCTTCTCAATCTCCGCAATTTTCAAATTGATTGTTTGGATCAAGAAAGATAGAACACATGGAGGAAAGGTTAACTGAGGAGGTTTGGAGATACAACAGTTGTACGACTCGTGTTTGGCAAAAGTTTTAGTCGCCATTGCAGGACGTGGAAACAACAATTTAACCCGACTGACGAGCTCACAAGTATAAATGGCTTGCACCGGAGTAGGCTGCGTATGTAAGTAACTGTGTCTAGGTCCCACAGTACTCTAAAAGAGCCTTATGAGAGCTGGGACAGGACCCAGCCCCCGCAACCCTCCAGAGGACAAGCAGTTACAGAAAATGAATGAATGAATGAAATTGCACCGTGTATAGTTATGTAAATCAAACCATTTGAGTTTGATTCTTCCAACTGTTTGTCTGGATCCTGGATTCTCAAACAAAAGTAGGTTTTTAGGATTTTAACCTGGACATTTAAATGTTTTGAGTGCTTCAAAAAGTTAATGTCAATGTTAATTAACACACTCTGTGAATGTGCAACAGAGGGCACGTCTGCACAGAACTCACAGACGGTAACTTATTACGAGCCCCGTTCTGGCTTTAACCCTGCTCCTCTGTGAACGCGTGTTATCTACGCTGTGGCATTTACCACTGAATCAAGTTTACGATAAAAGCCGCTGCGTTTCAAAGGTTCGTGCGATAAGGCCAGCAGGTAAATATGCACAGGTAAACTTGGACGGGGTCATCCAAATCTGACATCGAATTCCTCTCTGTGTTGAGGAAGCTGTAAATCAAAGCAACCACAACATGGTTAAAGGTGAAAGACTAATGCTTAATGACTCATCCTCCTCCTCTCAGCCTTCTCTGCGTACACAGACACGAACACATGCACAACAATGGAACAAACCCCCAGCAGCTCCAACGCAGCTCCAACAGCTAAAGCCTGAGCTCGCATCATTGATCCATAACACCTTCCAAACTGTGTCGACTCATCAGAAGAAAAAAGGGCTGAGCTTTTATCAAAGAAACGCCAACGGGGATGAGTTGGAGAAATTTCCTCCGAGGTCAACAGAAACACACACACACCAGCTCAGAGCTCGTAAACACACACTGCTGTGTTTCTATATGCGTCATTCTGAGACATACAGTATGTATTTAAAGACAGTAAAGGAAAGTCCCAGAGGCCTGACAACACATGTAGGAAGTGTCGCTGAACCACTTTGAGGGGATTTTGGTAAAAGAATAATTTAATTCTCTTTTTTACGATTGTGGGGAAAGAAGAACGCCGCGTTGAGTCGATAACGGGCAGTGAAAACCATTAATAAGCAGAATAGAAGAATACCACAGACTGAGAGACAGAGAATTTGTGTCCTTTCACTTTCACATTTGGTGAGTTCACAGCCAATCACTGTACGCTGCAAGTCTCAGATTTAGATTTTGTCGCCCTTGGATTTCAGACTTATGTTTGTCTTGCATCTTAGCTGAGCTTGTTAGCATGCTAAATATATTATTCATTCATTCATTCTCTGTCACCGCTTGTTCTCTGGGCTGGAGCCTATCCCAGGCCAATTTAGAATCGCCAATGAACCTAACAAGCATGTCTTGGACGGTGGGGGGAAGCTGGAGTACCTGGAGAGAACCCATGCAGACACAGGGAGAACATGCAAACTCCACACAGAAAGAAAGGCCCCAGTCGACCGATGGATTCAAACCCAGTGAGGTATCAGTGCTAACCACCACACCACTGTGCTGCCCCGCTAAATACATTTATTAGAGTAAATATAAAGACAGATGAGGCTCGTGGAAGAGTCATTAGTTTTGCAGGAATATTTCAGTCAGTGTTGTACAAATGGGGCGCACACAGCCTCCTAAACTGAAGGGAAGAACACTGCAGACTGTGGATACTCTTTCAGTACCTATATGGGTTTTAATAGTGATTCTGACTTGGCTTCGTGACTGTTAATGGTTGCACAGTCTGGCGACCTGTCCAGGATGTACCCAACCTCTTGCCCAATGACGGTTAGACTAGGTTCAGGCCCCCCTCAACTCTCTACTGCACAGGTGTCAAAACCGGCCCGCAAGAGGGTCTAATCTGGCCTGCAGGATGAATTTGCAAAGGGCAAAACTTACACAGAAGGCTACAATTTTTCAAGAGAAGTGGATGGAACACAACACTGAGACCCAGAACTAAACAGCAGACGGCAATGTGCCCAAACTGCACTTAGTTTTCTTACTTATTCTTCTAGTTTACTTGTACCTGTACTTGTAGAAAAATCTGGAGTATGTGGCCCCTGCTCTACTGGATAAGGGGTAATAGATCCATCAGTTGCAGAAGAGTCTTAACTTGACTGAGCTCAACAAGCACTAAACTAAATTAGATCATTGTTAAATGAAGCTAAAATTAAAACACTGTTGAAGACGGACAGATTCAAAAACACTTCCAAGAGAGAGGTGCTGAACAGAAGCCATTTTTCTCATTTACTCTCTGAATACATGCTGCAAAGCCTCTCGACAAGCGAAGAGGACAAAAGAGTCACCAGGGAGCGATGCTGCAAGGACAGTCAGGTGGAGATTAATAAAGACGGAGGAGTGGCTACACTCCAATTTTGTTATCAACATTTCATTTGGCAGCGCCACGGACTCGTATTTATTTTCCCAGGCACTTGAGCCTAACGGTCAGGTTTAATGTTAATGACGATGTTTACTTTTTCCTTCTCGTGTGCGCCGTCCCTTAAACTACATGCTGCTGCAACGCTGCAAATGCCCCCCCACTGTGGGATAAATTACAGGATTATCTTATCTTATCGAAGCATAGAGGCCCAATCGTATGAGCTGTTGCTTATAGCTAGAAAACAATCTGAGAAACTAGCAGCTATAGTCCAATGGCTTCACCTCTAGGGGGCAACAGCCAATGTCTCAGACAGCGTATATCGGAATAACAGATACTGCCTATTGTCATTATTTACAGTTCAACTAGAAACTCGAGACACACGGAAGGAGTTGGAGTCGAGAGGTGACGTCAACAAAGTTTACACCGTTTTAAACTACTACAGTTGAGGTATTTGCTTAAATAAACATGGCATGTTAGCTTGCTGGCCTACAGGATATGACGACGTGTTCCACCTCTTTTGAAATCCACATGGACCGTCCCACAGGAGCAGGGGTAGTAGCAAAGTTTGTGCAAATCTAGTCCCCTTGTCTACCGACGTATATGCATATTCATATGTGTGTTGAAAGAAAAGTGAACACCGAAAACAGAGCAGGAGAGTGTGAGATGTTCTACTACAAAGTGAAATCATCAATCGACCTCTAACCTGTGGAACTGTGTGTGTGTGTGTGTGTGTGTGTGTGTGTGTGTGTGAGCGCGACAAAAAGAGCGACTGAGAAATTGAAAGAGAAGCGAGTGATGTTAGAGGTTGAAGGGTCCACGGGCAGCGAGAGGACTCATTTACTCTGCACCCAGCTGAGAGCCATAAACCCACCCTCCTCCCATCCTCCTCCCTCTTTCTCCTCCCTCCCAACCCCTTGCATCCTCTGCTCGCTGTAACTAGGCAACGCCAGCTTGAAACGATTCAGATGGCAGAGGCAGGCCCATCAAAGGCAAAGACAGACAGCCGGGGCTCGCCGTCTCTTTCTTCCTTCCCGTCTCCCTGCCTCTCCCACCTGCTTGTGCACTATTCTAATTGCCGCCGGGTCGTATAGTGCTCGCCGACGCGGTGACAATATAGAGTACGCACACGTTCGCTTATTGCCGTGTTGACAGAGGCAGGGTAAAAACTATATGTTGGCAGATAGTAAACTGTTACCACCTCATCACAGAACGCCTGCTGTTTCAAGAGGCATTCTGGGCGACAAGACACTTTTACATCTAGAAAAACTGCACAAAGATAGCTGAAGAAAAAGCTCTGCTGCACTACTCTGGAGTCAAGGTCTGTGTTGACAGTGCGACAAAAAAAAAAAAAAAAAAAAAAAAAACATGAAAGAAATGTGTGCACACAGATCTGGAAGCAAAGAAGGAGATCACGGATGCGTTGGCACCTTGTTTGTTTTCCCCTCCCGGGTCAGTTGGTTTCAGCTGATGTGAACACAGACCGGATAGAGAGGGTGGTCTTTAGCTCGCTTTTGCAGCGAGAACCCGCGTTACCCACGGGCCGATACGTCGCGCTATTTATAAGCTTTTAATTACATAACCGAGCACTTTAACTGATGCGTCTTTAGAAGAGAAACTGTCGGGTGAATAGATCCGTTGTATGCCCCCAGAGCGAATCCTCCAACGCCCGAGTGTGTCTGGCTGCAGCTTATACGTTAAGATGTGGTTCTACACTCAAACACACAGATGATTAAACAAACTGAAGAAAACTGGCACATTAACTACAAAACGGGATTAAATGTCATGGCCCACACTCAGGCCTCGTCCACACGTACGAAAACGATCTTTTCCCTCTCCGTTTTCGATCATCGTTTCAAGAAATATCCGCGTCCACACGGATCCGTTTCAGCACGACCGAAAACGCTACTTCATATTCCAGGCCTATAGGTGGCGCCGTTTCAGTTTCAGAAATTCACCAAAAACGGAGAGGAAGAGGCGGAGCATGCGCACAAATCTTGAGTGCTGTTTACAAATCGCCTTTTTTGCTCAGCGTGGTGGCACAGGAGCATGATATGTTGCCCTAGTAACCCTAATAGGCTCAATATCTTCTCCAGCAGGAAAACTAGCATGTAGTCCGCCATTGTTGTTGATGTTGTTACGAGACGTCTCGCGGGATGTGGAAGGCTGTTCGGGAGTGTGGCGATGACGTCATCGTTTTCCCCGTTTTCGCCGTCCACATGAAAACGCAAGAGTTGCGTTTGCGAATTTCTCCACCCTGGGACCCGTTTTCAGAAAAGTGCGTTTTAGGGCTATGCGTTTACAGGATACGTGTGGACGAAAGGCCAAAACGATGAAAAACTTCTGCGTTTCGGCGTTTTTGCGTTTCCGTGTGGACGGGCCCTCAGTTCCCAGACCAGACTCAAAACTGTTTGCAAGCTTGTAGGTTGAGGGAGTGTCACAACTTCGTCTTGATTGTTTTCTCCCTGTGAACACGAACCAGTTACATGCAACACTACTGGATCAAACACCGACCAGGCATAACATTATGACCACTTTCCTAATATTGTGTAGGTCTCCCTTGTCCCTCCAAAACAGTTGTGACTCAACAGAGACACTCATCAGGGTGTCCTGTGGTGTCTGGCAACACAATGTTGTTAGTGTTAAAGTCCTATGAGTTGAGGGGGAGGGGCCTCTGTGGATCATCCCACAGATACTTGATCAGTTTGGGATCTAGTGAATTTGGAGGCCAGGTCAACACCTTGTGCTGTTCTAAAGTGCATTTGTGTGTGTGTCTGTGTCAGGCTGCATCCTGCTGGGGATGGCTGCTGCTATCAAGGAGTGTCATTGCTATGGGGTGGGGGTGCCTGGTCTGGTCTGGTCTAGGTGGGTGCTACATGTCTAAGTAACATCCACACCAATGAATGCCAGGTCCAAAAGTTTGTCAGCAACTGAATCGTCACAAGATGGTCAATGTTATTTAGTGGTTATAATGTTGTGGCTGATCGGTGTATTACTCCCTGAATCTAAGCAAAATGCAGGCGTAAAAACCTTGTTATGTAATACACCTGCAAAACATTGCACATGATGTCTCTTTATGAGAAGAAACATATAGCATGACACACAGCCTAATGATCCTAAACCCACACATGCAATGTGAATATGACTATGACTGTACTACCCCTGCTGACACATGTGCCAGAGATGTCCAATTAGGGGTAACAAGCCTTGAAGAATTTAGAAATAAAGAGATGAGGCAGGAGGAATGGAAATGTTATATGTAAATATTTAGAAAGGTAATATTATCCTGAGTTCTTCTCTGGCCACTTATGTCTGGCAAAACTGATGTGTACTGTATGCAGGCAACAGTATGGACAACGTATGGGTGCTATGATACTGCAGGGCAATGCACACAAGCCCTAGCTGAGTTTCATGCATGCATTACAATTTAAACTCTTATGTAAAGGAATCAAACCAGGGAAACTGTCACTCCTGCAGCGAGTAACGCAAGAGCTCATCTTACTCTGTTTGTGCCTTTGCTCTCTTTCATCCCAAAAGTCTTCAAATTAAGGTAGCTCGCTACCTTTAGTTGACAAAGTTTGGCTTTGGAACAAAGGGTTAGATACATAAATAAAAGCGTTTGCTGGTCCAGAGAAAGCTATCCAAGCGTGATGCATCAGCCTGCCACCACCACCACAGCTACTCCATGTTCCTCCAACGGCTCCTTGTTTTAATCCAAACCACTGTCTCTCTCCCTCTCTCCCTCGCTCTGTGAGCTCTACCCAGTGTCAAGCTGTGGAAGGAGCCGGGGATGACGGGAAGGCCATCTGTGCCAAGCTCTGTCATACTCCGCTCGTGTTGACATTTCCACACAACAAGCGCGTTCAGGAGAAATAAAGTTTGGCATGGCTGCGCACACATACCCACACACAAGATCTGCACCCATGCATAAATCAACACAAACAGAAACACAGCAGGAAAACAGCACATATTCGGTTTGCTGACACAGCCTGGTAACCCGTCCGGGCTGCCTGCTTCTTGCATAATGTGTGCTGGGACGGGTAACCAGGAGCTGGAGAGGGGAATTCTCATATAATATGCAAAGAACCTGAAGTAGAATTTGATGAAAACTGGAACTGACAGGCAGGAATAAAAGATAACGATCCCCCCGACTTAGCTGTGACATAATCACGTTGAGGCGAATCTCCGCCGTGGACCAGTCCGCCCACGGGAGCGCATTGCCCGTCGGGTGTCGCTGCACCGTACTGGCAGCCAAGGTCAACCTCTAGCAGTCAATCAAAAGCGTGTAATTACCTGTGCACCTGCTCACCGAATCGCCACCAACAAGTCCAGCTATCACTTGTGATAGCTAAATTAGCCCCGACTCCACGAACAACAAGGCTCCAGTCACAGCTTTCCCATGGGAATGATCTAATGCTTTTCCCATAGAGGAGCGTCATATGATTGTACTCGGCCTTAGGGGGAAGTCACATGACGGCCACGATTACTTCCCAACCGCAGAGTGTGAAAATATCTGCAGTACAGATAGTTCGCATTGAGATAAAATGTCCTGCAGAGGGACGTCACTGAAAATCAGTTTAATCTCTCAATTGCAATTTAATGGTTAAGCAATGAAGTAATACTTATAGCGGAAAAGTTAAGCTACTTCATACAGCTTGCCTAACAGCCCCAGCTGGAGGGCTGATGTCATGTTATAAGAATGAATGAGTGAAAGTGGGTATTTCCTACTCCTTGGATTCCCTTTCCATTGCTTACTGTGACCTTTTAGACCTAGGAAAACCACAAGAAGCGATTCTCCTTCCACTGAGCGAGGCTTGTGTTTTAAATGGAGTCCACCCAACTTTTTAAAACAAATAGATGTTGTATAAATGCACTGACAGAACACTTATCTCATTCATTAACCACTGTGTGGTTTAACAGGAGGACATTAGAGATAACTGCCCTGACCAAGGACATTTCTTCTTGAACATAAGGAGTTGGCAGGCTCCAGCAGACCCCCACGACCCTTAACAGGAATAAGTGGGTTCAGAAGAAGATAAGGTGTTGGCAAGTCCAAGTCCATACTGGCAACTGTAGTACATCTGAACATCTTGATCCAAAGTAGCTTCTGATAAACAGTGACCACACCTCAGACACGCTGCTAGGAACTGTTCAGGATCATCCGGATTGCAGAAATTGGTGGACCTGTTTTTTTTAGGTGTGGTTCCAACATGACTAACGGTGCATCAAACTGGACCACTGACATGTCAAAACAGACCTGAGCTCCTTTATTGGCAGGTAAAAGTCTCTCACGTTGTCTCATGATGTGAACAGAATATTTCAACATGTTGCGCTCATTGTGCAAGGTGTCTGTGCATGAGGATTTTTACTGGATGAAGGCTTAAAGAAAACACGATGAATGCGGACTTGGGTGTCCAAACACCTTCACTCTTTCGCTTGTGAGTAATAACGTAAACCTCTGATTTAAATCCTATTGTGAAGAGATCAGAAAGTCAAACAAGCTCACAAAGACTAAGCCCTGCAAGCTTGAGCTGTAGAATTTGTGTGTCCTCTTCGCTCGGTGCAAGACAGTGCAAGCCTCTCCCACTCTATCTCTTTTTATTTGCCAGTAATGGAAGCGGCCTGCTGACAGCTGTGCCCAAGCGCTCCCTTAAGCTCCAAAACACCACGTCTAATTGCTGCCGAGTCTCGTTCCCAAGCACATGCAAGTAGCTGAAAGCACAGCTCCGGCAAGCAAACAGACAGATTGTATTATCCGAGCTGATTTGTGATTAAACCACTGAAGGGGGCTGATGGGAATCTACGCAGACATTCACAGATTTTTGTTCAACTGACTTAAAAGAGGCGCTCTTCTTGACAAGTTGGATTTGGGGAATACACCCCCAACGATAAAATGAAGACTTGGATCACAGAGGCTATTGGCATTCCCACGCTTCACTGCCCAGCCGTCTTATGAAAGCCCAGGCTTGACACAGCACAAGCAATAACAAACTGAGGTTAAGCAATTCCACCGCACAAGTCTTTTTTTTTCCTCTTAAGCTTTATGTGCTCGCTCTGATCAAAACACTCAGCATCCAGGGAGCAGCCCGGGCCGACTTCAGACACGCCTACTAATAGCTCTGTGTGGACATAGTTGAACCCCGTAGACTATAACATGTCTGTATAAATGTTGACATTACGTATGCACATCCTGTATTTGCCTATGTCCTTTTCTTTCCATTATATTATCTAAAGATGACTTCATTAACACCAGGGCTTTATAGGTTTGTCCCAATCAAGTTATTTTGGACCCCATTCTGATACCTATCTTTTAACATTGAGTATCGGCCGATCCAAGTCCTGATCCGACCTTAAATAAACAAACTTTCATAAAAGCTTTTCTTATCTTACTTGTTTTCCATTAGATCACTAGAGTGGATTCAACAGATATAGCGCTGTCAATGTCAATGAAGAGAGGGTAGCTCGTACCTTAGCTCCAGAAGCTCCAGTGGATGGTTAACTCACCATATTGCTGTTCTTTTGTTTTGTTTCTTTTGGGTGGTGAATCAAGTTGGTAGCATTGAATGACGACCACCTTGCCACATTGCATGATTTACAAATTTCTGTCTGACTGACTTCACTTTCCAGATTAAAGTGCTTCGACACAGCAGACATGTTTAGTCGCATGATTGGGTTCTTCATCTTTTTCGATTTTTGACAGCTTTGACGCTAGCCAACTGCCATTAAACCAGAAGAAGACAACCCAAAGTTAAAGATTACAAAAGATAGGGCTTGGCTGAAGAGATTTAATCGTTTTAGAGACTGATCGGGACATCCCTTCTCAACACAGTCTGATGGCCAATGCACACGGTGTCGAATCGGTGGTTGAATGAGTCGGTAGGAAAGATCTTTCTTATTGTCAGCTTGATGAAAGTACACAATATGAGGAAATCCAAGGGCTCATCTAATCTGAACATTCAAATGCGGTTTGTAGCTCGCTCTTCCTAGCTTAGCTTAGCTAATAGCAGCTCTTCTGGTTCTCCTTATTGGATGACAAATACAGACTACTGCCACCTGCTGGTATGGAGAGTTATTCCCTTTGCCTGCTGGCCACTGGCTGTAATCTTTTGGGGTGTGTTCAAGTGCATCTTTTAGGCCCAGACATGGTCAACGTGAGGTGACAAAAAAAAATCAGACTTTGCTGCATGTACTGTATATTTAATATTCTGTTCTTTGAATCCAGAGAAAGTAAGAATGAAGCTGCAAGGTTTCCACATAATGGCAGCATTACCTCAAAAACAAACATGTAAGGATATTGTCAGCGTAAGAAAAATTGCTACAACAACAGCATCAATGAAAATGCAATTTAGTCCACACAGAGACTCTCTTTTTAACGAGTGATCTCGATGACTGATCCAGAGGCTTCGTCCCGTCTCTTTATCAAAACTGGCAGAAGACCATTACAATGTGAATTTCTCCAGAGACGGCGGCGCTGCGACCGAACACGCGGGCAGGTAATTTACGGGAGAGGAGTCGATGCATCTCCCCTCACGCAGGCCAAATCAAGCCAGACGAGACGCCAGAACGAGATTGTCACAGGCAATTGCATTTTCATTAACACTCTGCGAATCAGTTCATTTGTTTTCTAAATGGAAAAACCGCTCTCTCTGAAGTTGTTCGTTATTCCTTTTTAAAAATAAATCGCTCGCCTCTGGAAGCAAAAGTAAGAAGCAGATGAATAGTTTGTACGGGGCGGTGATTGTGAGCCGATAAATAGACATGATTCAGAATGTCCCACCAGACACTTATGCCATCTGCCAGCTGATGCAACCCTTATGTTTAATGGGTTGACAGCCAAGAGCATGCTTCCAGTTTGTGTTTAGGAATGTCTCCACACCGACATGACAGCCCCAGTGTTTTAAAACAGCCTGATAGGTGGCCAAAGAAACTCAAACCTGATCATGGGGTTGTGAGCTGAAATTTCCAGACTCCATCAGAAATGATTCCATCTCTCAGCAGCATGTGGCATTAGTCACTTTAACCAGAGCTCCTCCGGCTGTAATGCGCTCCTAGGAGTGACGTTGTACAGGTCGGCTGCCAGATGTCAGCTTGAGTTTGAGCTTCCTGAATGTGAAGCAAGGCTTTCCGTTTGTCTTTCAACCACGTCCCATGGATAAACAAAGCTAAATACACCTGCCCTGATAAGATAACACAATGACTGTGGTGTAACTGCGCTGTTGATTAGCGCAACAGCAAAAGGAGAAAGACGAAATCACAACATATATTGGTGGTGACTGTGGTGGCTGTAGATGGTGTTCTCAGCAAGCTAGAGACTCTGCAAAACATTTCACCCAAGACAAATCAGTACTGATGGAGCCAAACCTTATTTATACTGCCAATATTTGACACGGTGTGGAAAAAAAACGCACAAGAATTCTTAAAACTGCTTTCAAATTAAATGTAAAATGGTGGTAATGGTTATGGTTTTTTATTTTGTTAATAATACTGTCATGGTTCTGAGTTTTTAATATTTCCTGTGACTCTGTTTGGGTTCCTTGGTGTTTCTTGTCCTGCTGTACTTAATGTGTTTTTGATTGTTTCATTGGTTTCTCCTTGTGTGCTCCACCCTCATTAGTTTCACCTGTGTCTGGTCACCCCTCTGCCCACATGTGTATATATAGCCCTGCCTTTCCCTTTGTTCTCTGTCGCGTCGCCTGCTATCATTCCCCTGTCCTCATATGTTACCTCTGTTCTGCTTTGTTACCCCGATAGTTCCTTGTGTTTGTTGTGTTCCGAAGGTCTCATTTCGGGTTTGCTCTTCATTTTATGGCTTTTCCTGCCATCCCTGCAGCGCCTACTATTGCTATTTTTTGTCATCAAATTCTTTTGTTTCTAACTCCTGCCTCATCCCTGTGTCTTGCATTTGAGTTCAGTCTCACCGGAAATCGTGACAAATACAACATGTATATTTAAAGCATTTTCCTTGAATCTATTTGGGATGAACTAACCCAACCTTTTCCCTTCCAACACCACTTATGTCTCCCTAACTTCATACTCTATATGACATTTACCCCAGGGAAAGACCAGCCACAACTCTGGTTCTGGGATTGGAGCGTCAGGTGAACCGCCATCATTGACGCAATTTTCTTTACAAGTAGCGAACGGCAATGGCAAGAAGAGCTAGCTCCATTAATGCAACAGAAATAGTTTTATGTTTTGTTCATTTCACTGAGGGAAATGTACAAGAAGGTTACCCGTCTGGGCTACCAAAGCCTGGAATCTCCACTAGCGACCAGCTCTCAGCTACAAATCAAAGGGCAATGAGTGATGAATATGTGACCGGTGCTTTGAAGGTGATATTAAAGCATGGCGAGACTAATAGAGGAAACACTGGCTTTCATAATAACAATGAAAACTTTATGTAATGCAGATTGGTTAAAACCAATGGTCTACACCAGTCAGTAAAGACACAGAAACCCTGAACCAGCCCGGAACATTGACCAATGTGGGAGGAGAAATACTGATCCTGGTTTGAAGAAGCATTATGATCCACAATAACCACATGTAAGAAAGTAATAAAGCAAATGGGAGACACTTCCCTAAACATAAGACAGTTTTCAGCTGCAACTGTTTTGTACTGCCTCCAGAGTTCAGACACAGACATGCAATTCATGGCTCCAAATGCATTTCCTGTCGAATCTGTTTCAGAGACATTCAAAATGGACATTAACTCAGGTCCTTGGATATTATTCGCACCACGTTTGTAAACCCACTTGCTGAACCTGCCTCGTGTATTTCAGCTTCAATTTCCCAATATGCATTTCAACAGCCTATCCAGTTTGCATGACATTGCCGTTTTCTACATGGGTGGAGCTGGCGACGTGACACAGTGTTAAAGATGGTTAACAAAATAAGAAAGTGAGAATCACACCTCATCACACATCCCTCTTCAAACCCAACATATCATTGCTGCCTCATTGGTGTTTTCTCTTTTCTCTCTAAATAACAGTTAAATGTAGTACTTTCTGCGGTTCCTCCAACAGTTATGTGTTTTAACAAAGTGTGGGTGGTTACTAGAACCATATTTTGATAGGAACCTGATAGGAAGGCGCACTACTATCTCTATGCACTACTATAATGTACTATTATAATGGTATCTTATTTTGTATTTTTCACTTGTTTATGTCTTATATGGGTGGCACAGTGGTGTGGTGGTTAGCGCTGATGCCTCACAGCAAGAAGGTTCTGGGTTTGAATCCATGGGCCGACTGGGGCCTTTCTGTGTGGAGTTTGCATGTTCTCCCTGTGTCTGCGTGGGTTCTCTCCAGGTACTCCAGCTTCCTCCCACTGTCCAAAGACATGCTCGTTAGGTTAATTGGTGACTCTAAATTGGCTGTAGGTGTGAGTGGTTGTCTGTCTCTCTGGGTTAGCCCTGAGATAGACTGGAGACCTGTCCTCTCACCCAATGACAGCTGGGATAGGCTGGGATATACAATCTGTGTGCAATAATCTGTATCCCGCATCAACCTTCTTCCAGGATACACTAAACTTACATCAAGGCTGAAATGTTGTTGAAGTCAGTCAATTAATCAAAACTAACAAATCATAAAAATGATTTCCAGCTTGTTTCTTTGAAAGCAAAACTGTTGGCAGTTTGAACACGGCTGAGCTTCAGGAAAATTTCCTCTGGCAGCTTAAAGACCAAACACTGAATCGGTTCAGCAGGAGAATAACTGACAGATTAAATTAATGATATGCTGCAGCCATCGCTTACGTTGCTGCTGTAAACCTGGCAGAATGGAAAAGGAAACTAAATAACTGAAATGGAAGGAATTACTACACACAAGGATCCATTCATCCTTAAATTATCTTTAATCACAATTTAACTATTTGCTATTTTTCTGTTCTAAGATTCGCATTGGGTTAATAACACGCATTAGTAATTATGTCGATCTTCAGTTAGGAAGTTATACACATAACTCATACACTGGCTATGAGTTATGTGGCACATTAAAAATCCAGACACAAATAGACAAAATGATTCACCTCACCAACAATCAAAACAAAATAGTGTCAAACGTCCTAGATCTAGGTCAACTCGTCTGGAATTCGTAGTAGGGAGACTCCCCAGGCTCATCAACCAGGCATGAATTATCCATGTCCAGATTTCAATTAGCCTGCGAGCGAGGCTCATCAATATGTGTGCACGTATGCTCCAGAAATAACTAACTTTAACACTGATGAGAC
Organism: Chelon labrosus; assembly: GCF_963514085.1. Classification (NCBI taxonomy): domain Eukaryota; kingdom Metazoa; phylum Chordata; class Actinopteri; order Mugiliformes; family Mugilidae; genus Chelon; species Chelon labrosus. The sequence goes on along the minus strand of NC_140351.1, from coordinate 5,755,497 downwards.
GGAGACGAACGCCGGGCCCCGAGCCATCGCTCATTTACAGATGTCTGCGGTAAGTAAAACCCAAACAGGGTGAGACATCCATCTGCTTCACGTACCATATTTCTCTCTCCTCTCTCTGAATCCCTGAGACATCATCGTGTGTGGGCCAGTTTCACTCAGGAGCTGCTGTGCTGCAACGCAACGTCGTTCTCTGATCAAATTGGGCTAAAAATAGCTCAGCTGTTGATCTGGAGGCTCTAGGAATGGCAAAGAATGCCCCTCTCATTTTAAGTCTGTTAGTTTTGCGCTTACATGCATGTAGACGAGAGTGAGAAATAATCATCACTGATCATTATGTCGCCCATCTCACTCTTTTATTCTTCTTCCATCTGAACAGAATCTCATGTTTTAGCCAGATGTTCACTTGTCTCAAATAGTAAGATAAGAAAAAGTTATACTGCTGCAGTGGCTTTGATTATTATTATGTTTTTCTTCTGTGTGAAGCCTTGCCATTGCTACCCTTTGAAAACATCCAATATCCAGGAAGACGCTATTAAGGTTGTAAGAAGCGAGAAATTTGTTCTCGTACGTAAGGCTGCTGTCGTTTGGGAGTTCTTGCAGCTCGTTCTTGACACATCAACCGGAGAGAACTTTTTTCTCGTGTGGTGTCCGGCAACTATTCTGTCTATTCTGTGATTGGTCAGAAATTGGTTGGTGACTGGTCAGTTAATGCGTTAAATCGGAAATGCTAGCGGCCACTCTGAGAGCTCACAGATGCTAATATTCGCAGCGTGACCACTAATCTATCCCGGGTAGAGATCGGCATACCTTGATCCGTGGACACAGTTGTCAAAATAACTTTCATCGTCCATCTACCGCATCTCCAACAATGCTTAGCACGTGCGACATATGCCGCAGTGGGAGGGTACTATGAGGACTTCCCCGGAAGTTTCTTGTTAAGTATAAATGAAATGACCAAAGCAAACTTTCTTCTCGTTCTTACTCACCTCGAGAACAAGAACAAATTTCTCAGTTCTCGTGGAGTGCGTGACAAGCTTTACAGATCAGGCCTCCAGACTGACTTTCAATATTAGAAGCACTGTCACCACCTACTAAAAATTTTCAGAGTGCAAGAAAACTTACCCTAAATCGACAAATGCTTTGCTAATAAACGGACTTAAATTAAAGAAAGTTCAAAGTGGTGAGTAGCATTACTGTCTTTAGAGTACAAGAACCACAGCAAATGTACAATAAATGCAGGCTTTAATGCACATTAAAGCCTTCAAAGATGCAAACAAAATATACTGTCAGTTCAAAAAGCACAACTAAACAAATACATTAACTGTAAACATGAGGTAAGTAATCTGAACAAGTAAACTACTAATGCCTCTCCTTACTCTCCCCTAGAGCACTATGTTGGCATCATTTTATATTTACGCCACAAAACCGCTAGTTAGAGGCTGGTCAAGCTTCGTTTAGAGTAGCTCTACACCGTTGCCTGACAGGCATCTCCACAGAAATGTAATTACTCGTCACATCAACGGTCCAAGATGCACTTCCACGTTTCATTCACGTGTCTCAGCAGCTGGACAAGCACAGGAAATTCTCCCTTGTCCTGTCTGCTACACACCATCAACTCAAGACGTCTTCTGTATTTCCTGTGTTGCAGTGATTCCACTGAAAGTAACTGCTGATCCACTTTTATTACCTTCAACTCCAGCATGAGCTGCACAGTGTTTAAGAAGCAAATCACAGAATGATGCCAACACAGTAGCACACAGGTGTAAATGCTTTCACCAGCGTAGCCCCGTGTGGCGTGAGCTCCATGTAGATCCGCTACAGGAGTATAAACATTTTTATAAATCTTTACCTGTGTGGAGTTTCACTGTATAATTCACACAGCGGGAACTAAGTGGCTTCTCAATGTCTACCAACAGTTGACGCTGAAATCACTGCAACTCAGAAAAGATAGAAGACATCTGAGTATATTGTGTGTAGAAGGTGGAAGGATAGGGTGGATTTTCTGAGAAACATAGGGTCCGGAGCTACGATGACGGCGTAAAAGTGAAGTGCCACCATAAATCTGGCTTTATAGTTCCAAAAAAAGCATCTTTATTTAAATAACTATGTATTTTTATTTCATTTTTAAACTCATTTAAACAGCAAATCATCTGAATCCTTCACAGCGATGGAACGACTCTGGCCAGGGAGCATTTCACAAGTGATTTCCTCCCTTTGGGAATCAATTACTTAGCCTCCGCGCTGCAACCATAAAACCCAACTACCATCTAGGGCTGTATATCTGCGTTAGCCGACACGTCTTCATCACGGTCAAAGAGATTGCAGACTTTTGCCACGGTACTGAACACAAAAAGGCGTAAATTGAGATAAACGCGACGGTGAGGGAAACATAAATCTAGGTCTTTTCATATTTATACATTTATATATATAAATGTATATATGTGATGAAACTGGAACATATAGACAGCGAGCAACTGCTCAGGCAAATCAGATTACACTGCTGATTTGTGAAAGGGGCCACTTGACAGACCCCGAGGAGGCCATTCAATGAGGACTGTGTGTGTTTTGTCTGGAGCCCGCCCATGTGTCGTCATCGCTGTCGGCAGTTCACGTGGCTGATTTAAAAAAAAAAAAAAAAATGTTTTCTTCTCAATCACGAGCTCAATGAACGCGGGGTTACACAGATAAAGACTCAAAAGAAACAAGAGGGAGAGACGAGGTATATGCGAACCAAATCAAATAAAACGGACGTGATTTGAGATTAACACTTCAAAATATGTAATCTCCTTGCGTAACGCGATCTCCTTATTCTGCTGTTCACACTGTATTTAAGATTATACTGTAGCAAGGCTTGGACGTGATGACTTTTATTTATTTTTTTACATGCACTCATTTCCTTGGACAAAGCTGAGGACACACAGAGGAGTCTTCTGGCTGTGGAATGCTATTAGAGGTCCGGCGACGGGGTCAAAGGGTCGTTTACTTAAAGACTAGTGTAAACAGCTCGGGACAAACACTGACAACCAGCTTGAAACCTGTTTCTGCTTTCTCTTTCCTATCTACTCAAAAAAAAAAAAAAAAAAAGGCACAATACCAGGCTTTGTGTTTAGATTTGTTGTGGCCCTTTCGACCTCTTCTTTCTCCATCGACAACAGATTTATCTTGAGGTCATTGTCTCGAAGATTCAATTAAAGGCTGAGCCCTGTTTGGCGTCTTCAAACAGTCCAAAATGTCACACTTTGGTTTTGAGTAACTAATCATTTAATCATTTATTTGGTAGAGGTCTAAACTATTCCAAAAAAATCCTTTACCGAGAAGTTACGAGTTAATATTTGTTGGTGCCTGGCTTCTCTTACTCTTTTAAAGTACTGCGGGACATAGATGCCGTAAGTTACGCACATACTGTAGCTAGCGCCGGTGCGAGCCATTTATACTTGTGCGCTCGTCAGTGCTATGTCATGTTAATTTTTGTTTCCACTTCCTGCTTTACTTCCAACAATGGCGACTGAAACTTTTGCCGAAATGTTTGCCGAGGACGAGTCGTACAAACGTTTGAGTCTCCGAACCTCCTCAGTCAACCTTTCCTCGACGTGTTCCATCTTTATTGATCCAAAACAATCAATTCGAAGATTGTGGAGATGGAGAAGCGGCCAGAAATACTAATACTACTACCAAGCGGACCAATCACAGCTCTTGTGCTGTCAAATTTGACGCAGAAGCCTAAACTGCCTATTAGTGTATAGTCGTGCATCACTCTTATGCTGAAGGTAGCTCCAGACCCAACACTGTAACCCGATGCACATCTCTCCGGAAATGTAATTGCACATGGCAACAATGCAGACCACGGCGTTTGTGATTGATCCAAAGTGCATTCCCTTGTTCATCCTCCTACAAATCATCAACTCGGACGTCCTCTCTCTGTGTGAATGTAACTGTTGAGCCACGTTTATTAACTACAACTCAAACATCAGCCACTTGGTTCCACTCTGTCTGAAACTCAACACAGCTGACCAGCGTTTTTACGGCATAATTACAGATTTATTCACCACCACACAGGTATAAACCACACCACTAGGCTCCGCGTAGACCAGTTGCAGGACTATAAACAAGGCTTTTCCGTCTCCCGGAGACGAGCTGATTAGAGTGGTTCAGACACCTGATTAGGATGCCCCTTGCACACCTTCCTGTGGAGGTATTCCTGTCACCATCTAGGAGGACATCCCTTGGCAGACCCTAATCATTCTGCAGGTAACACGGAGTGTATTTCCCATCCAGCCTGGGATTGCCTTTGTATCCCAAAGGGAAGCTGAATGAAATAACCTAGAGAGAAAGTGTGTCTGAGCCACTTTCCTTTTCCTATAACTACCAAAACCCAGATCAGAACTATCAGCGGAAAATGGGTGTAAATCAGAGAAGGAATCTCTCTCTTTTGGACGCTCCGGTCTGGAAATACAGCGTAAGCATCCTATTGGTCATTAAAAACCATAAAAGTCAATGCTCATATGACCCATTATTTATAAAACTGCTGATGAGGGCGCAGTTCGGAGGCTGCCTGAGGCTTCCCTGATTACTAACTCCAGGAAGCCCGGCGCTCACGGGGAGGAGCACGGCGAGGTCGACCGGCCTTTTATGAAGCACATCAGTCAGGCTGAGCAATATAGCTTCGGGAAGAAACCTGTCACGGCAGCGAAACTGAGACTGACATAGATCCAAGTGGCATTTTGACCTGGTTTTGGCAGACATCAAACAACCCTGGGAAGGCCTGTTTGTATCCACTACGCTGTGCACTGCGTGACAAAAGCCATGATGTTGACTCTGAGGGTTGAGACACTTTGATGCCAGGTTTGGAACTGTGGTATAACCCGTGTGACCAGAAAGTATGACCTGTGAATGGGTCATACTTTCTGGTACCTCTCTCCAAGCATTATTGGCAATTTCCTAACTTTTGATGGCATACTAGGGTCAGTTTCTTCGCTGGGGGTCCCTGTGGTTTTGCACGTGAAGGATGCACACCACATACACATTCAAGACCTCGTCAGACCCCTGATAAAATCGGTAAAACTGTCAGAACTCTGGTCCGATAGACCCTAACCCGAACGGCCAAAAGCAATTTCACTCCTCATTGTGTCGACTCAACCCCGACAACCTCACGGGCCGGTGGCTTCATTCGCCCTCGAGCGCGCGGCATTCGTAACGGCGCGACTGAGCTGGTGTTAATGAGAGCTGAACCAGCGCCGGTCATTTCACACCCAGCTCGCCGACAGGAAACCAACGGACACCCAATCATTATCACGTCACCTCCCACTGGAACACATTCACACTCCAACACGCTGTCCTCCCGGACCTTACGCATCCTCTCGCGGGCGTGACGTGGAGAGACGGAGGTCCAGGATTAAGAAAGAATTCAGAGTCCTGGACTTGTTGGGAAGGGTGGTTATGGATGTCAAAGACTTTATAATAAAAATGGAAGCTAAAGTAAAAAGGGATGGTTAATGTGGATGCTTTTACTGCCTTTGGTGCTCTTGCGTCCCAGTTTGGAGACATTGAACAGCTTGTAGCTGATTTGCATTAAGCTGGTAATTAAAAAAGGAAGTGCAGTTACCGATATACGCCGATCAGGCATAACATTATGACCACGTATCCCTTGTGCCTCCAAAACAGTTGTCACTCATCAGAGAATGGACATGGGCCTTCTGAGGGTGTCCTGTGGTGTCTGGCAACAGATTGTTGTTAGAGGGGGTCTTTGAGGGAAGGGTCCTCTGTGGATCATCCCACAGATACTTGATCAGTTTGGGATCTAGTGAATTTGGAGGCCAGGTCAACACCTTGTGCTGTTCTTCAGTTTTTTTTAGTTGTTCCTAAACCGTTTTAGGGCTGCATCCTTCTGGGGATGGCTGCTGTAAACCATCAAGGAGTGTCATTGCTATGAGGATGGAGGTGCCTGGTCCGGTCTAGGTCTAACATCCACACCAACGACTGCCAGGTCCAAAAGTTTCCCACTAGAACATTGTATCGTCACAAGAAGGTCAATGACATTGACTTCTACTGTCATCCTGCCAGTGGTCATAATGTTATGCCTGATCGGTGTAACTGGTGGGTGGGTCATTTTGCACAGATGTTGCAGGCTCTTATTATCTGTCAATGCACTAAATCTGCAAAGATACGGGCTATGGCTATTTACAGAATAAAGAACCACAGTGGAGAACCGCTAACAAGTGCATCATATTATAAATAATATACAATAAGAAGAAATTTACAGGTGATAAATGCGGTTTTTAGACCATGCACAATGCTACTTGAATGCATCTTACCGTCCAGGTTCTCCCTGTCGCTGATGTGCTGGAGGTTGCAGCCCGTGTCCTCGCGGCTCAGCTCCGGCTCCGGCCGGTAGGGCTCCAGCCTGGAGTGGTTGCTCCTCCGGTGCTTGGGGCTCGACGACACGCAGCAGGAGGTTGTATTCCCCATGGTGTAAGCTGTTTGTTTTTCACCGACAACCCTTCTTTTTCTTTCTTCTTTTTTTGCTTAATGTAACGCTGCAACGAGAGGGGAAAACGGGGCGGCAACGCGGACAAGCTGGCCCCGGTATCCGTTAGCGCTACACGCCCTTCTCTCGCGTCCTAAAACGCGCTGGGTTGGACGAGATGAGCCATAAAAACTAATAAAAAAAGAAAAAGAAAGGGCGGACAAATGATGAAAGAAGAGCAGCCCGACGTCCACCCCCCTTCCAAACCTCCAGGCGAGGGTGCAGAGAGAGCCTCTGTATTTACAGGCTTCGGTTTCACTGTCGACTTCCCTCGCCTTGTAATTCCTGTTCCCGAGCGTCCGGTTTTCTTCAGAAACACATTTTTTCTTTACGCACAATTAACTTTCTGGCGACATGAGTGGAGATGAGAACATTGTAGTTTTTTTTAGCTGCTAAGGGGAAGATTATTATTATTATTATTATCTGCTCTCAACGCTACATGGTTGCCAGTGTACTGTAGACACTGCTGCTTCTGCTGCTTCTGCTACATCCGCTGCCGTGTTGCTTTCAAGTGCTCCCTGTAAAGTCGGATTTTCTATCAACGAAGCCTACACGCACGAAATTCTAAATACACGCACGAAAGCCCGAAAGGAAACATGGTAATTTAGATCATGTTTCGAGGAAAAGCACTTGCAAATTAACCGTAACTCATGAGGAAGTAATTCTGGAGCTTGTTTGCATTTGATATATGACTTTGAACTGTCACAAGATGCTCAATGCTATGTCAATGTTCTGCTGGGAAACTTTTGGACCTGGCATTCATTGGTGTGGATGTTACTTAGACATGTAGCACCCACCTAGACCAGACCAGGTACCCCCCACCCCATAGCAATGACACTCCTTGATGGCAGCAGCCATCCCCAGCAGGATGCAGCCCTAAAACGCTTTAGGAATTCAAAATAAAAGCATGAAGAACAGCACAAGGCGTTGACCTGGCCTCCAAATTCTGTTGATCCCAAACTTATCAAGTTTCTGTCGGATGATCCACAGAGGCCCTTCCCCTCAACCCATAGGATCCCAAAGTCCCCCCACTACAACGGAGACCTACACAATATCAGGAAGGTGGTCATAATGTTATGCCTGATCGGCATTCAGTTACTCAATATTGCCTGATGTGAATAGATTTTTTTCACTTTCATGTCCTCAAATATATATATTAAAAAAAATTCCGACAGCACGTAAACGCATCTTGAAAAAACCCCTACACCGTTGTGGCCGTGATGGAAAAAGGTTCCGGTTCAAGTGGGTGGTAACTACTGTGTAATAAACGCACAATTATGACAGTCCCAGGGGGGCGCAATAAATAAAAAAAATATATAGAATAAAATAGAATAACCAGTCCCAAAGATTCAGGTTGATGTATGAAGATTTTGATTAGTCTCTCCTCCTCAAAAGTCATCTATAATGATAAATAAATCAACTATTGAGAAATGCATTCTTGCTCAAACAACTCTTTCTGTCCCTGGTTATGACTTGCCATAATCATGTGATACATGTCATTTATATTTGTGTGTGTCCGTTAATTATTTGATCTTGACTGATGGCTGGCAGACAAGGTTTTTGACAGAAAACAATAAAAATGGCTGCTAATGTTTAAATCTCTCCGTGGGTTTAGGTGGGATTTGCAGAGGTTAACATAAACAAAGTGGAGTCCTGTGAAGTAGACACATCCATTCAGATTTTTTTCTTCCTTGGAAGAGGTTTTTATTTATTACTTATGTTTGCATGAGTGCGTTGGTTGAGGCGATCATTCCTGGTGCTGTGGTGCAGCCTGCTGGTGCTGCAGCTGCACTGCATTTTCTGATTAAAAAGGCATTTTGCGTTTCAAGAGATGTTTTTTCTTCTGATCTGATCAGTGTCGACCATTTTTAATCCTCAGGTTTATCTTTTAAAAAATCCACAAAATCAAACTGGAGAGGTTTATGCGACATGTTAGAAGCGTCTTTGCTATGATCAGTGAATTAAAAGTGTGAATTAAAGCGTTTCCATCATTACGAACCGGTTTGCCCGGTTCTATTGGGGGTGGCAAAGATTAAATTCCCATGTAATTCCATGGCCCGAAATGCACCATTTAACCCCAAAACAAACCGTGCCTCCTGTTCCCAACCCACGCATTCCTCTCGCTGTAGTTTTGTCTCAGTCAGGGTGGACGCTGCCTGTGTTTTTGTTACAGACTCGACAGGAATAAGGTTTCACAATAGGCCCAGGTGCAAGGCAAAGCGTCGGCGGCGTTGGCTCCTTTCCTCTCTTGTTTTTGTTTTCACGTCTCGAGGGGCACGCAAACCGCTGCAGAAGCACGAAATTCATTCCATCAGCAACTTTACCAAGTTTCTTTAGCCGTTCTTGTCAAATCAGGGTCAAGCAGCACAATCTGTATATTAAAATATTAAAAACAGCACATCTACATTCTAATTCATCCTAAATCCTCCTTTTTCAGCACATGCACTGCACAATAACACTGTCAAGATCCAAAAAGGCAGCAAAGGAGATGACAGAGGAGATGTGGCTTTGCTTTGTCAGTGACGGTCCTCGCTATCAAGACAAAGGACAGCACTCTGTGTTCTGAGCAGAAGCCCAAGGTTGAGACTCCGAGGCCTGGCGATAAAAGCTTTATTGGCCTGCTCCGGATGGAACTTCGACGCGTAAGTGCCTTATCGTCGCCCGAGCTAATATCAAATGAGCTCACATTGCCGAAGTACGCAAGACTTTTGAATTTATTGCGTGTGACGACAGCAGAGAGATGGAACAAGAACTTTATGGAAGCAAAAACAATCCTGTGTGACTTTAAACAACCATTAAAACAGAAACAGTGAGTTAATCTTTTTTTTACTGGAACACGTTTGTCATTAAAACAAATGACACATAAGTTTAAAAAGAAAAGAAAAAGATGTGAAGAACATTAAGTTAATATAATTTCCAATAATGGACGCAAATGTGTGGGGTAAACCTGCCCATATAAATAATAATGCCACTGAGTAAATGCACAACAGATCCTGGTAGGTCTCTACACTAAATGTGAAAGGATGGGTGAGAGGGGGGAGGACAGGTGGACGTATGTTCCTGGACATGTTCCTGCTTACATCAGGATTTTGGAAGTGGAATGACATGTAGTATAAACTAACCCAAGCCCTGACGATTGAACGTTTGGCTTCTGGCAGCTCTTTCCCCCCCTGAACAAAGAACATCACAAAATTATTTATTTTAGTCGAGCCAAATTCTGGAACTGCCCGTAATGGATTGAAAACACAGCAAGGTGACGGAAAGCAAAGGCATTTGTGACAAATCTATTTATTACTATACGTTCAGCTTCTGCAGCTGGAGCTTTAGCGTCTGACTGTCCGTCTGCTGAAAGACGCTGCAGCTCTGCAGGTGGTGCCCACATCCCTTCCTTCCTTTCTTTCCCTGCTTGAGCTGCCTGTGCAAAAAGGACATCAGTTCCTCATAATATTCGCTGAATGCTTGATCCGAAACAGGGTTGTTTTTTCCTGTCGGTGGTGCTGCGTTGGATAATTCAGGGCCTGAGACATTGACATCATCGTGTAAACACATGTAACAGCAAGAACAAGGAGTGTTTTGTGCGAGCGCGCAGAAGCGGAGTCCTCAAGACGCACCGTAGGAACAGACCTGACACTGTCCCCACGTCGTCGTCGTCGCAGCGATCACTCGACTTTGTGCCGGTAGATGTCCTTCAAGGCTCTGAGCTCCTCTATCAGAGTCTTGTTTTGCGTCTCGAGCACGGCCACGCGATTCTCCAGGCATCGGACGTACTCCTTCTTCTTCCGGCGACACTCCCGGGCAGCTTCCCTGGAAGCAGCAACGGCAAAGCCTTCAACATGTTGGCTTCTCTCCCAGATTCAACAGGGACCACTCACTCCAACCATAAATCAGAAAGAACACCTATACATATACATATACGCTCTCTGGTGTGGAAACAGAAGGGTATTTGTGAAGACATCAGATAATCTTTAGGATAGGAATTCACATAAAAGGCTCGCTCATGAGGAGTCGGACGTTATAAACAAAACAAATGAACAGCAGCGAGATGATTTACTGCTGACTAAGCAGAGTAAAGAAGGATGAAGTCAGTATTTGTACTGACATTAAGTTAGTTACAACAAACACAACAGTGTGAGCCAACTCTCTCCAAACACACATTACACAGTGGATAACACACAACCTAAGAATTAACGGATAAACACCCTGGGATGGAGGAGAATCATGTGGTGACCTGATGACAGCCTTTGACTTATTATTATTATTATTACGTGGACTTCTTCTACTCTATTCCATCGTTATTTAGATGATTATGTCATTACACACTGGAAAAGAGCAGAGAGGAGATAACAGACATCCTCCAAAAGTGAATATATCCAGCGGAGTCTGACTGATAGTGGGTTATATCTTGTTCTGGCTGATAACATCCACATAACAGGTCAGTTCCCTGGTCTCTAACGTCCAGCCCGGTGAACGGAAGCGGCCCTCTCTACCTGTTCTTCATTAAGCGGAGCTCCCTCTTCTGTAAGACTTCCTCCACGGGTTTCTGGGAGCTGCAATCCCCGGCCCTCGACGCCCCGTGGGGGAGGCTGGAGGTGGTGTTACGCAGCTGGCAGCTACTCATGTCACCGGTGGAGCCTGTGGAGACACACACAGCTACTAATGAGAGACTCTTAGATCAGAATAATGTAAATCAAAGCAGTTTACCAAATTGGGTTTCCAGTAAAATATCAAAATCATGTAAAGAAGAAGCCTTATAAGCTGTAGGAAATCTGACAAAAACAATCATTATATATATGAAATTCAACCTCCACATACACACAAGTGTAGGTATTACTATTTTTCATTTAGCAATATTCATTATCAAATGATCTGCTCATTATTGTCATTATTATTTTTTATGAACTCATGAATCATTGTGTCACAATCATAAAATCTAAAATTAATGTTCAAGTGATCAGAAATATTTGTATTTTTACAAATATATGTATATACATAGTGTATACTGGACACCAATAAATAAAGATCTATCTATCTATCTAGCTGTTGTACTTGGACCGGTCTTTACTTGCACCCACTTGCCAATTCATTAGGTACACTAGTGAAAACAAATGCATTCAAACATAAATCCAAATCTTAGTTTGATGAAGGTCATGATCCAAAGCATTTGTTTCAAATAACTGAGAGAGCTGCTGACTAAACTGTGTTTTCATTTTGTAGCACTAATGAAACACTAATGTGTTGTGGTGATGATTCGGTTTTAGTCAGTGTGGGCGAGACTCAATAACGGAAATAACGTCTGTTTAGTTTAAATGTTTATTAATTCAATGCAGTTCAACAGCACCACAAACTACTTCCTCCAGAATGATCGTGCAGTTGATTCACCACCTCTCTGACGCCGTTTCAACATAAGCTGCCCATTAGAGCAGCCATGATGGAAGATTTAGTGCAGGACTGAGTGCACTAGTGTACCTAATGAACTGGCAAGTGAGCGTATGTCATAACTAGTTTGGATGATTTTAATTAGTGAACGTTGTTTTCAGTCTTTGACACCTAATAATGCTGCAACGCCTTTAAAACTTTTGCAGGGTAGAGTCTTGAGGCATTAATAAGAAATATAAATACTTAGAGTATGAGTGACTGAATCCCACATACTTTGATATAAAACAATCAAATGTGTGTATCAGTGCAAAAGAAAGCACTTCACACAGAGGGAGAGGGAGCGTGTGCCCTTCTTATCCGCTTCTCCTTCTGTTCATTGTGCGCTCGGTGCCAGTGCCGCACAACTCACTGGGCCCTCGTATCATAATCATAATACGGGGCGGATTAATTCTGCGATATGATGGAATTGCAAAAGGGGGCCGCCGTGTAATCACAGCGTGGCCACACGGCTGACGTCAGCGGGGCGCCTCATCCGCCGCTTTCGCATCTACGCGGCGCTGCTGGGGGGCCTGTTCCAGGAAAAGCGGTGACGTCAGCCACTGCTGCTATGTGCTCTGAGTGGGCAGAGAAGCATTTCACGGAGGGAGAGAGGGAGAGAGGGAGTGAGAGAAGGAGGGAAGGAGAGAGAGAGAGAGAGAAAGACGAGGCGAGCGGAGCCTGTGAAAATGTTTCTGAGCAAACTAAACTGACGGGAAGACTAGACTAATATTTATCACCCATCGCTTCTTTTTTAAAAGGAGTCTGCTTCTGATGTTATTTGAAGAAGTTATTGACATTTTAAAGTTGGTTTGGGGGCAAAAAAGTCACAGATAAATATAAAAAACATGTGAAACGCCAATGTCACAATAAGCACAATTTCTTCCATTCCGATGAAGCTCAAACTGCAAATGTGAATTCCTTCACTCATCGTTTTTTAAGAGATTCCTAAATTAATATTTCAACCACATCACCAGCAAGGCAACTACGTTCAGAAAGAGCAGCGAAAAGAGACATACAGTACCTGCTTCTGTCTCATCCCCAGTTACAGCCATACTGCATCTACTCCCAGAGAAGCTGTCCCCTTCAGAGTCTTCACTCTCACTGAAACGCGACCGCAGCCAACAGCGAGGCGGTGCGCGCAATTTACAATTAGAGGCACTGACATCACCATGGCATCACTGTGCCTCCTGATGTCAACAGAGTGCTTTGCTCTCTCTCTCCTTCTCTCTATCTATCCCCCCCCCCCCCTCCTCTATGAGTCAGGAGCTCTGCTGTTTGTCTTGGGAAAGGAATTTCTTTTCTGCGGACAGACCAGAGTTTCTCCTTCTTTTCTCAAGGAAGAGAAGAGAATCAGTCAGTCGAGGTTGAGATCATTTGGCACTTCCATAAACACACAAATTCTTTAATAATTAATACCGCCTTCTGCACGCCGGCTGTAAAACATTTTTTTGTTTTGTTTTTCATTTTTCTAAATCAAAATGTTGCATCTGGTTATAGTCACCGTAAAAAAAGAAATCTTTTATCTTGTTTTGGTTTAGACTGTTATGACCACAGTATTAAAGCTTGCAGAACAAAATCATGGGCACATGAAATGAAATCTCATTGCGTGTCAAATAAAAATTCGAATAAAAAGGCAAGCTACTGATATGGCTTACTGATTAACTCCGTGTGTGTATTAATTTGCAGCTTCTATTGCAGCGACTGCTTCACGTCAAACTCAGAGCTAGAGGATCTGGCTCCCTCTGCAGACGCTACAGAGGAGCAAAAGCTCCGTTGAGGAAGTCAGTGTCAAATATAATTTCTCAACCACTCCGGCGGGCAGTCGGTCAGTGCTTCAGGAACTATTTCGATCCTTCGCTTGAGCGATAGCAGCAATACCACACTTGTATTATGTCGCGCATCAGGTGATAAAAGTCTTAAAGAATCAAAAATAAGGACTTAAATGGAGTGTGCAAGTGTGAGCCTTACAGTTTTAACATCTCATACATACTGTTAGTTAATATAATGATGAGAATCAGATGTCTTCTAAGTACAAGTACTTGCAACAAGCTGCACTGGTTTCTGGTTGTTTACACAACAAACAAGTCTCAGTAGGAGTTTCCTTTATTAAACCTCAAACTTCCCCTGGAACTGAAGAAGTTACGAGTGGTGAAACGTCTTCTCAAAAAACTCTGTTGCCTTTTTGAAACTTTTTTTGGATATACCATGACCTGGATGACTATAAACCTTCACAGACATATTGTAAGTACAAGCCTAATATGTAATGGTAATAAGTGAGTTAGTTACTCTAGCTGTCCAATAAACACCGTGGTATAAGGTGGTGGTACAATAACACCCTGTAAATTGGAGTAGAGCAGAATGTTAATGGTAAAAGAAAGAAAAGTACTTTCAAGTACAAAATTTGACTAATTGTTCTTGAGTGAGAGCAAAGCCTACCGAGTAAAGATGTAGATCTATTAGTTTATTTTTGTTTATTTCATTCATTCATCTTCTGTAACCGCTTGTTCCCGTTAAGGGTCGCGGGGTCTGCTGGAGCCTATCCCAGCTGTCATCGGGCGAGAGGCGGGGTACACCCTGGACAGGTCTCCAGTCTATCACAGGGCTAACACAGAGAGACAGACAACCACTCACACTCACACCTACGGCCAATTTAGAATCACCAGTTAACCTAATGAGCATGTCTTTGGACGGTGGGAGGAAGCCGGAGTACCTGGAGAGAACCCACGCAGACACAGGGAGAACATGCAAACTCCACACAGAAAGGCCCAGTCGGCCCATGGATTCGAACCCGGGACCTTCTCGCTGTCAGTGCTAACCACCTCGCCCTTGTTTATTTATTTGTATTTATCTTAATTTCTTATATTACATTTGTGTATACATATATTTAAACCTATTGTTTTTTTGTTTTTTTTAATAGAGTACTAGATAGATAGATAAATAGATACTTCATTTATCCCGAGAGACATCCGGTGTCTTTTTTACATTTTAAATAAATTTTTTATCAACATTCTCTCCCTGATATTTAGTATATTTAACCAAAACGGCTGTTATTCTAGTGATGCATATGTTGTTTTACCTTGTATGTCCTTTTGGAAGAACTTATACGTTTCTATTTATGTGTTTTGATGGCCTGCCAACAAAGAATTCGTGGGCTAGCGGAGTTACTAAAATGCCATCCTTACTTATGGGGGATCATCACTAAAGATTCCCTGGAAATACAGTTAGTGGCTGACGTTTACAGAGATGAAAAGAGGAACCCTTCTTGGTGTTTCAACTGACTATTGAGCAGCAGGTCTGGTTATTAGGAGCTACCTGGCAGTGTCGGTGTGCAATTCATCTGTGGGACATTCACAGCATCCCTGCTGTACTCAGGGGCTCCCGGTGGAGGCTGTTGTGTCTGTGGTGTGGACATCGATGGCCAGCTCTGTGTCCAGTCTGGCATGAACTGGGGACAACCTTGAAAACCAATTCAAATGGGTTGGTAAACGTGGAAATAATAATAGATCAGGGTTTTTACACAACCCTGTGATTATGTCAACAAGTATAGTCTGTATCTCTCATTTTAAGGCTTGTAGTTTACGTAATAAGGCTTTACTTCTCTGTAAGATAGAAGCTTCATATCACTGGCTTGATTATGGACAACAATAACAGGAGTGCCCTTTCTCTGGAAAGGCTTATCTTCTAATGGGTAGGTAATAAACCGCACACAGAGCAACTACACAAACAGTAGGAGAAAGGGCAAACTCCATGTAGAGGACCAGGAGATTAAGATGATTCTTTTTTATTTTTTTTTTTCCATTTTGCTGTGCCGGTTAAACTACAGGTCTGGAAATAATGTCTTACCTGTCGCTGGGGGCACACAGTAGCGTTGTGTGCAACTGAGGTTCTCCGGATAGTTCTGTGAGCTGGTGCTTGACGAAGGTTGCGGCGTTTTTGTGGTCATGTCTTTGGATTGCAGATTCTGTGTCCCGTTGGCCAGGAAAATGAAGGAACCTCCTTGAAAATACCCAACTGTGAAGGAAACTCGTGAAAATGTCAAGTTAAACAGAATACACTGAACTTTTTTTTTAAAGATTTTTTAGGACTTTTTAGTTCCCATCACATATTAAAAGTATAGTTTAGTTTCTTTGACAAGGGGTTGTATGAGATATGAGGTTTGCTGGTCTACAATTGCCTCGATAACTGCTTCGAAATTCTCCAGGCATGCCAACCACCATCTACTGTTAGTAATACACTGACTGTGAATAATACAACCTCACTTCAAAGAAATTGAACTATGCCCTCAAATTATTTAGCAGAGTCAAACCGACTTTGCCGAGAGAACTCCAGACACTGATACTGTTGCTGAATGGCTGGAGAGAAGTCGCGATTGTGTAAGGTGAGCCGGTAAATGTGCTTTCTGTGACATGCTTACAGGACTGGTTGTGGCTGGTCGGCTGGTAAACAGGGGTAGGAAGGCAGGGCACAAGCGCACGTGGCTGCATTTTCTCCTCCGTCTTCTGCCTCAGCCTGACAGGCAACGACCGGGGCTGCTGCTGACCGCGGTGTTCAGTCTGGTCCAGTCTTTGTGAATTAGATGGGTTTTCCATATGTGTGGCCTGTGCAGATTAAAGCCAATATTAGGCACAATTATAAAGTTAAATTGGCAGTTGATTCAGTGCTGAAACTAACTACATAATCACCTCTTTAAAACCACTCCCCTATCTTAAATTGGTTAATGAGTTTATCTTTAATTTTACATAAATGCAACAACTGCCCAATACCAAAGTAGTCTGTCAGATGGACAAGTTTCCTCATAAGTTATTGATTTTGTTTCACACAGTAACATTGCAAGTGTTTGCAAAAGGTGGATTACAATCACTGACCTTAAATACCTAACAAAACTGCCAAAAAACAAATGATAAGCAATGTAAATATAGTACAATTAGTATAAAATGGTTATCTAAAAACTTACACGATAATGGTAAAGATAGCTGGTAGCTAACTGACATTTTAGCTAGCTATGTTTAATTGAATAACAATTAGCTAGCTAGCGTTAAATGGCTAGCTAACTAGTAGTGTAATAGCACGGTACTCACGTTAATTTATGTACTCGAGAATGATAAAAAATAAATAAATAAAATAATTAATAGACTGATAAATCACAATAAATCGTGTTCGTGTTTAATAGCGTCATATAAAACTTTACTTTTCCCATCGAACCTTGCCAGTACTTTATGGCGATTCTGATTGGTTGAAATTTCTCTATGGTAACGCGAAGCATCCGCATTGTTTTTTTTGTTTGTTTTGTTTTGTTTTCCTTTCTTTTTTTGTCAGAAACGTTATACATTTAAAAAACAACATAAGGTAAACAACACATGGACGATCATTTTTAAACCACTTTTATTTTCATTTTTTCATGTATTCCCTCCGTCAACAATGTGTGTTAATTTATGTTCGACAATATCATAACGCACAGCATTGCGTTAGCATTGTGGATGTATGCGAGGTGTGCACATATAACAAGGTGAACAAAGAAATTACAATCAGAAAGGAGATAAGTTTAAATAATAAATAAAATTTACTCAGTGTATTTAATGGTTGCGCTTACAATACTAACTCCTACGAGGTTTCCGTAGTTTGGGCGATACCACCGCTATATGGGGGTTCACGGGACTTGGATACGTTTGGATTTAGTCATATTCTAGAAGACATCGACATAGCCTCTATGGATTATTTAAAACTGAATGTCTCTTAAAGACATTTTACCATGGTAAAGAGCAAAAATGATTAAGTGTCAATTTTTGCTTGTTCATACTGCATCCCGATCCAACACAGTGGTATGGCCCAAGAGGTAGGCAAAGACCTGTAAGTGAGACAAATCAAGCCTGTGACAGCGGAGAAACCTGAGTTTTATAACAAGTAATTACTGTATAGAGGTACGTACTATTCAAGAGCCCTCGCTTGACTTCAGTAACCTGTTTTGTTAAACAGCAGCGCCATGTTCTGCCGAGCTGTCATTGTAAATGTGGGGAACTTGCTAAGAAGATGGCAATTTGCTAGCGATAGCTGAGCTACGGCTAGCTTGGTGCTAGCCGACCAACTGCTAGCCGATGTCTCAGAGCTGAGTGGACCTGAGCAGGAAGAGGTAGCATGCTAGCTAGGCGCTAGTTAGCATTTTAGCTCGCCATCCTATTTTGGGATTGGCATTCCGCTAGCTAGTAACCTTAACTTAGCTACATTCATCGTGACTGCCAGAGGGATATCCGCGGAGTATCAACAGTGTTTCTTTTTGTAAGACGGATCTCGGGGCGGTTAGCAAGAAACGATGATGATGTTGCAATGTCTTCTGTGACGTGAAATTAACTGGTATGAATGACGAGATATAACACAGGGCCTAGCTTCCCCTACTTGGCATGTAATCTATGATACTACTGGACTGGAAGTTGATAATATCATTCGTGGCCGTGTCGTTTGGCACATTGCACACGTAGTATTTCTGCCTGTCGGTAGATCCGTTGCGTTCAGTGTTGGTGAGCATTAGCATTAACTCCAGGAACTTGACCACAGTGTTTATCTCATCTGTTGCTGCCATAGTAATGCGAGCAGATGTTTTGCAGCTGGCTCGTTATCATCAGACTAATTTCTGCTGATGTATATAATGTGTAATGGTGTTTATTAATGCTGTTTCTGCATGTTCACAATGACATATACTGTAAATTACTGTAAAGACAAGAGGTCATTTGTAGTACCTGCACCTGTATTTAGATTTACTGGAAGGTTACGAACCTAATAGTAAAACTGAAAAGAAGAATTAGGCACTGTATTTGTTCCTCCTTTAATCTACTCACTCACTCACTCCTGTATTCATGTGTTTCTTTCCTCCATCAGGCTGAAAGAGAAACTGTACAATGTCCTTAAAGCCACGGGTGGTGGATTTTGACGAGACATGGAACAAGTTACTGACGACAATCAAGGCAGTTGTGATGCTCGACTATGTGGAGAGAGCCACGTGGAACGACAGGTTCTCGTATCCTTTGCCGACCCGCTCTGGATTGAAGTTTTAACAGCACAGGAGGATTTTTGCTTGGTTTCAGGGCAGCGTTTATAGACGTGAAGCTGCACAGCATTGGTCTGTTGGTAGGAGTTTTACTCTAAACACAGAATATATGTAATTCAGTGAGGCGTGGTAATTAAGTTATTTCATCAAGTGTTTTTTTTTTTTATTATTGGGTAGTGATACATTACGTTTTTTGTTTTCGTTTCGTTTCATCAGTAACAACACCTTTATTAACTGTATTTACACCTGTACAAAGTGAATTTGTTTTCATCCTTATCTTGAATTTTGATACTAGTGACATATATGCCTTGTGCGTTGCATACCCAGAGCCTTTGGGTGAAAAATTATACACAGAGACCAAGGTTTTCCTTGAGAATCATGTTCGGCAGTTGTACAAGGTAAGCACTCACAAATAAACAAAAAAAAAGAAAAGTTTTTAATTTTTGCATAACTTTGCTTTTTTCATAATACCTGTCACGCTTGTGCATTATAGAAAGTCCTGGACTCGGAGGAGAAGGTTTTAGTGATGTACCACAGATACTGGGATGAGTACAGCAAAGGAGCTGACTACATGGACTGCTTATACAGGTAAAGCTGCTCCTTTTTATGGCGTTTGTTTCCCTTTGGTGTGCTGATGTAGCACTTCCTCAGCAAGTCACTTGACTGTTTCACCTTTTATTGCAGACCCTCTCCCACACTTTGTATCGTTTCTTAAACAAAAGTCCTCAGGAGCGTAAAAAGCACACATGTTGAGTTCCCTTTTTCATTCTTCTTTTTAATTGAGGCATATTTTCAGTTTCTGTTCTGATTATATGACAAGACTTTCCCATAAATGGTTGGGTGGTTGCCATTTGTTTGTCTCTTTGTAATGTAGTTCAAATGAAGGTTACCAGATACAGACTGTAAATACGGTCAGCTGACCTCAGATAGCTGTCGGCTGTCAATGTCGTACATTTAAATGCACCTTTTGACAAAGAAGTGAGCGTCTGTAATTTGTCACGTCAAATTTCTGACTCAGTGTGTCGATGTCCTCGAATGCGGAGCGTGCTAATTCTTTTGCCACACTCGCTTCAATATTACAACCCTTCAGTTTTTGCACACTTGAAATATTACCTTGAAAAGCACAGTGTGAGATGCCAACAGGCATTTAGCGTGTCCTGATTCATTCTAAATCAATATTCCCTTGGAGAGATTTCAGATCTATTTTTACGCGTACTTCCCACCAGACTGCCTCAGCGTACATATGCTTTTGAAATTTATGATGTAACAGAGAAAGTAAGCTGGAGTGACATAGTAGCCTTCAGTTCTTATTTTAGATGAGAGCTGTTTATCTTCAATACATCTCCTGGCAAGATGCGTGCGTAAGTTTGGGCCTTATCAAACTCAGAAGTCATCATTAATCATCCAGAACTTAAATCACAATTCTTCTTTTAGGTTTCGTGACGAGTGGTACTCGACGCTAGCTGCTACACGAGCATTCCTTTAACACTCGGGTGATGTTGCTTAATTTCTGTCAAAGTTCAAGCTTAAGAGGGAAAGCAGGCTGAGACTGACGGCGCAACCTCTGACACAGACAGCGGTGAAAACTGCGTGCCGTTTGGTTGAATCAGCCAACGTACTGTGGATGAGCCTGATGACAGGTGTCAGTCTAAACCGGTCCTTGTTTCCTTTGACAATTCCTAGAGTTGTTGAAACACAACGTGGATGCATTTCACCGTTACAGTGAATGAATCTTCCTCATAGTGATACCCTTTAATGCAGGATCAAACTTTTTAGGGTGAGCTTTAGTAAATCTGTTCTAGTAATGTTTACCAGCTTGCACAATCACTTTGTCTACCGTCTGGTTATTTTTAGGCAGCATAGAGGGTAATTATCAGAGCTTTTTTTTGCTGGAAACTGATGCTGGTGGACGGTTGCTGACAGCATTAGACACAGGTCCTGTTCAGGCGTGGTTTTAAATATGCGTCCATAGCTTTACCTGTGTTTTTTTTTTTTTTTCCCTCACCTTCTCCTTGAGCCACCACTTCAGATCTCATCGTGGTGTTTTGTGCACTGCATGCCAAAAAAAACCCCCAAAAAAACACAGCAGTAGAATATTACAACAGATGCTGTCTCTAATGAGTCTTTACCCACTGCTGTTTCAGAACCACAAACAAACAAGCGCTAAAACTTTTGGAACATAATGAGCTGTAAAATCTCTTAACTCACTGAAAGTTTGCTCGCCAGTTATTATTTATTCATTCATCTCTGGTTAATTTAGTGACCCGTACAAAGCTCAGATTACAACTCAAATGTTTGAAAGCGCCCATGCACACTTCTATGCTATACAGGGGCAAAATATTTTAAAAAGGCTGCATCTACTAATGAACAAACAATCATTTAAAAACAGCAGTTGTTTGCTTTTTCCTGAATTATGCAAGAGGACTTCAGTTGAGCGTGTGGTCCATCATTTTGACCACCTAGGGAAGTGGTCACGAGGCCCGGACCTCTTGTGACCACATTCATTGCATCCTCAGTGCATCTTGAGTGTTTTCACACTTTACTACTAATGATGCTTATACTTTAAGCTTGCCATTCGCGGTGGATTCAGTCAGGATCCACCGCTAGGTTCTACAGAATCACAAGCTCAGTTGATTCATGGTTGCTGGAACTGGTGTTTCTCGACATCCACATGAGACGTGTGATATTAGCCGTGCTTTGAATCCTAACTCCTCTCACCTTGCTGTTCAGGTATCTCAACACACAGTTCATCAAGAAGAACAAACTAACAGAAGCAGACCTGCAGTACGGCTACGGGGGAGTGGACATGAATGAGCCGCTCATGGAGATTGGAGAGGTACTTGCTGACTTTTCCTCGCACTGGCATGAATAAGATTAGAAACAATAAGGGGAGCACACGATGGAAAGATTAGTGGGATCCAGCCTGGTCTACATTTCTCTTTATGCTTCCCTTCTACAACAGCTTGAACAAGAATCTGTCTACACTCTAGTAATATGCCGTCTTTGTCGTTGCAGTTGGCGCTAGATATGTGGAGGAAACTAATGATCGAGCCCCTTCAGGCTGTCCTGATCCGGATGTTGCTAAACGAAATCAAAAAGTACGTTGGTCACACACACACACACACACACACACACACACACACACACAGAGCTATGAGGAATTGTGAAATCAGCTTTTTTTTTTTTTTCCATATAAGAGGAATATCCTGGCATTCCTGTTTTGCTTTTCTCATATTCATATTTGTTTCCTTTGATTGTCCTGACTGCAATGTGTGCTTTCCAAGATTTAATACTTATAATGTCACGATACCAGAAATACATTAATACAATTCACAAATACAAAATAATGAACAATATTATGATTTAAAAAACACAAAAGCACATGTGTACACTGCGTTAATTCACATACGGTGTTATATTTTCACACACGGTGGTGATTAAATGGTCATTACGGTAGCCTATGAACAATATGGCCTTCCTCTTTTAGACATCACATTAACATCCGTCCTGTGCAATCTGATCACAGGTGGCCAGTTTAAAGTACCTGTGATCACACCTGCACCCACTAAGATGCGTCTCCACTTATGTCTCCAACAAGCACTTGAGATCCGATCCCAGTTTGGCACCCCGTATGCGATTCAACGCCAACATAGTATGGGGTGCAGCAGAGTGTTTAAACCGCTGCTGTCTCTACTGCTGCATCACGAACAGCTGTGAAAAAATCTCCGTTAATAAGGCGTGAATAAGGACAGCGATCATTATTGAGGAAGTACTTCTTATAAGGCTCCTTATACATCAGCGTGATCGAATCAGGAATTAACCACGTGCCAGTACCTTATTTTATTTGACAGAATCCCACACATCATACTCATTAATTTCATTTCCTAATTCTTAAGATTAAGAATAGTTTAATCCGTTAATAGCGGTTGTGGGTTGCTGTTTTTTGTTTGTTTGTTTTTTTAAGGGCAGCAACTGGTGCATACCAACTGTGTTATATTATCTTGTAGTGCCTGACAGTAATGTTTTGAATCACAGGTTAAACTGAAATGAGGAAATACAGGATGATACATACTGAATGATTAAGGATAAACACACGTACATTTACACTCCTGTTGTCCAGTAACTTGGTAACCACAGTGACTACAGTATATTTTGTAAGTGTGATTCCATAAAAAAATAAAAAATATTACAGTACCAAAGGATTGGTTTTCACAACCTCCCTTGTTTGGATTCGTGATCTCTACGTGCGAATAATAAATCCGCGCTTGGAATAACACCCTTCACGCGCCGCTAATAATCTCAGTGTCCAGCATGTCACGCCAAACAATGTCCTAAATGCAGCTCCATCGTGTCCTACAGTGATCGTTGCGGCGAGAACCCCAACCAGAAGGTAATCCACGGGGTCATCAACTCCTTTGTTCATGTTGAACAGTACAAGAAGAAGTTTCCACTAAAGGTGAGAATACAAATAATTTCATATTGTTGTCGACAAGGAGCCGTCTTAATGTGAGCGGTGAGAGAATGAAAATCCAGGACGTAAATGATATAAATCCACAAAATGTGCTCTAGACGTTCATATAGACTCGCGTGTATGAATGAATACTAAACTCTTCTGGTGTGCCATCTTCTCTTCATGTGTTCCAGTTTTATCAGGAAATCTTTGAAGGGCCATTTCTGATAAAAACGGGCGAGTATTACAAACAGGAAGCCTCCAATCTACTTCAGGAATCCAACTGCTCGCAGTATATGGAGAAGGTAGGCTGGATGGAGAGATAACGAAAGTATGTAAATGTTCAAGTTGCTGCGGCTGCGTCACGTGTTTGTTGTCGTTTCTGAGTCATCTGTGTTAGATTTAAGAACCCATTTTTACTGCATCTTCACTGAAACGTATGCGCCTGTGTGCGCGCCGGCGTCCGTGCTCGACAAGTGAGTGCGCACATACACCGATCAGCCACAACATTATGACCACTGACGGGAGAAGTGAATAACATTGACCGTCTTGTGACAGTTCAGTGTTGCTGCTGGGAAACTTTTGGACCTGGCATTCATTGGCGTGGATGTTACTTAGACATGTAGCACCCACATAGACCAGACCAGGCACCCCCACCCCATAGCAATGACACTCCTTGATGGCAGCAGCCATCCCCAGCAGGATGCAGCTACAAAAACGCTTTAGGAACAACTCAAAAAAACATGAAGAACAGCACAAGGTGTTGACCTGGCCTCCGAATTCACGAGATCCCAAACTGATCAAGTATCTGTGGGATGATCCACAGAAGCCCCCTCCCCTCGAAGACCCCCCCACTAACAACATCCTGTTGCCAGACACCACAGGACACCCTCAGAAGGCCCATGTCCATTCTCCTATGAGCCACAGTTGTTTTGGAGGTACAAGGGAGACCTACACAATATTAGGAAGGTGGTCATAATGTTATGCCTGATCATTGTATCTGTGAGTTCGTATGTGCATGTACGTACACACATGTGGGGCCTTTGTGTTTGTGTTTGTGTGAAGTGTCGGTCAGGTCATGTCAATCTGGTGACATAAGAGTTTTAATCTGCGTATTAGCTCTACCCTTAACCCGCTAATGCTGATATTATAGACCCCTGGCCAGCTAGAGCTGTCATGGCCTGCCTCTCTCTCTCTCTCTCTCTCTCAGCTGCCTTGTCACTCTCTTTCTCTCACTCTTTCTTTCACCCTGACAGTAATCAGATTAATCTGATAGATTTATCCCTCCAGCCGGCAAACAGGATCATCATTAAAGCTTTACCAGGCATTAGGACAGTGTGCCTTGCCTCCCTGTTTGATCTGTCACTGCGCTGTTGAGTTCATATGAAGATTGATATGCGATAGGACTGCAAACAAGCAGCAACAGACTGTAGTATTTTACACTGGGCTCCTGCCTGCACAAGTTCAGATACAATCGCACATCTGACCCAGTTCCCGGCTACGTGGAAGCAGCCTTGTTTATTCTTACGTGCTGTATCTTTCTAGCTAATCGGTACGGTGCAGCGCAGCTGATTTTGGATATCTCTGCGTCTTGAATGATCTTGAAAGCTGTTCCTTTTACCGTAATGTAATGTGTGTTTAGTTTGGACGCGTCTGTAAAACGAGCTGCACTCACCAAGTGATATTTAGCACGGTTGAAAAGTAAGGCGGACAGTAGCAGCTGTGAACCTTTGCTCCCGTCGCAGAATTGAATAACGATCGTCTTGCAAAAAGATTTGATTGTTCAGTCTTTGACTTGAATGTCGTCTTTGCATCTTTGTCTTTGTCCAGGTTTTGGGGCGGTTGAAAGACGAAGAGGTTCGATGTCGGAAGTACCTGCACCCCAGCTCCTATGCCAAAGTCATCCACGAATGCCAGCAGAGGATGGTGGCAGATCACCTGCAGTTCCTGCACGGGGAGTGCCAGAGCATTATTCGGCAGGAGAAGAGAGACGGTCAGTGCGCTGTCTTAATTTCATATCCAGATTCTCGTTTTCCTGAAGGGCATATTGTTCTCACGTGTTGCTTCATTTTGTTCAGACATGGCCAACATGTACACCCTGCTGCGGGCCGTGTCCAACGGGTTGCCTCACATGATCCAGGAGCTGCAGGTTCATATCCACAACGAGGGCATCCGAGGCACCAGTAACCTCTCTCAGGAAAATGTTAGTATCACAACACACGCACGTCTCTGATTGCACATATTGGGGATTTTCAAGGTGACCTACCTTTTGGAAAACAGCTTTGGATGGATTGTCCCCACTGTGGTTCTGCTAAATGTCTTTCAGGGATAATCCCAATTAGATTTTTTTAACTTATTTCTTTGCATGTTTTATAAGTAAATGAAATTTGCTCCTTGTTGATTCGTATTCTCCTCAGTTACGTGTGCACTCTGCAACTGTATTAAGTAGAATAAGCTTAAAAATCAGTCCGTTATAGGGTGATATCCTTGACAGTTGAATAGCTCTGCAATGCATTAAGAGAAAAATACCTGCCTCCAAGTTATTCCTTTAACACTTTCATTTTACTTTAACAATTGAGCTTTAGTCATCGTGCTAAATAAACAGTGCAGAAACGAAACTAAAAGTATATTGGCTGTCGTCCCAAATGAACACTTAGAGCTGGATGGTTTTAAAAAAATAAATAACCAACTTGCAAACTTTATGAATAGCTCTATGGTGTGTAGCTTAACTTGAACATTCACACTGTCCCGACAAGTACTAAAGCCCAGTTCTGCTTAGACCTGCATTATAAAACTTTACAACAGAAATCTCAGTCCTGGAAAGTACTTCCAGACCGCAGACGTGTTTGGTTTTGGTTTAGCAAAAAAAACAAACACGTCTTTGTGCTCAATCTGATCCGATTGTTTTAAAAAAAAAAATGCCTTCATCTGCCTCGTTAAAGTATACGTCAATCTTGTGTCTCTTCTCTTTATTACTTTGGCTTAAATCGAAAAATGTCTGCCACTAATAAAAGTTTATGTCTCTCCTCTGCCTCTTCTTAGATGCCAACCCTGTTTGTGGAGTCAGTTCTGGAGGTTCACAGTAAATTTGTTCAGCTCATTAACACAGTTCTAAATGGAGATCAGCACTTTATGAGTGCACTTGATAAGGTAATAAACTCGAGACTCTGGATAGCTCCTATTTTATTGAACGCCCTGTCATAACAGTCATTAGATAAAAAGGCGGCTTCCTTTTACTCCTTATATACATTATGTAGCAGTAGAATTTATTTATTAGTTCACTGATTGTTTATATTGATGATTCTTGCTCAGGCTTTGACGTCTGTGGTGAACTTCAGGGAGCCCAAGTCCATCTGCAAAGCCCCCGAACTCGTGAGTACACACTCAAACAAACACACACACACACACACACACACACACACACACAGAGTTTCATATACGGTGCCTTGACCGGGTCACGTCCCTCCTGGTGTCTCTGTCCAGCTGGCGAAATACTGTGACAATCTGCTGAAAAAGTCTGCAAAGGGAATGACGGAGAACGAGGTGGAGGACAAGCTGACCAGCTTCATCACAGTGTTCAAGTACATAGACGACAAGGACATCTTTCAAAAGGTAATGAGGAGCCGCCTCTCGCTGAACAAAAACCTAAAATGTCTTCCTTATTCTCCGGTGATATGTTGCCACGTTTTGAAGATGTTGGTCGGAGTGTTTTTGCTCATAGTGTGTCTATTTTTTAGCATCGTTGAGTTGTCCTAAAATATTCTTTGTTTTCTGTTCTCTTCAGTTTTACGCCAGAATGCTAGCAAAGCGGTTAATACATGGTTTATCATTGTCAATGGACTCAGAAGAAGCCATGATCAACAAACTAAAGGTAAATCCACGGCTGGGAATTATAACTTACGATATGTCTGACAGTACTTCTGCTAAGATTCTTTTCTCGACGGTCCACTGTCTAGAAAGAATTTGCCCAACTCCAAAAAATTGGAAAAATATTATTGATCGCCGCTATCGAAGCTACAAACTGACACTGCTTAACACCCAGAAACTCATAGCTGAAGGAAGATTTCAAAGGCTTCAACAGCTACTCTGTGACATATCCAAAAATGTTAAAGGAAGGCAACCGGACTTGTAGAGTTTCTTGAACACGTTTCGCCACTCATCCAAGTAACTTTTCAGTTCTATGGGACTAAATAGGAGCATCTGTGGGTGTAGCCCATCAGAAACTCGCTTGACTACTGTTAGCGGCTAGATACTTACCTGTTCTTGAGGGGTGGGGGGTACTGTTTGTCTATGTCCTCTTTCTCCAATGAATGGTGCTCTAACGACCCATTATCAGTCAGAGGCTCAAATTTCAAAGTGTGAATGGGGGTGAAACTTCTTGGGGACGGAAGTTAAGACTGTAAATTGATGGCAGATTAGATCTACTATGTGACAGTATTGACGGCCACGCTTGACTGCTTTCTAAATTTAGTGCTTAATAGTCTTATGTTACACTTAAATACGAAGTATGGTTTGTTTAATGTAAGAATAACACCAAACTAAATGTGTTAGACTATTTAATGAACACGAATGACTAAGAAAAACCAATGTAAGCCATGAAATTATAATATTTCATTTTTCCTTTCCTTTTTTCCCGTCTGTTGTCAGCTAGTAATGAGCCAATGTAATGAGGCCCAGTGTGCACAGACCACTTCACAATGCTTAAAACTAATTAGATTTTGCATAGAGAAGCCTCTTTCTGATGGTGCACAAGACGTAGGCAGAACTCCGGCAATTATAGCCCAGTTGCGTTTCAGCTCACTGAATAAATAAGCATTTACCAAGCTGCTGAAAAAGTTAAACCCATCATAAAAGTTTTATCAAGCCAAAACCGGTTATTACAAGCTAACAGAAACCCCTATTATGAGGACACGTTCATGAAATCTTCTCCTGCTTTGCTGATTGTTTTCTGACCTCTCTCATTAATCAACTCTCCGTCCTCCTCCCTTGAACCTGCAGCAAGCTTGCGGCTACGAGTTCACCAGCAAACTCCACAGAATGTACACAGACATGAGCGTGAGCGCCGACCTCAACAACAAATTCAACAATTTCATCAAGACACAGGAGACGGTGGTGGACCTGGGCATCAGCTTCCAGATCTACGTATTACAGGTCTGTTAGGAGCACTTGTTCGTTTGCTTACAGGTGCAGACGTACGCTAAATCTGAAAGTTTTGGCCTTGATATGTGGTTTTAAAAATGAGAATATTACAACCACGAGTACATATTTGTGTTTCTAATCATAACACCGGGTTCACACCTGCTTCTAACCTGTGGCATTGTGGTTCATGCTTTCGCTTTGCAGGCTGGAGCATGGCCGCTCACGCACGTCCCCTCCTCCACGTTCGCCATCCCTCAAGAACTAGAGAAGAGCGTGCAGATGGTGAGGAGCACCGATGGGCCGCGCATGAGTGATTCCTATCAAAGATTGCGCATCGTGGGCTAACCTCTGGTTTTCACCTTCCTTTACAGTTTGAGTTGTTCTATAATCAGCACTTCAGTGGGAGGAAGTTGACCTGGCTGCACTATCTCTGCACAGGTAACACAAATACATGAGAATTATGCAAGATTATGCAACATTTTTTATACAAATCTGATTGTATCACTACACCAAAACAGTTGTTTAAGACTATATCATGTTTAGGGCTGTAGTCCACACAATAAACTCCTGGTCTAACTAAATCTGAGTGCGCTGAATACACTCTGCCTGGTAGCTTCTCCGCCCTAAAGGAATTACAAACAAATATAGTAACTACAGTTAATGGCCTGCTGGCCCATGAGCATTCGTCAAATGAAATGACTCCTCCAGGAAACCGGAGGAGCTACTATCAGTTGTCAGGAAGAGCTGCAATCATACAGAGATGATCCCTCTTTATGGCTAATCAGCCAGTGATCATGATCGTATCTGACTGTTGAGATGAGATAAAGATGGACTTTGTCGTTCTTCAACGGTTCTCTGAGCCAATTGGACAGATCTATCTAACCGACCTGTTCCAAAGCCATTTCAAAATACTAAACTAGTGCCAGTAGTGCAGGACACACCAGAAAAAACTATGGCCAGAGAGGCTTAACAAAGTTTTAACACCAGATGACTGCAAATCTACATATATTGTTGTGTATCATATCTAGCTATCATGTAGCTCTGTCCTCTGGAGCCACATGTATGGTCCTGCAATAAATCTAAACCACAGGTACCTCTCTAAACTTCTTGACCAAAACTACTCCGATATCGTTAAACATCATTTATTAGGTCCAAAGCATAGACGGTATAAAGATGGACGCCATGACAGCTCCTCAAAAGTGAAGCCAAAGCAAGTAGAGCTCCCCCTGGTGGCTGGAGGCAGTATAGGTCATTAGCTCCACCCCCTCCATGTTAGTGGATGGGACTTGGGCCGACCTAAAACACTAAAATACATACCAAATAATTTTTTTCAAGGATGGCTTCTGTCATTTCAGGTAGTTAATATAATGTTGATGCATGTTTAAGTGTCAATTGGTTCTTCAGCCTCCGGCTCGCAAGATGGCACCGCCCGTATCCATGGGAAAAATAGCGTCAGTTCGGCCAATGCAAGGAAGTGGGGACGCATTGTCCATATTTATATACAGCCTATGGTCCAAACTCAATACAGTTTACGAGCTGCATGTTTAGTCGTTGCTTGTCGAGGTGTGATATGCAAACCTTGGACGTTTAGACTTTTAGTTCATCCGATTTTCCAAATTGAACTCCACCAATGATTTCTTTGATATAGTGTAAATTAATCTGGATTAAATTAAAGTTAGACTGGCAGCCTCTGTTGGGTTGAAAAGTCCCAAATCATATGCAGCTCACAACATTCAGTATTAAAAAGGATCAAGGAGTTAAGTTACCTACTATGATAAACAACACATTTCTTTACAATTTCTTTCCCTCTTGCTGCACAGGTGAGGTGAAGATGAACTACCTGTCTAAGCCCTACGTTGCCATGGTGACAACCTACCAGATGGCGGTGCTGCTGGCCTTCAACAACAGCCAGACGGTGACCTACAAGGAGCTGCAGGATGGCACCCAGATGAACGAGAAGGAGCTGCAGAAGACCATAAAGTCCCTGCTGGACGTCAAAATGCTCAACCACGACTCAGAAAAGGTCTCAGCTTTCGTTAGGAGTATGATGACGTGTGATGCGCTGTGATGTAAAGCCCACAGGTTGTTTGAATGCAGAATGTCTTCTCCCCTCTGCTCGCAGGAGGACATCGAAACCGAGTCAACGTTTTCACTAAATATGAGTTTCACCAGTAAAAGGACAAAATTCAAGATCACAACATCGATGCAGAAAGACACACCACAGGTGAGGGAAATCATTATCTACCCCTCTCAGTCCTTTCTCCAGTTTTGCCGGTTTTGTGACACTTAAAAACATTTGCCGCGCGTCTGTCCGATGTTCAGGAAATGGAGCAGACGAGGAGCGCCGTAGACGAGGACCGCAAAATGTATTTACAAGCTGCTATAGTGAGAATCATGAAGGCCCGCAAGGTGCTCCGACACAACGCCCTCATCCAGGAGGTGAGTGTCTCAACTGAAGCGTCAACTTGATGTTGTTAGGTCTTTTGCATACACACCATTCAAAGAGCAAGCTTTCTGTTGACATAGATGTCAAAGCTATGTCTTTTGCATAACAAATATTCAGTCTCGATGGAGGCAACGAACTTAAACTCCCCACCTATCATTTAAAACTGAAAGGAGTTGTTGTTGCATCCTCACCTTAGCAGATGCGCTTTCCAGTGCGTTTGTAAGTTGTAAGCCGTATCAGCACACACATAGACTTGAATTATAAAGCTATAGAATATAGTTTAGATTTCCATTAACATCTGGTCTAGTTGCAGTCAGCATAAACCTCTAAACTGAAATCATACTCCACTCTATTTATGCCAAATAATGGAAGAATATAGTAAACAACATCCTTCCTAATCAAGTCTGCATAAATCTGAAATTTGAAAGGGTTTCTTTATTATGAGAAAATGTTGAATAAAAGTTTAGGGGGGGTGGCTTCATGCTTCAGGTAGGGAGGGAGTCAGAGATGCTTTCGGGAGCAATAGGAAAAACACAATGCGAGCACAGCATTGTTTGAGATGTGCAAAAATATTTCCCATTTGTTATGAGACCATGCCGGAGTAAATTAGACCCTGTAGGGGCCGCCATAGTGTTAACATTGTATGGGAAACACTGTTATGGTTAAAGTCTCTGTTTAGACTGACGCTTTGTTGCATCCCCAAAGTATTTCCTTTAGTTACATGCTTTATTTGTCCGGACAAAAAGGACAGCAGGTGTGATTTCAGTCGTTGTTCATCATTTCCGATTTCTCTCTGCGTTCAGGTCATCAATCAGTCCAAAGCCAGGTTCAACCCCAGTATCAGCATGATCAAGAAGTGCATCGAGGTGCTCATCGACAAGCAGTACATCGAGCGAAGCCAGACCTCGGCGGACGAGTACAGCTACGTCGCGTAGGCAGAAGAGCCGGCCCGCACAAACACTCACCTGTGACTGACCGGCAGATCCGGGGTTTAAAAGCGCGAATCAAACCACATAACAGACTCATTCATCCATTTAGGTTCTGGACTGTCGCTCTCTGCTGAGTTCCCGAGCGGTGACTTAAAAGCAGGACTGGTGCCTCCATCTTTAAAGAAAAAAGAAAAGAAAAAAAAAAAAAAAAAAGCAAGGTCATCGCTTCACCGTCAGACAGCCGGCTGACACCAACACCAACACCCCCATAAGGCCCTCATCCCGACCCCCCCTTACCACCCACCTTCTGATTTTTAAGCTGTTTACAACATCACCAGTGCCACGCACATGTGCGTCAAACGACAAAGAGAAAATGCCTACAGCCGTTTGAGAGGGAAGAGCTAATGAACATACTAGTCGACAAAAAATACAAAATAAAGAAAATAGAGGAAAAAAAGAAAACCGGGGGAAAGAATTAGTTGTGGCATCAATGACACATTGGTGGCTACACATTTAAACAAAAAAAAAAACATGCTTTCTTTTCTCACGTTTGCAGTTGATGTGTGTTTATTTTCTTTCTTTGTTAAATGTACCGAAGTTAGGAAAATTATTGTAATAAAACCATTATACTGACTTATTGTATCTACTTTCAAATGTAAAAATAAAAAAAAATGGTGACAAACATGATCCTGCTGCTTGTCAAATAAATAAATAAAAACACTGAAGGGTTTTATGTAAATAACTGTATCCACTCAAGTTTGTTCATATACACAAATTTAAGAGCTGCATATTTAACTAATGAGTTTCCAGATTCGTTAACCTTCCCTTGTGAACGCAAAGGCAACAGACATGTTACTACATACCTGGCGAGAAGTGGAGGTTAAGAGCGAAAGGATTAGGGGTTATTGGGAAATGGAGGATCGACAAAAGATGTTTTCTTAGACTTTTGACTTGTCCAAACAGGGAGTAGCGCATGCGTTACTAATAATGATGGATAACGTTAATTAAAATGTCCCTGAAAGACGTGAAACGCAAGGAACCAGAAGCTGAATCAGCTAAATGGGGATTTGCCTGTCGACTGTTTTATTAATTACACCTTTGTGATTTGTGTTCTGTGGTATGTGAACCAGGCAAACATTTTGGAAAAAAATCTACCTCATCAACATCTCACAAAGGCAACGCTGTCGCCCCAAAATCCTCCGATGTTGGAGATGCTCCTAAGTCCTAATATATAAATATTTTTTTAATTCATTTAAAGGAGGATTTTTAAACCCTTCTAAACACTTGTTGTCTTATTAGGTATTTGGTTTAGAGGTCAGCTATTCGTGTTTCAAAATATATTCTCATTTCATTCTTAAATTTGGATATTTGGTTTCCTTAAAACCAAATTTCTTCCTAAAATAAGATTTAAAAAGAAAACATAACCTCTATTCATATTCTGTTTTTTGTTTTTTTTTGTTTTTTTTTTCAAACTAAAAAATAATAATGCCCCTTAACTTTTAGGCTAATAAACAGTCAATAAATTTAGAATAACTATACCCTCTTTTTATCTTTTTTTAAAAATAAATAAATAAATAAGACGATTTAAGAAGAAAACATAACCTCTATTCATCTATCCTTTTTTTTTCCAAACTAAAAAAATAATAAAACCTCTTTCCTTTTAGGTTAATTTAACATGAATACGTGCATTTAAATCTAGTTTATTAATTAAATTAAATATTAAATGTCGGACGCTTTCTAACCGTCAAATGGTCTTACGTCATCCGCACATGCGCGTTTGGTGCTCAGCAGCGTTCACGCCGAGCACGAGCGAGGAGGTGATGCAGCTGTTGTGTTGACAGCTGTCCATGGTGCTGACTCAGGCAGAAATCAAAGAAGGAGCACTTTATTTCTCCATCAGCATTTATCAGGATGGAAGATTCTTCACGGGCTGTGTTATACACGTCACACACGACATTTCTAAGCAGTGCGCAGCGCTGAGATGAATGTACACGAGCTGATTATTATGAACGTATTTATTTTACACTGTTTAAACGTGATGAATCTGATAATATATACACAATATAACCATGTGTAAGACTGTCCTGTCTTCCTCTAATCCGAGTACTAATCCCCTTTCTGTGAGCTGTTTACATGCAAGACCTCGTGGCGCAACGGTAGCGCGTCTGACTCCAGATCAGAAGGTTGCGTGTTCAAATCACGTCGGGGTCAAAACTTTTCAGCTGCGAATCAATGACTTGTCCGTCAGAAATATTCTTCCTCACATGATGCACACCGTCATCTTCTTCAAATCAACGCCTTACACGACTCTACAGGCGACGTCGTTTACATGTCTTTTCGTGAAACGATTAAATTTATATTTATATTCACTCTATTTATCCCATTTACTCATTTTCCAACTGTAAAAAAGGGGAAAAAAACAGTATTGATCTGAGTGGAAGAGACAAATGCATAAAAACCTAAATTGTGTCTTTAATTTACAGTTCATTTTAACAACACAGAGCCGAATTGGCGAATTAAATTTAATCCCACAATCCAATGTATTTTCATTAAAAATGTTCACTAGCTTTTTTAAAAAGACTCTAAACATAAGATTCGATCTAACTAATTGTAAAATTTATATATATATTTTCTCAAAATATGAGAATAAATAAATAAATAAATAAAATGTGTATTATAACACAAGTAAAAAAAAAAACTATTTGAACACAACTACCTCAAAAACATAACAACAAACAAAGTGTACATTAGCTGGAAACATGTAGCCTGGATACCAGACTCTCTGACTTTGCAGAGAGTCTGGCCTAGCTCCATTGGCAAACGTTTATTTCCTGGTGGGAGGGCACGGTTTAAGGTTTAAAATCATCGGAGTTCCTTTAACCAATCACTAACGTTTGGTAATGACGTATGTTATGCGCCGGAGCCTTCAGGCTCTGCTGCCTCGTACTTCCGCTTTCAAGAACGCAACAAGTTAACAAATCGCTACTCTACCATCCCCCATTGCAATTAAGGACGCGAAATTGGAATAAAAGTGCTGTAATGCCAGGAAGCATATCCACAACGGAGCGAATGGCTTCGAGTATATCCGTCTCCGTTCGTGTAAACATTTCACACTCGGCGCGCAACTGAAACGTAATCGCTCTCAGACCCGCCCTCTGTTCGCTGATTGGTCCGCCAACCAGTTGGCCGGAGTAAACGTTAGCGGATCAAGCTATTCCAGACGGAGTACTGCAGGGAATGCAAATGAGCGGAAGTACGTAGGCAGGCGGAGCCAGGCTAGGAAACATGTCCCAACTGCAACAGAAGCTCATATCTTCGGGTCTTTAAGCTGCAAAAAAATAAAAATTAAAATGTTTAATATTCTGCGAATATGCAGAAATATTTGACTGTGTGTGACGATGTGGAGAAAAAACAAAAAACAAAAAAAAGGATTTTGACCTTGACGTGATTTGAACACGCAACCTTCTGATCTGGAGTCAGACGCGCTACCGTTGCGCCACAAAGTCATATATTGTTTGCTCTCACGTGGTCAATTGGGTGAAAGCCAGCTAATGAAAGCTGTCCACAATCAGCTAATGACTTCTTTACTTTTACCACGTGTGTCTGTTAGTCTAATCACAAGGAGATGTGGTCATCTGCATTCATCAGATGAGGCCCAGGGTGGGAAACAGTGTATTAGCTCTGACCCTGAGATTGAAATCACTGTACCCTGGCAAGCGTCAGCAAACAACAAGGCCCCATTTTCTGTTGAGGTTAAACATTTACTAGCAGGAGGAGATGGTAGCGTAGATGAGTCCACTGCCATCTTCCTTTGTATAGTTCAAGAAACACTTTACACAGTCCCGTTAGCTGAACTCGGGATATTGAAAGCTTTTAAAGTGTGTTGAAGACCAAGACAGATTATGATGAACTTCTGTCCAAATGAAGCCTTAATGGTGACATAAAGGCACAACTAATTACTCAAGAACGACAAGACAAGGCAAAGGTTTTTAAATGTCAAGCCTGATGCCTTTTTTAAGAACTCCAACACTGTAGAATACCAGCGTTACGTGCAGATGCATACACTCTCTTGCCAGTTCATTAGGTACACTACTGAAAACAGACCTGCGCTAAATCTTAGCTACATGAAGGGTACGGTAGTCGGCTTTTGTTTTGTACCTAGAACCTTGTTGCTGTGTGGCATCAGTGGTTTTGATTTAGTTGTAGTATTGTACCGACACAAGTTTCTATTAGTCGGTGGCCTTGACTAAATAAGAGAAACACTTTAATGTTTAATTCAATCAAGTTTATCATCCTCCAAAACGATCATCCAGTTGGATTACCACCTTTCTGACTCTGTTTTAACCTGAGTATGTGGTGCTGGACTCTTATATTAGTATGCATTTGTTTTCACTAGTGTACCTAATGAACTGGCAACTTAGTGTGGTAAAACATCTGCAACAGCCCTTCTGATATGATTTGAATTGTTTTATTGCTGGGCAGTGATCACAGAACTGCGAGGCCGAGGGCGTGCGCAAAACAGCAGCTGGCAGCGTTTGTTAATCCACGAAATCAGAGCGCTAAGGCTGTTAACACTGTTCTCAGTGTTCAGGGCAAACTCTGGGCCCAATCCCCGCAAACACGGCAATTAAAGGCTCTGGGTTTAATCCAAACAAAGGAGAATCCTGCAGAGAGGGCAGGTTGTAATACTCCTCAGAGCCTGCAGACGGAGCCTTTCAACCACACACGGCACGAGGCGAGAAAACCCTGACGTTTGTTTTGAGGCTTAGCGGCTTAAAGTCTTATTCCGTTTCGCATGTTTTGGTGCATTAGTCAGAGTAAGGGTTAAACTGCTGCGTTACGTATCCTTGAGCTATGAATGATTTCTTTATAATGTCACGGTGCCGTACTTACTGTACAGCCGCTCAAGGGTTTGATCTGTGAACCTTTAATTAGCCCCACCACAGAAGAAGTTACACATGTCTGGGCGCGCGTCGGGCTTCTCATTAACAGAAGGTAGCACCAGGCGCTGATGATACATTAACCGCAAAACTGATGCTTTTTTAAATTTGTTAGACGACGGATCAGCAGTTACCGAAAATTGTTACTGCTGCACGGGCACCGAAAACAAGGGTTCACGCACTTTTGGAGCTCTCAGATATGAACAAATGATTCATTTTCTTGAATAGATAAAGGTGCAAGGATGGCATTTCTGTTTCTTTGTCTACTCTCAGGACTTTCACTGGTGTTTTGAGACATATTTATGCAGAAATTAGTCCAAAAACATTTAAGTTGCACTGTAGAATAACTACTTTACTGTTAGTGCAGCTGCTACCACACTACTTTCACTTCTTTTACTAAAGATACACAAAAGAATACATGAGCAAGAAGAAAAAAACATTAAAGAAAGGCGACTGGACTTGTAGAGTGTGTCTGTGAAGGTAAACAAGAGGAAATACAAGTGGAACTTGAACTGCAGGACATGTTCTACCGGACTATCGTTGATACGTTGTGGTGTTCCGGGGAGGCGGCACTATGAAGAAGGACACCTCGCAGCTGGACAAACTGATACAGAAGGTGGGCTCTGTGGCAGGGGCAGAGCTAGAATCCCTGACATCGGTGGCAGAAGCAAGGACCTTGAACAAAAACCGGACCATCGTGAACAATGTCCACCATAGTCGGGCGGAGAAGCTCGTTCAGGCGTCCCTGTGAGGAACCAACTGAACTGTGGTCATCGTTGCTACTATTCTCACCACCTTCTACAGAGGTACCGTAGAGAGCATACTGACCAGCTGCATCTCTGTGGGTGGTGAGGACAGCGGAGAAAATCATCTTCCTCCCATCCAGGACATCACAAAGAAACTCTGTCTGGCAAGGGGTCAAAACATCCAAACCCCCCACCTTGGACTGTTCTTGCTGCTGGCCTCTGGAAGGAGGTCCCGCAGCCTACGGAGCAGAACAGCCAGGCTCAACAACAGTTTCTTCCCGCCTGCATGCCTTAAGACTGCTTAACTCATTATAATATTTCCCCCCTCCACACACCTACATAGGACTGCTCCACTAAGGACCCCTGTGCCGTATTTCTGTGAAATATTACGCTGTAATTCGACTGCGCAACATATTTATCTTTCATTCATTCGTTCATTCATCTTCTGTAACCGCTTGTTCCTGTGAAGGGTTGCGGGGTCTGCTGGAGCCTATCCCAGCTGTCATTGGGGCGAGAGGCAGGGTACACCCTGGACAGGTCACCAGTCTATCACAGGGCTAACACAGAGAGACAGACAACCATTCACGCTCACACCTACGGCCAATTTAGAATCACCAATGAACCTAACCAGCATGTCTTTGGACGGTGGGAGGAAGCTGGAGAACCTGGAGAGAACCCATGCAGACACAGGGAGAACATGCAAACTCCACACAGAAAGGAACCATCGGCCCATGGATTAGAACCCAGAACCTTCTTTCATTTATCTTTTTTAAAAAAAAGTTTTTATGTGTATATTTTATTCTATTTTTTGTATATATTGTTTAATTTTGATGTAAATCTAAATGACAAAATCTGTCTAAGCCTGCTGTATATTGTTAACACAGCATTTTATATATATATTATATAGCTTAAACATCTTTCATATTGTTAGCCTCATAGCATAATTGCCTAAGTCATATTTTAATGTTTTCGGAAAACAAGAAAAAACACAATTTTTGACTTAGGCAATTATGCTACGAGGCTAACGATATCTTAGACTGTAATTCCTCCTGTTTCCAAGTGATGATGCTACTGGACAACCAACCAACCAACCACCACTTGCCAGCTCATTAGGTACACTAGTACAAACAAAGCAAACGCATTGTAATAACAGTCAGTCGTTAGCTTTGATGAAGCTGCACTGCAAGGGAAATGACCTCATAGAGGCTAATCTTAGAGAATAGCTCCTAAATCATACCGCTCTATGAGTATAACCATGTGATATGTGACTAGGTGTTGGATGATCCTCAAAACACTTAGTTGCCAGTTTCAATCCCAGAGGCGAGCTGATGACTCACAGTTATGTAACATTGACTCACTTTGCTGGATAAACCCATCGGGTTCTCCTTGTCTGCTTTCAGGGCTTGTGTGAAAATCAGCAAGTAGTTTTGAGTCATCTTTTTTTATGCAAAATATCTAAAAACCTTAAAGCTATCGGTGGTAGGACTATTTTGCAGCTCTGTATGTTTTAATTAATATATGGTGGAAATGACAGAAGAGCTTGAAATGAAGCAACGTCATCTAATAAGTTTATTTTTAGGCTCACTTGAAGGCACCTGGAGAAGTATTGGACTCAAACAGCCGTAACGGGAGATCATGCTAGCTCCTGAGCGCTTCATGTTTATGCTGCGTGGAATAAATGGAATAAGTAAATGAAACTGTGTAGTTCCCACCCAGTCAGAGGTCAGCCATTGTACAGGCGAACAACTGCTTGGTTTTATAAGAGCTGACATGTTTTGATCAGTTTTTCCGGCTCTGCTGCTCAACCTGTTATCGTGCCCTGTTTCACAATGTGTGTTGTCCACACCTTGTGTTCTTCCTTTGCATCTGCCTGAGAACATGTGTGTTCTTGCACCATATCAAGGAAACAACGGGAGGACGGAGCGATGTTTTTTTTGCTTTTGCTGCCACTCGGCATTCTGCTAGTAATCCGGCGGTGAATGCAGACCAAGGATGCAGTAAATTGAACATGTATGAGCCTTTATGAAGGGCTGAATTCTCCACGGGTGAGGTAAACCTTTGTCATGACTCTAGGATGCGTCAGGCTGATGACCTCCTCCTCCTCCTCCTCCTCCTGTCCTCTTTCTCCTCTTGCGTCGAGTTGGAACACGTCCGCCGTGAAGTAGCACCTCTCACAACATTGCTGCTCGCTGTGTCCCCCTCTTCCCGCCACGGAGGACAAGTCTGGAAATGTGTGGACGGAGAATGTGGATGCAGTCATGAGGGGAATGCATGTGAAGATTTTCTCAGGTTTCGTCCTCAGTGCATTAATATTCGCTTCAAAGCAAAAACCTCCAGTCCCGTCTTCTGTATTATTTGCTTTTGCTTGTCTGTAGTGCAAGCTATTGGTTTGTAATGCAACAAAGCCCTGCTGCAAGGGAAACAACCTTTTCCAACTGCAACAGACGCTCATTCACCACTCACGAAAAGTCAGGGACATCCGACTTTCAGGGGAAATTTATGAAAATGTAAAAAGTTCATGCGACAGTGATATTATATCATGAAAGTAGGGCATTAAAGTAGCAGCATGCAACAGTAATTTCTTCAATTTCAACAATTTATTGAAACAAAAGCTGTAACAACAGCGGTGGGTATACCACAACCAAAAATGTCACTGTCTCAGTGTGTATTGACTAGTCACGCCACCACCTTTAAAGGTTCGTCTGGTGACAACAGTGACTCATGCGTAGCGTCCTCCTTGACGTCTCCAGCAACATCACTGGTTCCTCGTCCGGCGCAAATGCTCCCTGGCCCGTGTAAGACGATGACTCCTGTGCCTGGTGGTGTGGTCAGGCACCCTTGCAGGTCGTCAAGGACGCGGTTTCGGATGGTCTGACGTGTGACACTCGAGTGCCTCTCACCTCCCTTAAACGTGCCTGGAGTTGAGTGGCGTCCACCAGCATGACAAATTTCTCTCTGAGAACATCCCGTTTGAAGCCTCGCAGCAGCCGGGGCGGTTGATCAACTGTTAGACCAGTCGTCTTGGTCTCATGACGTCAAAACAGCATCATGAAGAGGACTGTTGGAATACAAATCCATTCAAATCCTTACAATCCATTCATGGATTGGACACTTGTTGTGATTTTTGCCGTTAATCAAGGCATCATGTTCACCTGCAAAGGTTATAGTGCATTTAAGGTGCATTCTACAGTCTAATATCCCTAACTTTTTGTGAGTAGTGCATCTTCAGGTCCCTATTTTCATTTCATCCATACAGCACAGGCAGACATAGCTCTGAAATCAGACTACTTTACAGAAAATATACATGTGGCAGTTGAACGATGCAAGATCTTGCGCTAGGGTGACCAGATGTCCCGCTTTGTGCGGGACAGTCACGCATTTTCATTACTTTTCACACGTCCCGCAAATTGAGACGTTGTCCCGCATTATTGACAGTCAGACTCCAGTTTTGAAATGCGTGTTTTATAATCTGGCATTTATCAAATAGCTGTTTGGAGAAAGCAGTGAGGGCTGTCATCAGGGGTCGGGGCGGGCTGTTTGATCATGTCAATCAAACTGGGACGCGGACGCAGGTTAAGGGCACGCCCACCAACAACAAACAATGCAAATCAGATCAGAACGGCATGCAGCGCGAGACATGGAGGGAAGCACAACCCGGCTAAGAAGAGGAAATGCAGCTATGATAAAGACTAGGAAACGATCTATCCCTGGGTGAAACCAGTGCAAGGCGAGTCTGGTAAAGTTTGCTGTGAAGCTTGCTTGAGTCATTTTTCCGTTTCAATACGACGTGACACAGACAATGCGAGACAAACGTGCTGCTCAACTTGGGAACTTGGGAAAGTTGCATTTAAATAAGTTTATATATATATATATATATATATATATATATATATATATATATATATATATATATATATATATATTTATAAAATATATTATAAAATATTTTGGCGGCACAGTGGAAAGGTGGTTATCACTGATGCCTCACAGCGAGAAGGTCACCGGTTCGAATCCATGGGCCGGCTGGCCTTTCTGTGTGGAGTTTGCATGTTCTCCCTGTGTATGGGTTCTGCATGGGTTCTCTCCGGGTACTCCAGCTTCCTCCCACCATCCAAAGACATGCTCAGCAGGTTAACTGGTGATTCTAAATTGGCCGTAGGTGTGCGTATGAGTGTGAATGGTTGTCTGTCTCTCTGTGTTAGCCCTGCGACGGACTGGCGACCTGTCCAGGCTGTACCCCTGCCTCTCGCCCGATGACAGCTGGGATAGGCTCCAGCACACCTCCGTGACCCTTAACAGGACTACACGGGTATAGAAGATGAATGAATGAATATATTTAAGTTTTTATTTGCAGGCTGTTATGTGCTACTGAATCAATCAGATGGCAAAGCATAGTGATGTTATAAGCAAAGGGGCAGAATAGAAATGTTTATTTTTTCTTTTAGTTCTTTTAGGGTACCTTGATGCACTGGTATCTCACATTGTCCCACATTGTCCCACATTGTCCCACACAAACGTAGCCTTTGTCCCACATCTGGTGAATTGGGATCTGGTCACCCTATCTTGCGCATCGTGGCTTGAATTCTCAGACGTCTGACTTTCATCTCTGAATGAGACTAGTCAAGTGACGTCTCAATCATCCAGGTCATGATATACTAAAAAAAACAAAACAAGCTGAAACAAAGGCAACAAGACTTATAGTTTCTCGAAGTTCTAAGAGACTGGTGGGGATTCGGGATTTTTATAGGAACACGGATGAAGTCACATGACTAAAGTCTTCCTATGAAGACCCTAACTCCTCACATGTCTTTTAAAACTGCTTGTCTGTTCCTGGAGAGAACCCACGCAGACACAGGACCTAACCCTTAAGAGCATGGTTCAAACCCAGAACCTTCTTCCTGTGAGGCATCAGCGCTAACCACCACACCACTGTGTTGCCCCACAATTTTGTATCTTCTCGTATTATCGTGTCAGATGCATTATTGTTAAGATGTAAAGTAACATTCTCAGATGTAATTACAAATGTCCTTGAGTCACTGAACACATCCCAAAACTGGTACCCCTGAACATTTGAACCGACCAGGAGCAAAAAAAAATAAATAAAAAAATGACCGTGACTTCACCCTTAGCTTCCCATGTAATTCCTTTCATGTACTTCAGAAACAGAGGCCCCTTTCTCTCCACGATGCCTCCCCATGATGCAATCCAGTAACTACAGTTGCAGTGTCTTGTTATTTTGTGTAGTACTGAATCAAAAATAAGCACGAGATGGAGGGGTGCTGAGTGATTTTAAATTCCAAGACATGTCCTGAATGAGACACATGGGGCCAAGGCCACTGTCCTCCTCCTCCTCCTCCCTGCATTCCTGCTGTGCAGTGGACACTCTGCAGCCCGGGGATTCATCTTACTAGAGCAGCTTGGAGCTCATCATTACAATAATGCAAAAGTAAAGGAAGCTCTTCAAACTGTCCAGAGTTCACTTACATTTAGCTGACAGCTCCACTAGGTGGAGCATTTGTGGCGCGTTAGAGGTGCATCAGAGGTGCACTTGTCCAAGAGCTTTCACCCATATCTGGATGAAGAACTCCGGCCTTTCACGTGTGTCTTGCAATATTTATGAACACTGAGTATAATTCAAAGCATTTGCATGAGTTTGAAGTTTCTGCTCCGGGGTCGGACCGAGGCGTCACGTCTACGAATCCAGCTGCCTGGCTCCAGATCAGTGAAACTGAGAAGAAGAGAAGAATTCAGCAACAACTACAGCTGTGAGGTCAAACGCCGCAAGAGCAAAACACAACTGACAGAGCAAAGAAAGAAAGTAAATACTGGAGCGCTTCCATCCTGTATTATTGAGATAGCACAGTTTGGAAACGCTGGTGTTCATGTTCACTCATTTGCACTGCATTGGAGGATAAAGGGGCTGCAGGGAGCGAGGGAAAGGTTGCAGCTTTTATCAGTGAACTGGGTCACACTTCACATCCAGCCTTAGGCCCAATCTTCCTCTTCTTCTTCTTCTTTCATCTCGTCGTACTGCGGGTCAATAATTTATACAAGCATCACATTCATATATATTCCATAAGCTGAGCTCAGATCAGAGTTCGGTGCATTCTCAACACCTCTGACTGGAAACTTTCCTCCGGTTGCTGGGGAAGTTCAGACTCGTTCAGTCAAGAAAAAGCACGTGTTGATTCAAATGAGCGATTGGCTGATGCTGCACCTAACCCCTTAACTCTCTCACTCATCTGAGTGTGAACTGTCCCGGAGGAACAAGTGGAACAGAGCTTTGTCTTTAAAAAGGTGTGCAGTTACGTTTGAAATGTGAGTCCGCCTTTGTCCAGATCTCCAGCAGGACAAAGTGAGATGCTGCCACCATGCTCTAAGACAACCTGGGGGTTCAAGGGGTCATGTCTGCCCCTCTGCTTTTCATCTACCCCTTCCTCTTTAATTTCGACGCACATTTGAACGTTTGGAACCGGAATTAAACCCACTGATCTTTCTGAAAATCAATCAAACGTCATTATCCGCAAGGACAATAAACTTTATTTCTTTTACGCGCAGTAAAAACGTTTCATCTGATGCAAAGGTGTAAGCGTTGCGCAAGTTTTTTTTTTACAATAAGAAAGCAAAGAAAGTGTAAACAGAAATTTTCGATGGATCGCCTCCACGGCCCCTAGCTACTGTGCTGTTTGGAAACATTCTTGGTGCCTGCTCTGACATGAGGGCGCCGTCATAGTGTCTGTTGTCATCTGGTCCAGTTGTGCGCTCTCACTGGAGAGTTTTTTTTTTTTTTTTTTACTTGGGAAGTTTCTGTAAGTGAGTCAACACGGCACAGGGAGGACGCCACCCAGCCCTGCCGCTGCTGGATCGTACCTACACTGCGCTGGGCTTCTCCTCCGAGGACGCGGGACACAAAGAAGAAGACAACTTCTCCTGGTGTGAGCAGATCGGGATTTACTTTTTCTTTTTTCTTTTTTTTTTTTTTTTTTAAATCTTCACACCGAACCGGGGATGGTTATCGCCGCCTTGACGCGGCTTTTTCCTCTTTGGGATTAACGCAGCGGACGGAGGGAGAAATGAAAGTGACGGTGTGTTTCGGGAGGACCCGGGTGGTCGTTCCGTGCGGGGATGGGAATATAAAAGTCCACAACCTCATCGAGCAAGCGGCTATGAGGTATAAAAAGGCGATCGCGAAGGTAAGACCCCAAGCGTACACACACACACACACATACGCGCAAGCACGCACCGCGCGATTTCGCAACGTTTCGCTCCGAGAGCGCG
This sequence comes from Chelon labrosus, assembly GCF_963514085.1. NCBI lineage: Eukaryota > Metazoa > Chordata > Actinopteri > Mugiliformes > Mugilidae > Chelon > Chelon labrosus. The sequence goes on along the minus strand of NC_140351.1, from coordinate 5,710,592 downwards.
GAGCAGCGTGCTGACTCCACACCGGAGCCTCAACATGGCGCTTTTCTCTGGGAAAGAGGGAGAGAGCCGGTGGCTGCTCCCGACAATCGGAGACCCCCAGGGGCCCCTTGAGGAGGAAGAAGAGCAGCGGTGGGAAGATCCACTCGCTGTGCCGGAGGAGTGCGCTTAACTTTTATCACGCTGCATGGATATTTTCTGCACAGCTAATCTGCAGGGCTATGCAGGCAATGCAGCCACTCTCAGATCGGTGCGTACCTGTTAGGTTGTCCGTTAAAAAGTTAAAGACACACCGGTGGGGTAAAGGCAGAGAGTGTGCGTAAAAGTGCTCCGATACTGCAGTTTGAGGTCACAGTGGAAAACGGTTGTGAAACCAGATATAATAAAGCCAATCAAAGCATCAAACTGCCTCTAGATAGTGCACAGGTACACGTCAAGTCCTACAGTAAAGCTGTGAGTCATTCACTTGTACTGTAAAAACTGAGATTTAGACCTGAGACGTGCTCTCAATCTGTGTCCAAGGCCTGATATTACAACACAGTTCATCAGAGTTGTAAAAGATAATAATGGTAACAAGCCAGTGGAGCGTTTCCTAGTCTGAGGAAGCACTCACTGACCTTCCACTTGCAGAATAAAGTCATTTAGTTCATCCAAGTTTCATCTGATGGAACACGACGACTGCGTGAGCACCCCTCTGTTCCAAATCCGAATGAGGACCCAGATTGTTTTCTTTCTTTTTGTGGGTTCCCAGCGGCGGAGCTTTAAAAGCCATTAAATGACTAATGAATGAATTAAAGTTGGGTTGTGTTGCCATGGTTAGTGACAACACTTTCTCCCCTTTGCCAGTGGGCGCCGTTACCATTGGAGTCAAAGCTGCTGCAGGATTGGAATACCTTCCTGGAGCCGGTTATTTCTTCCAGAAGTTATATTTTTAGTTTTTAGGGGATTGCAGCGGGGGTTTTGATACGACAAACGGTTGCCCAGACATGCTGTGCTTCGCTGCAAATACTTTTAACCACCCGGAAAGCCGTGGTCATTCACCGGCGTACCTCGGTTGTAGACTTTGCCACCGAAGGCAAACAGCGATGAAGTGGGTCAACATTAACGCTCATTCTTGAAGAGCACTTCCTCCTTTAGACGCACACACTCACTCCTCTGTTTACCAGAGCTTGGCGGTTTCTCCCGGTTCAGCAGAACGGAGGCGACCGGCCCATTGATCCGTGCAGGATCACTGTAAACGAAGAAGTGTGCTTTGCCTCTTGAGCCTGCTTGGCTCCGGGTCAACACTAACTACTGCATGGTGTGCAAGACAAGACCTTTGGACAAAAGGAGGATATAATCACAAGCTAGATTACAGCATTACAGCAGCTGATAGCAAGACGTAATTGCCGCAACAGTTAATGTTGTACAATGCGCAAATCAGAAGTTGTTACTATTTATATATGCATGGAAAATCCAATATTCATTCATTATCTGCAAGTGCTGTAACTCTTGACAGGTTGCCAGTGTGTCACAAAAAAGACAAACAGCCATTCGCACTCACATGCACGCCTTTTTAGAACCATCAGCGGTGTCTTTGGATCGTGGGAGAACGTGCAAACTCCACACTGAGTAAGGCCCCAGCAGGCCGGCGAGCCCAGACCCGAAACCTTCTCGCTGTGAGGCGTCAGTGCGAACCGCTACCCCATAAAACCCAACGTGTTCATGCATGATCCATACGAGACAGCTCGGGTTATCCAGCTTCAATGTGAAGAAGTGAGGATCCCAGGAAACAGGTGTTTGGCACAAATCTGAATTATCACACTTGCACATTCTCAGAGGGAGCATTTGAAGTCGGTGCATATTTGTGCAGGTTGAGGGTCCGTCCTAGAACAGGTGCACGTTGTTAGGTCTCCTTGGTGGCAGCAGGGGAAGTAAGGACCAAGCGGTTTTGCCAAATGAGTGAAAGAAACTGCCCACAACCAATAATCCTAGTTTATGTACACCGATCAGCCACAACATTAAAACCACAGGCAGGAGAAGTGAATAACGTTGACCATCTTGGGGCAATTCAGTGTTCTGCTGGGAAAGAACCTGGCATTCAATGGTGAGTCATGTAGCACCCACCTAGACCAGACCAGGCACCCCCACCCCATAGCAATGACACTCCTTGATGGCAGCAGCAGGATCCAATCACAAAAACGGTTAAAAAAAAAACAAAAAAAAAAACATGAAGAACAGCACAAGGTGTTGACCTGGCCTCCAAATTCACTAGATCCCAAACTGATCAAGTATCTGTGGGATGATCCACAGAGGCCCCTCCCCTCAAAGGCCCCCCCACTAACAACATTCTGTTGCCAGGCACCACAGGACACCCTCAGAAGGTCCATGTCCATTCTCTGATGAGTCACCACAAGGGAGTCCTACACAATATTAGGAAGGTGGTCATAATGTTATGCCTGATCAGTGTATATACAACAGTCACCCAGGTGTGTAAAGTGTGCAAGGTACCCCAAACTCGCCCATAGTCCGCAACCTCCCATCATATTTGCAGTGATCGCGATTAACAAAACTCAAAGGCCCAAGCAGGCGACCAAAGGGACAAAGGAGCGACTACAGAAGCTGGTTGAATGAATGAATGATCGGCCAGTGTAGATTTTACCTCAGCCGACGAGTGGCACTCCCAGACCTCACAGTTGGAAACCAATCAGGCCGTCAACTCCTACATAATCCTGCCACTTCACAATACCCGCTGCATCTGCTCCACATGCTGCGGGCGGGGAGGCGGCACCTGAAGTAACAACAGCAGGAGTCGTTATTTGCAGTCGGCCCAAAAACATGAAAATACGATGGAGCGTATGCAAAATGGAAAAGCTAGAGGCAAGTTTTTTTATTTATTTTTTTTATCTACAAGTGCGTCTGCAATCCAGGAATGTGAAACCACAGGTATCCACCAGAAATCTTGGAGGAAGATTGCTGCGGCAAGTTGCTAAAGATGAGATGTTCTGCTGAAGGGTGCCTCAAGAAGTGTGAATATGAAAGGCTATGGCGTTGTGTTGAGGTCACAGTTCGAGCGTGCAAGGACCAATGCATCAAGCATAACTTCACATGTTAAAGTCCTTAGCAGCCTGACATGCTTTCTTAAGCTGGGCTAAGACTACTGGAGCTTTGGCCCTATGCATCGCTCAGTTTGCCCACCCTGACAGTCAGAGAGGAAATCTGGTCCAAGACTTTCTTGGTGCTGAAGTTATCTGGTAATGTCAGGTGTTAACAGGCCTAGTTTTAAACACTCTAATCTCCTCACAAGCTCATTGAAGCAAACCCGTTTAATATCATCCAAATAGTTTTTTTTTTTTTTCCCCCATCAAGTTAGAGCAAGTTGTAGCTCCTCCGCTCCCCACGTAAGATCCCGTGGAATGGTGCATTCACTGCTCCCTAATCTAGCACGATAATCTAACTGATAGCCTGCAGTTGTGCTGTTATTTTCAAATCATGAAGCGTGTGCATGTTTGAGATTAAGGAGAGGAATATATTTTCCTTTAGTGTGTTATGCAACTTGATTTCAGAATCTGATCGGATTTTGAAACTCCACTTCTCGGCTGCACCGTGGGTCCGGTTCTGGTTCTGGAGATGCAAACTTGAAGCGATACAGACTGGCAGCTAACTCATTACTTGGTCATTCGGTTAGTGCATTATCATGTGTTGAAATCTGAATGCCCGATGAGTAATACACCGATCAGGCATAACATTATGACCACTGATAGGTGAAGAACATTGATCTTCTTGTGATAATTCAATGTTCTGCTGGGAAACTTCTGGACCTGGCATTTGTGTGACATGTAGCACCCACCTAGACCGGACCAGTCACCCCCACCCCATAGCAAAGACACTCCTTGATGGCAGCAGCCATCCCCAGCAGGATGCAGCCACAAAACGGTTTAGGAACAACCCAAAAAAAACATGAAGAACCAGCACAAGGTGTTGACCTGGCCTCCAAACTCAACAGATCCCAAAATGATCAAGTATCTGTGGGATGATCCACAGAGGCCCCTCCCCTCAGAGCCCCCCCACTAACAACATTCTGTTGCCAGACACCACAGGACACCCTCAGAAGGCCCATTTCCATTCTCTGATGAGTCACAACTGTTTTGGAGACCTACACTATATTACGAAGGTGGTCATAATGTTATGCCTGATCAGTGTATTAACCTGCTGCCTTTTCACATCTGCCTCTTCTCTCCCTTCCTCCCTCTGTACTTACTCTTGGTTTCTGCCCCCGCCTACTCTCTGCCTGACACTAATGTGTTTATCTACCTCTTCGTTATACATGAACCATATTGGATTGGTTCTCTGGCAATGCTGCGCTCTTGTGAAAACAGTCTCCGCGTTGCATTTGAGGCTCTGAATTAGCTGTGTTGAAGTATCTGAGCTCAAAAAAAAATTCATTCTGACCAGAAAGCATCAGAAGCACCATTAACTTCAGTCAATCTGTGCCAGAACAACCTGCACGGTCATGAAGGATTCATGAAAAATGTCTTTTTCAGTCTTCTCATTCCACCGTTCTGTTCTCAGGGCTGATGTTTTTAGCGTTCAGCCAGTTACGTAATAACTGTATTTTCTAGAGTTTAAGCGTTTAAGCAGGAGCAATGTGAAAATGTTATTCCATTGGCTTTCCCGTTGGCGTACAATACACCACGTGGACGTGATTATGCAGTTCGGATCTTAACTCATCCTCTCGCAGCCCGGTTTCGCCCACATCTGGCACGCCGTCAGGCACATAAAACAAAGGAATACTTTGACGTTCAGTCACCGGATCCATAATTTGTGGCTCTGGATCTTTGAGGAGGAGCTGTATTTCAGGACCCTATTTGTCATCTGCTTTCCCACAGTTTCTCAGTCTAAATGTAGGGTACAGCCTTAAACACATAATTGTCCTTTTCGCTCACAGGATTCCACAAATGCACACCCGGAGACATGTCACGGCGTGGTCAAGTTGCTGAAATGCACGGATGAAGAATGTCCTCATGAGTTGTATATTTCTGTGTGATTCTTTCTTTTATTAGACGGACGTAAGACAGCATATGAGGAGCATGTGTCCCCTGGCTCCTGGATGTCTGAAGGGCAGGACGATTTAATGAACCGATGATTTATCTACTGTATACGCCATCCGCCGTCATGTAATAAGAGCTTCACAGATTACTCAAGTGTGTGTTAGCTGTAGACTATGACATGACGGGCTTCCAGTCGTATTGTATTTGTCAAGTTTAAATCATTTGTTTTCAATGGGGACGTAAGTCATACTGAAACTGAGGGGTTATTGAGCGAGTAATCAAAATACTAATAACAGGAAGACGCCAGTCAGTGGAAAATTGAGCTTTAGATAAGAGGATATATTAGACAGCACTCATGTCTGTCCAATAAATATGAAGCTAGTAGATGGTTATCTTAACATAAACTTCAAGGTTATAGAGGAACTACTGTTTTTTTACAACCTGGACCTTATTTCTGGCATAAAATATGATCCTTTACTCACCCATATAACTTTTGTGTAATTTGTAGTCTTTTGGGAGATATTTAGATCTGCGTATATCCATATAGTGGGAGTGACTGGGGCACCGAAAAGCAGCCTCTAAATAACGCCTTATCTGCCTCGAAACTCGTTCATTTCACCAATATTTTCATCGTACGCTAGTGCTATTCCCCGTTGAATCCGGAGTTACCTGTTACCCCGGATGACCTGGATCTGACCCGGATGATGTCATCTCTGAGCGCCGTGGGCACCCGCGACTGTCGGCTTGTTTACTTGTAATTTGCTACTGCTATGGTTCATCCACAACCTCAGAATCAGAAAAATATTCAGCCATGTTGCAAAAAAATGTTGCAGGTGCGCGCGGCGCTTAGAGATGACATCATCCAGGTTAGAAGACGATGATAACGGGTAACTCCGGACTCAACCGGGAATAGCACTAGCGTATCATAACAAAATATTGGTGAAATGAACGAGTTTCGCGGCAGATAATGCGTTATTTAGAGGCTGCGTTTCGGTGCCCCACTCACTCCCACTATATGGATATACGCAGATCTAAATATCTCCCGAAGGACTACACATTACACAAAAGTTATATGGGTGAGTAAACGATCGTATTTTATGCCAAATGTCCAGGTTGTAAAAAACAGTAGTTCCCCTTTAAGGGGGGGATGTATTGGCATAGAAGCCGGAGCAACTTCTCCACCCACAATTTCTTTTTGTTGCACAGAGTTGATCTGGAGTCTCTCCGTTGGGAACTGATGATGCTCCGGCAAAGCTCTTCCAGGCCAATCAAACCGCTTATGTGGGCTTTATGTGATGATGGACAGAAGAGTAACAACCACGCAGTCATACATGTCATCTAAGTGACGTGGAGTTGACTTTGTTTACCACAAAGTGGCTCTGATTGGTTGTAAGACTATCCAGTTGAATGCATCGGTTGAAACACGCCCCCTAATCAAATCCAAATTCCGTATATGACTCATATTGTGATAAGAATTTTGCACCTTGGTTTGTGGACTACTCCCACTACTTTTTGGAAATGAGAAGTTACCATATTTGGAAGAGTGAGAGGAGCTGGGGTGGAGCGAGGGTAGATCCAACTTGTCAGTCACTCCAAGAGACCTGTCCATCTTTTATATTCCGTCCATAAGAAGCACCTTTTTTTTTTTTTTTTTTAACATACTATGTTAAATAATAAGTTTTAGAGATGTGCTTGGAGACGGGCTCACTGTTAACCAAGCTCAACAGCCATTGGCTGTAGCTTCGCTTACAGGGAAAAGGTATCATTGTTCTTGTGATTTTTGGCATGAAAGCAAGGAAGGAGGTTTTCCCAGCTTTCAAACAGCCCCTTTAACATTAACTGATAGGTTCATATTCAAGAATCCTGCCAAAAAAAGCCTGTTGATGTCTTAAAGGCACAAATTTAAAATGTTTTAAAATGTAAACTATCTTTTCAATCAAGGCTTAGTCCTGAACTAAGCCTTAAGAAGTTATAAGTACTGTCACACAAATTGTAGTCTTCTTTTTATTTCACTGTCAAAGACCCGGCTACGTGGCTTCTTTTGCTGCTTCCTTCAACCCCCACTTCTCTTCTCTGTTCTGGGACTTGTTATCCTTCAGTGAAAGCACAGTTATGCTTTTTTAATCCGCATCTATTCTCAGGTAAGGACCTAACATGAGCCGCCTGTGCTGGTGCAGCTGTGCAGAATGAGAAAAGTGGGAAGTGCCTTTGAACGGGCTGTCAGTGCTTATTAGCTCCCAACACTCAGTGGTTATGTAACAGAGTGGAGCTGCAGAATGTGAGCAGGATTATGGAAGATAGTCGTAGGTTGTGTGTGTTGTATGAGCTGACTGCAGACGGCCGTTTAGGATGATAGGATGCAATGTGATTGATGGTAACTGAGCACGACTGGGTCCACGCTTCAGTTAAGCGGCAGGCTTTGCTTTCGACCGCAGCAGGGAACGCATGGGAAGAAAGAAAGTGTGGACTCAATAACCTCTCATCCCCTTGTTGCATGCTCCTCTGACTTTTATATAGCTTCCTGTCCTTTTTCTTCTTCTTGTATCTTGATCTCTCTGCCTCCTTTTCTCTCCAGTGCCGTCCTCTTGCCGACTTTTGTGCTGACCCCTTTCAAAGGAATCGTTGCCTGCCAGCCTCTGAGTGTCTGAGCAAAGCTACACACCCCTGCTGCTGCTGCAAAAGTCACGAGCTGAAGTATGCCCAAGCATCCAGAAAAGATGTCGAGCACCCCTGGCCCCCCAGTGCACTCTTTCACTGTCTCTTTGCAGAGATCCAAGGCAGTGACTTATGCAGTCATTTCATCAACATGCTGAACTGTGAAGTCCCTCCAGGTCCTGTATTTAAAGTCAAAAATCAGCTGCAACAGTTGCACACATAGTAGTGCAGCAAAGAGATTACAGGGGAGGGGGGCAGGGAGCTTGTAATTTTACACGGTGACGGGTCACGGCATGCTGCGAGTAGTCTAGAACTGTGGTGACAGTAAATACAGTAATTACATCGGTAAGAGAGACCTCATAGAAATGACTACAGTGAAACTGTGCTGAGGGTCAGTGCAGACACGTCAAGCCTGGAAGGTGCTGTGACTCATTGTTGTTGTCATGATTTTGGGACAGTTTCAGTTTTCAGGAATATTTTTGACTGTCAAAAGATCCCAGAACCAGGAAGCATCTCCACATGAGATATCAAGTGCAAATATCTGCGGCATCTGATGGTCAAAGGGCTGCAGGAGGATGTGCAATATTAAATGATGATGGTTGTATTAAAGTTGTTTGTGAGTCTTCTTCAAATTCTAATTGCTAGGTCAAAGCCCTTAAACTTCCATATGTTACCTTGTAGTTGCTGCTATACGTAAACTCTAGGATACTGTATTACAGAGCTGATACAGTAGTTGCTACAGGCCGTGGTCTACATTTGGCATATTAGCCAATGTTGGGTAGAAGTTGAGACTACCCCTACACCCGTCTGGCCGACTGATTAAACAACTGTCTGACTGCCCTGCTCACGGCATCAAGGACAATGACACCACACTCTGGGAGCTTTATCTTACTCAAACAGTGCCTCGCTTCGAGTTCAAGCTAGGATGACCTTAAGGCTTCCCTGCTGAGTAGGTCGCCGCTCAGGTGTACACACAGGTGCTGATACGAGGTATGCCCATGGAGAGGAGGGTGCATGCATGCAAAGGCTGCAGAGAACAAAACATCAGCAGCTCTGAATCCTGGATTGAAAGTCTTTAGCTTGAGCGCAACAGACAGAGTTTCTGGCAGCCGCTGGCAAACACATGCAGCGCAAGCAGGCTACACGCCACAACGCCAGAGACGTGCCAAGCCATTGCGTGACTGGTTGTCCAGCTACATGCTATACTTGCCCCTGTGCTGGGGCATCCAGTCACGGTCAGTTTCTGTTGCCATTGCCCAGTCTTGCAGATTTTTTTTTTTTTGGATTTGCCGTGTTTGTTCACCGTCTGAAGAGCTGAAGAACAGAAATTCCTTCTGTTGTCAAATCATTTACAGATTTAGCTGGACTTGACACCGTGTAGCCGGAAGCCCACAGTAAACCGGTTGTGTTTTATGTGTAAACTGGGTTTTGTGTGTATCTTTCAGTGATTTCTTTTTCTTTCTTTCAGAGATAACCTTAATCTCCAGTGTGTGGGCTTACAATAGTGTGACTAAGCTGACGTATCAAACATGAGCCTTCCCAGCTGCTGCCTTGTGATGTTTTTTTTTTTCTGTTATCTTAACGCACCGGTTCAGATAATCCAGCTAATCATTAACCAGAACCGTTAGAAGCAGGACAATAGAACCAATGCGGCGCACGTGATCGCGCATAACTTGGACGCTCTTCACTGGTCCGGGGATGTTAGACCTCAGAGACAGTGTCTCCAAAAGGTGGAGAGTAACTGTGCTGCAAAATGAGCACAGTTAAAACAATCCTTCAGTATTAATAGGTACGTTTAGACCAGATTTAACCATCCCGACAAGCTAAAAGGGAAACCCTGATTGGAGGTTTGATGCAGATTGACTATTTGCACATTAATCCCTACCTGACTGACAGACAGAATAATGCAAAATATCTGAATGTTACAGTCCAGTCCACCTCTAGATGCACATAGTTATAGTTTGTGATGAGGCAGCAACCTTGCACAGAACGCTAAATAGTAGATGTGCATTTTAAAAAGTTTTGACCCTGACGTGATTTGAACACGCAGCCTTCTGATCTGGAGTCAGACGCGCTACCGTTGCGCCACAAGGTCCCTTGTTTGCTCCCTCCTGCTAAACAAGGAAAGGAGTTCCCACCATTATTCTCTATAGTGGATGTTGAAGTGTTGACAAAAGGCTGCGTACGATTTACCAGTGTGATTTGTACCTTACTTTATGATAATCACCCCAAAAGTCTCTAATATCTGTCGCTAATTTTGCATTTCCCATCTGAATAATTCTTATATCTCACTGCCTCCCTGTTCACTTGACACTCTCCCATTTGTTATCCCATTCACTGAGAAAATAATGGCTTTCCTTTGAGAAACTGTATCATAAAGCCCTTTTCATGTAATTCTGTCGACTCGACCGGCAGCTGAAAGGCCGCGTTTGGGAGTCAAAGGAATGAGCCGCACAGTAGAAGCCATTATCTGAAGTGTAACCCCTTCACAGGATGGGTTGTTGTTTCTCTTACCCCTTGCATTCTACCAATTCGCTTTGTTTTTTAATCCCCTCCTGCATTCATGAAGATAATTCTGTCTTTTCTGCATTTTTTTTTGCCAGGCAAGCTGACACAAGTTTGTTTGCTCTTTGGCAGAAAGCTTTGCAAAACCACACTGCCCCAGCTTTGATGTGGCACAGAGAGGCCCAAAATATGAGAGAAAAGATTAACACGTTGTTCGTCTGCTATTGCCATTACTCGGAAGGTGGGCTACAAGACCGATATTTGGATTATTTTTAAATGGAAAGTGTGAGCAAGGTGACAGGCTGTTGAATTACGTGTATTTCGGCTTGCTAATGCTGCTAAGATGGAAAAACGCTTTGAACCTCCCGTGTGCATTCTTAAAGGCTGTTTTGACAGCTTACACTTTGCACGTCTTAACACGGAGGTCCTGCTTTTAGAATACACAGGAGACTCTTCCATTCTGTCATGGTATAGGCCGCTGTTGCTCGACTGTTTCAGCAAGGGAAATATGTTTCTAAATCTGGATATGTAAAGAAATCGTTGTTATACTTCATACTAAATCATCTCTTAGAAGCAAAGCTGCTTTGCAGGCGGGAATAATCACTGTGGTTGACGGCTGCAGCCAAGGAAGCACAGCTTTGTAGGCCGGTAAACTGGAATGATTTGAAAAGTATGAATTTAAAAACTATTTCAGTTTGGCTGATGATGTCTCTTAGGTGGAAAAAGTCTAGTTTCAGAGGTGCAGGATGGTTGAACCTTCCTACAATCTGCTTGACTGACTGCCTGACGAAATGAACCGAAGTTAAAGCCGACCTCTGGATCAAGGAGGTGGAGTGGCTCTCTGTTGACAACCATTAGTTTCCCTTATCCATAAAATTTGTGTTTTTCCATACATATATTCTAACTATTGGCTAACTATTGGCCAACAGAAGCAGATTTCATACAACACATTTTGGCTTGTCCCGAGTTGGGAAACCACTTGTGTAGTAAAGGCAGTTTCAGTTCCAATAAGAGCCGTGACGGTGAACCGGCGAAGACGCCTGTGCTTTCTCTGCTATGACAACTCAAGACGTCTTCAGTACCAGTATCCCTCTGAAGTGCTTCAAATTGTCTCTCTTGTTTTTCTCATCCCGTGTCATGAGACGACAATTCCCGCCTCGAGCTGGATCCAGCTATGAGCAAGTCGTAGCAAAGGCCAACTATGTGGTTTGTGGTGTTTCGACATGCAGACCCATGCCAGGCCCTCTTGGGTGTGATCCACTGTTTTGTCAACAACTCACTGTATTTCTATAGCCATGATTGTAGTCACAGAGATCTTGGTTATTGGGGCGCAGGCTCATCGGACGGTTCGTCAAAAAATTGTCAAAATCAATTCCTCTGGAGATTGTCTTTCAGAGGAGGCACCAGATACGTTTGGTGTATAGAGATGCTCTGGATTTGCCTTTCATGTTACAGTCCAGGACTAATTTACTATTTGCTTTATTCTTTCTTAATAATTATTGAAACAGTCCCAAATTAAAATGTATAAAAACCATTTCCTAGTTCAAAAGCTTGTTGTCTTATAGTGGTAAATTTGCAGAAGACCGTTTAAATGGCTGCCGTTTTGACTTTCTATTGCAAGAAAAGCGCAGGTGCACTATCTTTAGCGATCTGTGTGTTCCATGCCATGAAGGTTGTACTCACCAAGCTTATTAATGTTCTTGCACTTACCTCAAATTGAGCACTCGTGTATACGTCATGTTTACAAGTTGTGTACACAAAATGCCTTGAGTTCGAGTGGTGACATCACCCCGAAAGTTGAGAACACAGCTGCTTGGCAACTGTCGCCGTCTGCAGCCAGACAAGGCTAGCAGTTTAGCATGCTAACAGATGGTTACTTCATGTAGGAAATGCAAAAGCATAATGAAAGGATGACGTTGGGGATATGAACATTTTCCTCATTTTCCTCATATATAATATATTAACTTATTATACAGCTCCAGTACGTCTACAAACGTCAGCAAAACATGTCACAACTCATGAAAATCAGGGTGCATTCCTCAAGACATGACATGACCCAATTTGATGGTAACATACATCATGAAAAACAATGTACACAAGGTTGTGGGTGGAAAGTTGTTGTAAGTCAAGAAAAAAAAAAAAATACCACAATGCAATTGTCTGCATAATTAGCCTCAGGAGCTAAACAAGCCCTGAATGTAATGTAGGAAGTGCAAAGACTCAATTCTTATCAGAATATACCAGTAATATGGCATTTGGATTTTATTATGTTTCAACTGATACAGAGAAATAAATACCTCTGCATGCAATTGGATAGTCCTACAAACAAATTTTGTTTTGGATAAATTCAAATGCATGATGAGATGGGTGGCCACATCGCTATTACTCTTTTATCCCTCGCTTAATAAAACCTGCCCAAATGATTAAATCGGCCTGGCATATATTTGCTGGAGAGTAATCAGTTCTCAACGCAGTGAGAAAAAAAGCTCCACAGCCTCCACCATCTCGCGTTTCCTGCTGTACCGTGACACGGACAAGGCGTTAGCAAACAAATGCCTATTTAGCATCCAGAAGAAATGGAGGAATGTCAGGGGCGTTCATGTGGAGATTTGTCTCTCATCAACAATGTAAGACAAACATTCACTCTCCTTTTAGCTTGCTGTAATGTCCATTGATAAAATATGTCTGTCTTTTAGCTTTCCAGGTGTCAGCTTTCTAGTTAGCTAACTGCTTAAGTTTTTGCTAGCCACTGCAGAGCTGAAATGCTAAATCCCTTTGAGCTGTACATTTTCTTGATAATTCTTCGTGTGTTTGTGTTGTGAGCGACCTCTGTTACACTACACATGGCTATTTATTTCAGTGTTGGCATTAAAAAAAGACCTTAGCTGTAACTTTAGCTAGCTAGCTAAAATGTTTCTCTGCTGCAGCAGGTTCCTTTTTTTTTCTCAGTTTGTTTTCCTTTTCTTTTAATCTTTGACCTTGTTATCTTTCTCTACATTAGTCGCTTCCCTTCCTTGAGAGAATGGGGTCAAAAGGTGTTTGTCATTGTAATTAACCTTCCAACATTCTCTTCTTGTTTTCTAACCTGTCTTACAGCCGGGCGTCACCAAACCCAGTTCTTATCTCCTTATCAGAATGTGTGTCTGGTAACGCGCCATGTAGATTTCAATATCGGAGGTGTGTCAGCTGATACACAAGAAAAAAAATGCCTCTGTCCTAAAACCGTATAGCCAGGCTAATCTGTCTGCTACTTTAGCCATAGTGGGTGTGTCTGCTAACCTGACTGTCCACCGGAATAACGCCCCGGTTGGATGAGTGTCATAACGTGCTGCAACATGACTGCCTTCAACAGGGACAACAGTAAAACCTGGAGTAAAAAAAAAACAAAACATAATTATCTGCTTCAATTAAAGGCAGGTGTAATTGACAGGGATTCTTACAAATTATCAAAGAACAGTTATGCCTGAAGGCGCACAAAAGACTTTAGCCTATGCTTTTATGTATTTCAATGCAGGAACCGAAACGAAAGCAACAAGGGTTGCATGCAGCATCGTTTGTGTCTGCAGTTGTGTGTTCTATTAATATGACTTGTCCCAAGCCCGTCCGCCTACTGTGACGTCACATGCACGGCCTCTATACATGGCTTGAGTGTTTTAGCTGGAAATTTGCATTCCTGCGAGGAGTATTGGTGAATTTGCTTTTGTGAACGTTAGGGCGCTATGTTAAGTTATTTCTTGTGTGGAGGGTTCGCTGTTTAACAAACTCCTGCTCAAAGCGGGGCAGATCTTTGAAGCCTTTGCACACACACACAGCGTGAAAGCACAATTAAAATGAATTGCTAATTGATTCATAGTTTTAATATTTGTTGGGAGGAAAGAGTCGGCTGAGCCATGTAAGAACTGGAAAGAGAGTCATATATAACATCAAAGTGGTCCTGCGGCTTTGTCTATCATTGGCTTTTGATCCCACTAATGCATTCTGGGTCTTTCAACCCCCCGGGCGCTACGCACATACAAAGTCCTCTCTTTCAGTGGATGAAATACGTAAACACGGTTGGCTATAGTCAGCTGCGTTAAGCTTTTATCAACACTGTTTAACCTACATTGTGATCTCGTATTTGTAGACGAGCTTGAAAGATGCTAAACTAATCCGTTTTTCATCCCCAATTTTTTTTTAACTTTAAACCGGGTTTGACTTCAGGACTTTCCTGGATTTATTAGTTATTCAGGGTTTAATATCAGCCAGGGCTTTGTTTTTTCTGTTTTTGTTACAAGAGTTCCCGATACTCAAAAAACTCTTGGGCCAAAAAGAAATGGACGACCTTACATCCGTTGATCACCGTCTGTCGAGCTGAGGGCACTTCAGCATTTCCTTTCCAAATAAATCTGTAAGATAACCATTTTTTTTTTTTGGAAAGGCAATCAACCAAGCGATTTTAAATCTGTTTGTGTCAGTTTTTCCAAATGTGTGCCCACCAACATTTCCTCTCCAGAGCTGTGAAGTGGAACAGGCATTCCCGGGGTCACAAGAGACGCATAAATCCTTTATGCTCGTAGGGCTTAGACGTTGGTGGGACGGAGGGATGTTGCAGTCGTTCGGGCTGATTCATCTGGAAACAAGAACTCACCTTACGAGCTGAGCTGTAGGAACGGTCTGCTGCCACGTTTGAAGCGGATTTTAACGCTTTGTGAAGATAATGAATGTGGTGGTTTTGGCAGGTTTTTGTGCGCCAGAGCTTTAAAGTCTTTAAAATCAACATTAGGGCTTCCCCTGTTGGGAATTCACCGTGGTTGGGTTTCCGGGGGAAGAATTTCTGTTATGAAAATAAAGAAGTCAGGAGCACAGTGTGGGTTAACTCTGAACTTTATGAATGAATGAACTTTAAGATAAATTATTGCTCTGAGCTGAGTCCCGAGAGCAGACCGTTTCTGGTGTGATTCCATTCTTGTAAAGTATAAATACGATTGATAATATCGCTTTGGAGCCTCTGCTGACTTATTGCTCTAACTCAGAGCTGTATGGCCTTGGCAATGGCTTCATTGTGTCCTTTGGGGTAAGTGAACTAGTCTTTCGCTGCTCTTCGATACTTACGTGATTGCCCAAGACTACCAAGTTCTTTGTGAGAAAATTGATTCAGAGTTGACTCGGTCTGTTTCTCATGTGACTGAGATTCTTTTGATTTGAATTGACATGTTGCTCAGACGAGCAAAAGCAGGATGAATGGCTTGGTGTTTGTCTTACGGACACTTCAAGAAAGCCACATCAGACACGAAGAGCATATATATAGATTGCTGTGAGGATGGCTCCTCCAGAAAGGTTCATGTCAGACAGCAGTCTGCTTTGGTCCTTTGACATATTAATTATATGATTTAGTCTGTTTTGATTTATGGCGTCTATTGGTCTATTGGATTTGTACACACCTATGTTGCCAAGAATAAAACCAGTAGCAGTTCAAGCGGCAGATATCTATGCTTCTTCTGCCCACTGGCAATTCCTTTAACCCGCTCCAGATCGTCTCCTATTTCCGCGGGGATTACCTCGGCCCCCTGTCTATGTGCCAGCACATGTTATACACCATTGGAAAGCTTAATTTCTTGAGATTAGAATGGTGTACACCAGTTCAGGGTACAATCACAGCTGCAGGCTCTGTAAACACTTAAGGCACACTAGTTGCAAACACAAAAATGTATGCTATTCATTTGTTGAGCCTCACAGCATTCCAAGAGCAGATAGAACTCCCAGCAAAAATGGTCCTGTTGAATTGCCATGGGTCCAATAAATGTCATCCAGTAAAATAGTTAGTCCACACCAAGCCTTTGATCTATAATGGCACAGTGTCCGCTGCAGCATATGCTTTCGATTGCAACTTCAATTAGCTTGGATGTATTAGCCACATCGTGACACCAAAGCAGCTCTGAACCTTTGATTGACACCTCACTTGACCCAATAGACGACTTTTGACCATGTCTTTGGCACACCCTTGGCACGCCTGATGCTACCCTTAGAAAAAAATGTGTAAAATACCATTTTTTTTATGTAGTATCATTGTCAAATTTGAAATAGGACTAGGTAAGTCTTCAAGCTGTGGTCCCATTGCGATTTCTAGTCCACACCACCAAGATACAGACATTTTGAAGGTATAATTCTTCTTTTTCAGTGTATTCAAGCTCCTATTACTTAGTGTCAGTAGCACTTAGACCGATTCTGACTCTTGGGGAAAGAGATTCAGAGTGTTATCGTTCAAAAGAGACCATTCCTACTCCAAGTGGTTCAAGAACAGCTTTAAATTTACTCTGACTATGCCTTTTTTTTTTTTTTGACGTTTTAGGTGAAAATTACATTGTTTTTTATGTTTTCCAGCCTTTCTGCATTTAGTCGAGTCAGCCAGATAGCAGACAACGTTCGGCTGCAGTGTGGAAGATTGTAGGCTGGTGTTTAAAAAGATTCACCGACATGACAAGATCATCCCAAAATCACTGAGCTGTGCTTCCATGGCTAGACTGGTTACTGCACACGTTTTCATTTTGAGCTTAGGCACCGCGTTCCGCAAATGAGTCGTAAATTCGGCTCATCTGGTTTCGATGGCCAACGAAGAGATTTTGCTGGGGGAGTCGCGCTGATGAATATGTAAAGTTGTGGATTTATCTGTGCAGAGTAATTTCCTGCCCTGGCTTTTTCTTCTTCTGGTCTCAGAACATGTTTCGGGATGATTAGTCTTTGCTTGGATCGCGAAACGGGGTCACTGGGTGCAGGCTGAGGAAGTGCGGCTGGAAGACGTGGGGACTGTTTAAAAGTGAAAACAGGGTTGGTTTACAGCGCATTCTTCTTGACCTCTCTGTGTGCTCGCATTACACGGATCAGTTGTCCCAGTCAAAATGTTCTGCAGTCTTGTGACTTTATTTAGGAAAATCGAAGGAAGGGTAAGATTTATAACCTGAGACTGCTGCAGCGTGTCGACACCGCCGAGCACTCAAAGTCGGCTTGCTCAGCGTGCATGAGAGTATGTGTAATTTACTCTCTTAATAAACAGCTGAAAGGCACTTGAGGCTGTCTTGGAGATGGCACGGAGAGTTTGCCTCTGGCGCAACAGTCACGGAGCATTGATAACAGATGAGTTTTTGTTCGTCTGTCGTCTGAGGCTGTGAGGATGCCGAGGTTGCCACTGACAGGCCGAGCATCTCGCACCCTATGATTAGGGACCAGTAATGCCTGAGGGAAGGAGGCATCCTGCAAATAGCATCGGCAAACGCATTCTCACATCTCAAAATGCGCCTGCTTACGAGATGTTCGCCAGGAATGATTGCTGCTGATTTTGTGGCTTCTCGGCGCAGGAATGGAAAGACACTTACCACATTAGATTTAAACTTTTTTTTTTTTTTTTTTTTTGTAGTGTCAGGACAGAGAAAGGCTGTTTCTGAAAGATAAATGTATTTCATTTGTTTGGTGGATTTTCCAAAAAGTTCTAGGTTTTTGTTGCCAGCTCTCAGAATATGAGTCTGGTAACACGTCATTTGGATTTCATTATGGGTCGCGTTTCAACTGATGCAGAGATATACACTGATCAGGCATAACATTATGACCACTGACAAGTGAAGTAAGTCCTGTGGATGTTCCTTAGACATGTAGCACCCACCTAGACCAGACCAGGCACCCCCACCCCATAGCAATGACACTCCTTGCTGGCAGCAGCCATCCCCAGAACACACAAAGAACAACTCAAAAAAACATTAAGAAAAGCACAAGGTGTTGACCTGGCCTCCAAATTCACTAGATCCCAAACTCATCAAGTATCTTTGGGATGATCGACAGAGGCCCCTCCACAGGAGACCACAGGACACCCTCAGAAGGCCCCATGTCCATTGTCTGATGAGTCACAACTGTTGGAGGCACAATGGAGACCTCCACAATATTAGGAAGGCGGTCTTAATGTTATGCCTCATTGGTTTATACTTCTGCATGCAAATGGAAAGTTCTACAACCAATCAGAGGGGTTCCAGGCCAACCCTCTACCACAAAACATTTATGGAACGGGGAAGCTGGCTTCAAGGCTAAGGTGTACTGACTGTGTTTTAACCTTTTTACTTTAAAGTAACATTCAGAGTTGACGCATGACCATTCTCATGATTATATTTGTTCTTACTAGACACTTAACTGTCGGTCTCATTGGGTTTTGGTTGTTGAAGAAAGTGACTGAAGAAGCTCGGCAGTAGGCGTGGGTGTTAGGTGTCTTAGATCACATTACGCCACAGAGTCTGCTGACTGGTATATATAACAGAACCGTGCCGCTGAGTTGTTTCTGCATAATTATAATTGCGAACTAATGACTCCTGAATGCCACTACACGGCAAGACTACTTCAACATGCCCATGTCTGTACGTTAACATCATTGTCACTTCCCGACAGATTGATGTTTGTTTTTACCTTGGCATGTGTTAACGGAGTCCTCCAGAGAGAGAGAGAGAGTCAGCGGTTGTGTGTGTACTTTTTTTTTGTTTTTTTTTTATGTGTGTATGTGCCGTCAGATTTAGATGAATGACCTGGTTTAGCCGGTTTCTCACCGTGTGTTCCAGCGGGACTCTTGTCTGTCAACCGAATAGATTTCCCTGTAACTCTCCTCTTTGCACCCTGACAGTTGACATTAGTATTCCCAAGAAAATGTTCGACCAACACCCTTCAGTTCTCACTTGATCCAAAGCTTTTAGCTCTTGTTAGACACTTTTATTAACTAAAACCAAGGGAAATCTTAGACTTAGATGGATTGAGGGAAATGGCTCAGTTGGACATAAAAAAAAAAAAAAAAAACACCCTTGGAAACCATTAGTAAAAAGAAAAATAGATAAAATAAGAAAATTAAAAAATAAGAAAAATAAAATAATACAAATAAATGAATTGTCATAAAATCCGAAAAATACATAAAAAATAAATTATAATATAATAAAATAAAATAAAATAAAAATAATAGAAACCAAGGGAAATCTTAGGCTTAGATGGATTAAAAACCACTAGAAAAAAATCGGTGCAAGATAGCTATGAATAAATAAATAAATAAATAAATAAATGATAAAATATAAAATATAAAATACAAAAAAAATACATACAAATAAATTATAATGAAACAAAAAAAATAAAAATTAAAAAAATAAAAATAATAGATAGGATAATTCTCTCTTAAGCTCAGCTATGCTGTAAAAAAAAAAATATATAAAAAATATATATATATATCCATTGCATCCATTGCATATATCCATTGCATCAGCCAATCTGTGCAATCATTATCTTTGTTAGAGAATGTTCATATTAAATATAAAGAGTAGTTGAAATCATTCAATCTTGAAGCGACTCAAACATCTGAAATTCAGATTTGGAGTCAACCAGGATAAAATGTACATTAAAGCTATTCTCCAAAAGGTCGGCGTTGTCTGTGTTGGCGAGGAATGGGAAAAAAATACAGCTCTGCTCTCAGGAGTAAACACGCACCAGCCCCTGTTGATCTGGATCAAACCAGTGCTGTTTACAGCGGGCCTGCATTTCTTTATCTCCACAAACAGGCTGTACCCGCTGTGCCATAATTTGCCACCCGTGCACCCTTACTCTTACCACCGGCGCCGACCAGAGAGCCACGCGGAGCCCGGAGTCAGAGCAGAACAATGTCGCTTTCCCCTCTCCGCTGGCTCTCCCCTCGCATCCCGGGCCTTCAACCCTGGTGGTCCTAAAGAGGATTGATGGCGGCCTCCTCCGTCGCTCACTGACGTTAATGAGCGCGGCCTGGGTGAAAGCCCCCGGGGGGGGGAGAGGGAGGAGGTGCCACTGAGGGAGCTGTGTGCAATCAAACAAATACAATGCCACTTACGTCACCTTTCACAACTTGGACCGAGCTACGGCAGAGCTGGCTCGGCGGCACGGCGGTTGCATTCGCTTCTTTCTGTTGCAGTGTTTTGGCTCGGTGTGAAGAATGTGGAAAGAATGAGACACATGCTGAAAACTGAATAGAGAAAACAGAGCTATAAAGCATGGAGTTTTGATCAGGCTTACATCAACTCTGGGGGTTGCACCTCCAGGAGAATGAGATGCATTGAGGTTGCCTTACGTTACAGTCCCGTTTCAAGCATCGGCAGGTCCTGAAATTACTCTGAGTGGTTGTGCACGTTTATTTCTACTCTCCCTGGTGCAACCGTGTCAGTAATTCACTCCGTCGATAAACACTGAGCTCATTAGATTTAACCTTGCAGCACAGCCTTGGGTGCATTTGTTCTCTCTTCTCACCTCATCTTGTCTTCTTGCCTTTTCTTTTCCTTTGTCCTCCTTTTACACTTCTTCCACCCCCCTTTCTTCTTCCTGCTTTTATCTCTCCTCTTGTTTTTTTTTCTCCTGTGCAGCTATGATTTCTATTCACGCACTTTGAAGCATCTGAGGATCTTATCTATTGAGAGGTGATTGCTTACACAACGCTGCGCTTTTAAGACGCACACACCCTCCAATTCGGAGTCATTATCTGATCAGAAGTCGAGAAGATCAGAGACACTTTGAAAGATGTGGCGTGATTAAAGTTGAAAGAAAAAAAAATGCAAACGGCGGCTCGTGTCGAGACGTGACAATTAAGTGCATTCTGAGGTTTTTGAATGTTGCGGGGCAAGTTTACGAGGAGGCGGGAGAAAGTGGAGTAGTGAAAGTAGGAGGGGCAGTGACGTAGCAGTTGAAGCCTTGAGACATGTCATACTCGATGCCGTCCACCGTTTCGTAGCTTTATATTTTCCAGCTGGTGCTCTTGCGAAGAGATGATCGAACCCATGTGGACACGCTAGGTCTTTGCCGTTAGCATACCACTGTGCATCTTCGGTGGCTTTGCGCCTCTCTTGACAGGCACTTTACTACTCATGGGTGGGTATCCTGAAAGCATAATGTTATTGTGTTTGCCGCTCCCAGTAGAAGGTTTCCATGGGAAGAGCTGAAAATTACAAGGTAGAAAACAAGAAAGGCACGGCCTTGTTTTTTGAGGTTAGGGAATTCCCTCTTTTAGACGCATTAAACCGTTTTGGAGCGAGGGATGTTTTTGTTTTATTTGGTGACTGGAATTATCATGTTATAAATATCTGGATTATAGGAGACGGCAATGTATGGATTTATATTAGGAGAGTTTAAAGTGCCACCTAGACCAGACCAGACACCACCTCCACCCCATAGCAATGACTCTCCTTGATGGTTTACAGCAGCCATCCCCAGCAGGATGCAACCTGACACAGGCACACACACAAAAACAACTTTAGGAACAAAAAAACAGAACAAGGTGTTGACCTGGCCTCCAAATTCACTAGATCCAGTATCTGTAGGATAATCCACAGAGACCCCGCCACTAACAACATTATGTTTCCAGACTCCACAGGAGACCCTCAGAAGGCCCATGTCCATTCTCTGGTGAGTCACCACAAGTGAGGCCTACACAATATTAGGAAGGTAGTCATAATGTTATGCCTGATCGCTGATCTACAAGTTGGGCATATGCGCAAAACAGCATGTGCATGCACACATGAATGATTGACAGCTCAGAAACTCTACGTATACTACGAAAACAAACATGCACACACGTGCACCAGCGGGCTGCTGAAAATATCCGTGAGCCAAGTGTCTCAGTCAGCATTTGGCTTCAAATGCTCCCATTGCTGCCGGGCTTCAAGACGATGAACAGAAAGGCAGCCATGCATGTTTCCTACTAATGCTGCTCCTTAAGTTGACACACCAAGCTTTAGGAGAAGACGACATTCATCAGGTGTGCAAATATGTTAGTATTAGTGAGTGAAATAAGACCTGATTGAAGGTATTAGCTGTGGCGTGTCCTTCCCCAGTCCAGAGCTCTGAGATCTTGGAAATTTTAACATTGGGTTTTAAAGTTCCCATGAAAGCGAATTTGCTTTTACATGTTTCTTGTCAAAACCGTAGACTGTAAGAAAAATGGATGACATGACAACTCCTCAAAAGTGAAGCCAAAGCAGGTGGAGCTCCCCCTGGTGGCTGGCAGCAGTATAGGATATAAGCTCCACCCACTCCATGTTAGTGAATGGGAACTAATACACTAAAGTACACACCAAATAAATTCTTTTCAAGGATGGTTTCTGTCATTTTATGTAGTTAATACAATACTGATGTATGTTCAGGTGTTAGTTTTGATGTTGTAAAAAACAGGATGTGACATCATGATGACTCGTAGGAATGTGAGGGTAGGAAAACAATGGCGAGGCAGAGCAGAGCGCAGTATTAACCAAACACTAGTGAGTCTGGGGGACAAACTCGCAAGATGGCGGAGCCCGTAGTTTGGCCGACGTGAGGAAGTGGAGATGCGTCGTCAATTTTTTTCTACAGTCTGTGGTCACAACAGGCAGATCAGGAGGCTGCCTAAAGCTCTAATGACCTGAACAATCACTGTCCACTATTCAGCATCAGCTCTGCTGGTATTTCTCTGTAACCATGCAGGGCAGCTATCTTTTAGGCCAACCAAGAATAACCCAGAGGAATGCTGTTCTCTGATGTTACGAACCAAGACAATGACATTTCTGGCGCGGGTCCGTACACGTTTGAGTCGAGATCGAGATCCTAATCCAGCAGTGCACCCACCTAAGTGCAGGATGAGTCATCAACAGATCTTAATTGTTTCTCGGGAACCATGATAAATATTTGCAACAGCTTTGTTGTTCGTTGGACCAGATGATTAACGATGACTGATAGTGCAAGGCCTAGACATCAAATTTGATTTCATGGGGGTTTGAATCTGTATATTACATTGTTTTTTTTTCGAGTCATAATTAATTTCTATAGCCCATTAGCTGTATGTGAAATATGAAAGATCAAAATCCACCTTTTAATGTCTATGAATATTCATTATCATACCAGAATAGTGAAAACTTTATATACTTAAAAATATGGAAAAAGGCAAATGGCACTTCTGTCTAACAAATGCGTACTTTCAAAATAAGAGCAGAGGGTTGTGCAGCCCATTAATCTTGATAAGACATGATTATCATCGTGGCATTTTGTGGTGAAAATTCCTGGCACCGAAACCAAACCGATCTGGTTAATAATAATCTGGATGATGTTTGGGTGACACATACCTCGGTCGTCCTTCAGACTCTGGCAAACAAAAACAAATCCCATGGATTGGCAGTCAGTTAACAGAGGCGCCGAAAGAGCGTGTTTACTCTGGAGGAATTTGTAGAAGAAATTGGAAAACGAAAGAGATATCCCAGAAGGTGCGCGTGGCATTATTTTGCGTTGAGATACGCAAAGGTTTAAAGGTTTTAAAACCCTTGTGTAGAGCTTTGGTCTTTGAAGATGCTCCACCTCACTACCCTCTGCAGTTTTACTTTGGATTTAGTTTGTACGATTTTCTCCGGCAGTGACATTTTCATCCATTTTTTTCTTTCTCTTTCTTAGTGAGACGTGAATTCATGTGAAATCTACGACATAGCTCTCGGCGACGCTTTGATAAAATTTTCATCCTCATGTGGTTATATTCTGTATTTTAGCTGAGAGCGCTCATGTGCTGCAGGGCATCTCTGAAATTCCTGCTTTGTAGTCGTCTGCTTAACGACATCAAACGCAGGAAGGCTGGTGACAAGAGGTACGAAGTTCTCGTGGTGCAAAACCTGCAAACACGCCGTCAGATCTGACCCCGTTACGTTCCAAGGTGGTGCACTGCACTTGTTCATTTTTCCTCCCTTGAAGTACCGAACGCATCCGCCGTCCTCGATCTCCTTCCTTTCCCTCCTTCTCACTTTCGCTAACCGCTGTCCTCCTTTCCTGTGCGTCTCTCTCGCCTCACTTTTATTAACCTCCGCTCCTTTCAACCTGCGAGCGCTCAGTTTCTCACAGATGTTACCTCGTTTCAGCCGCGAGGGCTCTTCCTTTGTGTCGCCTGTTTCCTGCGCAGGGTCAGTGAACATTTCCCCAGCTATGAAGTGAACTCCTGTTGTTGGCAATTTTGACATTTTTTCTGGATAAAATTTAGCACGTTATCAACTGCGTGCTGTCTGAGGTAGTTTTCTTTCCTTCCTTGTTTCCTTAACAAAACGTGGACATAGACTTTTCCTCTTTTATTGGGTGGAGTAAGAGGTCAGGAGGTCTCTCTTGTGGCTTTGCTGCTGTAGAAGACTCCTCTTATTACAAGATGTGGTCCTCTCAGGTGAAAACAAATGGAAATGGAGTATATACATCTCTGTTTATGCAGGGGACGTCCTGATCCGATACCAATCTTTTAATATTCAGTATCTGAGTCCCGATCTGAACTTAAATAAACAAAATTTCCTACTCGGGAGATTCATAAATGCATTTCTCATCTTCCATGTATTCTTCTAGATCACATGTGATTGTATTATGTCCGATTAAGATGCCAGCCAACCTCCACTGAAACAGAAGAAGAACTCGTCTTCTTCTACGTTTTATTTTGGCAGCTTTGACGCTAGCTAATGAAGAGGAAGAAGACGTTTTGATGCTACAAGGACTTGGTTTATGGCAGACCAAAAACAAATACTTACAAAAGATTGGGCTTGGCTGAAGCTCTATTCCAATCTGACCATTTTAGAGAAAATGTCTGGATCGGCCCAGATACCAATCGGGACAACCAGTATTTACAATATATGCATCACAATGTTGAGGTGTCTATGATACATATCGGAAAAACAAAGAGAAATCATTAAAAATTTGGCTAAGTAAATAATCTTTTGTTGATGTTTACTAGGTTGTTCCATCTTGATCCAAAGCAATCAATTTTGAAAATTGAGATGGAGAAGTAGCCGGAAATACTAAAGTGGAAACACACTACTTCCAAGTGGACCAGTCGCAGCCCTTGCAGTCTGCGTTTCCATGCTGTGTAGTTACATTTCTGGGGAGTTGCACATCAGCTATGGCGCTAGGGTCTGCGTTGGGTCTGTGCTGTTGCAGTGAAGTCTAAATCGAGTATTAGTTTTATAGCTACATGTGCAGAAACAAACTGCTAACAACTTGCAATTGCACTGGAAAGCAGCTTTGCTATGCTAACGATTGGCATCCGCTCCAAGAAATGTATTTGTTGAGTTCTTGTCTTAAACACAACGGATCAGGATGCGACAACTCGTAAGGCACTGACCGCCAACCAACCATCAGACAAAATGTACCGTAATAGTCCAAAAACTTACACTGTTGTTCAATGTTTTGGGGTCAGAAAGTCCCAGGATGTTTTCTTTTGAGATGCATTTGTGCTGCTCTGGTGGGAACATGCTCGAAACACTTTTGGATAAAGTCTCGTTGTGGGCATGACCTTAAATCATTCATTTTCTGTAACCGCAGGGTTACTGTCATTGAGCGAGAGGCGGCGTACACCCTGGGCAGTCTATCACAGGGCTAACACATAAATGGAAAAAATGAATATGCAGACATAGAGAACCGGTTAGACATCCACTGAGATGGAACCCATGTGCTGGCTAACACAGAGAGACAGACAACCATTCACACTCACACCTACGGCCAATTTAGAATCACCAATGAACCTGACCAGCATGTCTTTGGACGGTGGGAGGAAGCTGGAGAACCCACGCAGACACAGGGAGAACATGCAAACTCCACACAGAAAGGCCCCAGTCGGCTGACGGATTCAAACCCAGAACCTTCTTGCTGTGAGGCATCAGTGCTACCCAACCTTAAATACTGCAGTGCATCAGTGTATTCTACGCAAAATCACGTAATCAATGTAAATATGTCGATTGCTGGCGGTTGTGGCTCACCAGCACATGGGTCCCATCTCTGTGGATGTTTTTACTTTTACCATTTAATCGTCTAACCATTCCTCTACGTCTGCAAATTCTTTTTTTCCATCTCTGCCTTCCAACAGTGACCTTTACTAATCCAGGTCTTTCATAAGTACCCTGCATGTTTCCTCTCCCAGGAGTTAAACACACACAAACACATCCAGACTCCCTCTCCAGAGACACATGACTGTAAACAGAGCTCTTACTTTTTAGGCCGATATTGACAAATGATAATCCTAACACACAATGCTTTTAACTCCATTTTTTCCTTCGCCAGTTCTTGTCCAAGCAATCCCCCTTATTATCGTCAGCTAATGGATATTGTTAGAGATCAGGTTGGGGGGGGGATTTGCGAGACATTAACAGAGCGTGCAAGAACACAGCGCGTGAGCCCAGCTCCTCACAAACGGAGACGCATTTTCTCCAATTTCGCTTTAGACAGCTTTCTCTCGCTTTGTTTACGTCTCATGTTTGAGCTGTGGAGAAATCTGAGCTCAGCGCTTCAGATGGTGTTTGTGGATTTTGGATGTTTGTCCAAGTAATCCTTTGGAAAAAGCTTTTCGTGAGCTTTTCTCTCTTCTTGCCCCTGACATCTTTCTGACATCTTTATTTTTTATTTTTTTGCTTGACGAAGCTCAAGGAGTTCTGAGTCAGACTGTTTATCAAATAACTAAATAAATGTAGAAAATAAACTGAATTCATCTGATGAGCAAGCGCTGGTTTTAGTGACACATTGACGTCATTTTCTTCTGTAATTTATAACTGCTGTGGCTCAGTAGGTAGAGCGGGTTGTCCACGAACCAGAGGGTTAGCGGTTCGATCCCCGGAATGTGCTACATGCCGAAGTGTCCTTGAGCAAGACACTGAACCCCCAGTTGCTCCCAGTGCGTGGCA